>NC_140531.1:2665149-2677649 GCF_057382185.1 Mchenga conophoros | reverse complement strand
TTATAATATGTGTTGCACTTAAACCACAGATGGATAAAACAGCAGCTTTACCTATCCCAAATGGTTTACTCCAGCCCCACATGAGCTTAGTAATCAGTTATTTTCAATTGGCAAAAAAAAGTTGTCAAGATAATGTGCAGAAATAAACACATTTAGGCTGTTCTCTGTTGCTGCGCAGCACTAGGATGCAGTGGTCCAGATGATTATTGTTATTTTACTGTCTGGGCAGGAAGCTGAAATGTCTGAACTCACAGTGACTTGCACACATACTCAAACACCCCACCATGAGAGGGGGTTACACAATGTTATCTCACCCTTGACTCAAATGGCCACACACTGAATGAAGGATTTTTAAAAAGTTAACGTTTTCTTTCTTCTGGTTTCAAATTCTTGCCTCATTGCTGTTTTTTGTAATAACTGACTTATTTAAGACACACTCACACTTTTCCTTCAGTTGTTTTATCTTTCTCTCAGTGTCCCACTCCCACGTTTTCCCCACACTTCTCTTTCTTCTCCGTCTCTCTCTCTTGCCTTCTCTCTCTCTAAGGTTGTGGGGGACCTGAAGAATCAAATGAAAGAACCCATATCACCCTCAGTCATATAAAAATACATAGTGTGTTTAAATGGCGGGAACAGCTGCACACACACACACACACACACATCAATCACTCACACACATGCACTCTGATGGCCTATAAAGGCTGTACTTTGTGTGTCAGTGGGTGGCACCAGCAAATACTCTAGTGTTAGAAAAGCCTTACTGCTGCAGAGGTGATAGAGATAAAGAGAAGAAAATAGCTAACTGTCCTAAGAGTCAAAATCTCTTCTCTAGTACTCTCCATCCGTAGGAAACTGGGATCTAGAATAGGTCAAGTAAAGGCTGTGTTTTGCACTGCAAGATTCAAATATAATGCAGGAATTTAGCCTGAAATGCCTGAAAGTCCAACATAGATTACGGGAGGGTAAAGTCAAGAGCACAGTAATGACGTTTAGAGGCAATCAGTCACAATTAAAGTCCATGCCATACCTCCTTTTTCTTAGTTTTTAAGATTCCTAGCGGTTAAAAGCTTCATTCTCACACCAAATGGAAGTTTGGTAGAGATAGAATGCTGATTGATGGGTTAACTCCCTGATGAAGGCTTATATACCAAATTTTCTTTGGAGTTCTTTTGAAGGTAAAACATGACTAAGTCAGGAAAATAAAGATCTCCTTTGACTCAAAGGAAATGCCTCCATTCAAAGACTGAAACCAACCAGCTGATCTAAACCACAGCCATGGGGATACTTGAGATGATTGGCTATAAGATGAACAAGGCCACAGGAAGCAGTACCCTCCATTGAGAAGGTGACTAGAGGCTAAGTTGAAGAAAGAAGTACAACAAGCTATCCATACCCAAAGCCTTAGAGACTGTTAAGCAAAGACTCAGTGTTGGTTAACCACTTTAAGAGGCATATCAGAGCAATAGAACTCAAATGTTCTCCACTGAATTTTTATACTCTCAGAGGCACATGAAAAATATGAGAAAAGCGCCACCAAGGCTGGAGACAGAGCAATACTGGAAGAACATATGAGAGAAGAATGCAACACATAACAACAATGCTCAGTGGCTAGCAGATCTAAGAGCAGACCAAAGCAACCTTCCTGAACAGCGACCAGTAACCATCACAGCCTGGCAACACAAATGAACCAGCAGCTAATCCATAATATGTACCTGGAAAGGCTAATTGAAGGCCAGACCATCCGATACCATCCAAAGCCCAACCAATAACCTCCCTCAACACAACATGGAAGGGACAAAACACCAGCTAGACAGAGCAATCACTCCACACTGTAAGACCAGACTGACCAACCTGTTCACCGCTAGGATTAACTACTAGAAAGCGTATGGCTCAGTGCCTTAAACATGGATTCTGGAATTCTTAGAAATAATCAACAGGACCGTGAGATCCATCATGAGGAATGTGATGTCGATCTGGCAAGTGACGCTACAGGCCAACTTTAAGTCAACTGCACAGGTCACCATCAAGTGTGGGATTTCCCCAGGAGATGTTCTTTCTCACTGCTGTTCTGCATAGGCCTGAACCCCCTCACCCCCCAAATTAACACGATTGGCTATGGATAGCTATAAGTACCCTGGGGAGGGCATTAGGAGAGACGCAACTGCCAAATACCTGGAAGAACAAGATCAAGATCAAGACTGATGCCCTGGCAGTTATTAGATACCCTACTGTGATAATAACCTGGCCAAAGGAGATAGAAGTCACTGGCATAGTAAATGTAAATGGACTGATTCTTATATAGCGCTTTTCTACTCTCCTGGAGTACTCAAAGCGATCTATACAACATGCCACATTCACCCAGTCACACAAGCATTTTTCTAAACTTTTAGTGCTTCCTAACAAACATTCATACATCGGAGAGCAGCTTTGGGTTAATATCTCGCCCAAGGATACTTGGCATGCAAACTGGAGGAGCCAGGGATCAAACCACTAACCTTCAGATCAGTAGATGACCTGCTCTACCTCCTGAGCTACAGCCACCCCAACACCAACATCAAGACAAGACAGCTCCTTGCGATTCATGCAGGGTTTCACCCCGAATTCAGCACCCTGACACTGTACACTAAATAGAAAGAAGGAGGCCAAGAACTAGTGAGTGTCAGAACCACTCTCCAGAATGAAACAACAAAAAGCAAAAAAAAAACATGGCCACAACTGATCATGGGCTTAATGAATACTTGAGGCAACAGAAACCAGTGAAAGAAGAAGATAAAGGACAGGTCAGTGCCATACCATGGCTGATATAAAAGAATTCTACCAGTGGCTCAACAAAGCTGGACTGAAAGACAACACAGAAGCACTAATAATGACACCACATGAATAAACTCTAAGCACAAAGTCAATAGAGGCTGGGGTCTTCCACACTAGGAAGGTCCCAGATGCATGCTGTGCAAAGATGCCCCTGAAACAATCCAGGACATAACAACATGGTGCAAAAGGCTGTCAGGCAGGGCATACATGGAACACTGTAATCAAGGCTAGTATACAAGAGCATCGGTACAGAGTATTGCCTGGAAATCCCAAGCTCATAATGCAACTCATAGGATGTTGAACATCCAAATACAGACAGACAAGTGGATAACCAAAAGGACATAGTAATGACAGAAAGCAACAGACAGTGCATTGTGTTTCTCTTCCTCTGAAGCAGTGAATTGAACTGATGCCAAAGCTGGATTTTGCCTTTAGATCATTAATAAACTGGCTGGTTTTGTGCTGATCCACCACCTTTCTTGTGATCATTCCAGCCTCGTGCAGGTCTACAATATTGCCCTTGATGTCCTTTGACAGCTCTGTGGTCTTGGTGGTGGAGAGGTTGGACTGGAAGAAAGAGACTTTCTGGACAGATGTGATTTGTACATTTACGTTGAGATCAGGAGAATCTGTGATTGACTGACTGCTTGACTGCTTGGTAGGTTGGTTGATTTTAATCCAGTCTGCTTTGGGTAAGGAATCAAAAACATATTTTGCTCAATGACACACAAATCAGTTTCTAACTTTAATGTAATGTGTTTTTTTTCTGGAATTCTTTAAATTATTTTATCTTTCTCATTAACATAAAACTACCATAAAATTAAACACCTAATTTCTTTATAACTGAGAAAACTTAAAAATTCAGCAGGAGATCAAATGACGAGTTCCTTCACTGCATAGAGACAGAATTTTAACTCCTGGATAATTCAAGTCTTAGTTTCTTCATTACATGGCAGAGCCAACATCTCACTATGATTGTACAAGTGGGCTAATCTAAGAAAAACTTTGCACAAACGTCATCATACAGCCATTATTAACATTTATATGTTTTAATAAAATATGTATAATAAATCCCAATTCTTTTGATTTTTCATTTCATCATCCCCATACACATTTGATGTTATGTTCTCCAATTTGTATTTGTTTTCAACACGTAACTTAATTGTCTCCAAAATTTGTATCCACTATGGAATTTTGGTCCAGCAACCACTAAGTAAGGACTGAAGAATTTTTTGAAAAGTTCCCCAGACCTGCCAAAAATGAATTTTGCTAGTAAGTATGACAAATAGTGCAATTTGATCTATGTCCTTTCTCATCATCATCCTCACTCCATGAGGTGAGATCTTGCATGGAGGAGAGATGGAGTGCTGTGGCAACCCCTGAAGGGGTAAGGCTAAAGGGAGCAGCTGAAAGAAGAAGAATTTCTTAGAATGAGCAGTTTCCCCATCCTTTTGTTGTTGTTGTGGTGGTTGTTGTTGTGGACCCCTAAATGAAGTGAAGTATTTAGAATGTAGCAGATGCACATACGTCCAGTAGTGAAATATGTGATAAACGCTGCAGTATTAAAGATTAAAGATAACACCACATTTTATATCCTCATCTCCTAGCTAGTGGCCTCTGTGCCAAAATCAATACTCCATTAACCTCTATGGAAGATGATGCTTATATCATTAGCTTCTATGTATGTTTAATGATGATGTTGATGTATAGATTAATAAAATATTTAAGCTGTGTATATAGTTGTGTGTGTTAACACTAAATTAGTTCTTTGGGCAGATGACCGCTTATCTTTATATTACCGTGTCAAATGAGCTCATAACAAAGGCTGGTTTAATTGCATGACAAGAAATAAAGCATAATGTTGCATTTTTGCCGCACCTAATTCCTTTTGTACCTTTCTATGGTTCATACAAGTCTTTTCCTCATACCCAGTGTCTTTTAAAAAATCATCAGATACTGTCTTTATCTTGTGCAATTTAATTTCAATTGATTTATTTGGTTTATTTGGTTTATTGCAGGAAAACAGCATGCTTTCTTTGTAGATGTAATGTAAGTATTCTGTTAAAAATGTTTATTACTATAGAATAAAATTACATATATTTTAATAATAACTTCTTAAAAACAACACTTAAGAGTTATGTAAGAAGCATGTTAATTTTTCAGTTGAACATTCTCAAAAAAATAAATTATACTAAATTCCAAAGAAAATTTTTATTATTTATTTATAATGGCACGAATTTAAAAAAGAAAGAAAAATGTTGCATTTAAATCTTCTGAAGTGAAAAACTGAAAATATCACTCACATTTTTATTAAATTATTTGAATACATTTATTTAGCCAACCTCCATACGTATATACACTCTATAATAACGTAGTTATCAAAACTTTAGATTGTTGAGGTACAAGTGTGTGCATGCGCCACCCTGTATAATGTTTAATCCTACATTCTCTACCTGTGTGTCTGCTGAGAGCCTCACTCCTTGGTACCTTTGGTTTATACAGCTTGCTTGCTGCATCCACGCACACACAGATGCGGTGTGTATGAGAAAATAATGAATTATTTTTTTGTCATAACTCGCGCCCGAAAAAACAAAGAGGGGTCATGTGTTATGAGTCGTGTAGCAGTTTTGCTACGAATACATCCGTGGTCATGAAAGCGGGGAGTCTTTTATCAGTGGAAATGCAGAGAAAGAGCGAGGGAAAGGCGTGTGTGTGCGTGTGTGTGTGTGTGTGTCAGTCTGTGTTGGTGGCAGTGGGAGTGTCTCTTCTTGGGCCCACCTCCTCCTCTGCAAATCTACTCCACCAGCCTTCCAAATGCCGAGCTCCGCAGTCCCGCCCCTCCTACCGCTCGACCCAACACACACTCTGTTTTCTTCATTCTCAGTTTCAGCCAATCCCATTCTTCTCTCTGCTCCCTCTCGTCCTCTTGGCCCCGCCTCCCCCTCGCTCTCCCGGCAAGAGAGCTTGAAACTTACAGAAACGAAGCGGTGGAGAGAGAAAGGAGAGATCGAGTTAGGCACGTCGGCACACACGTAACAGAAGTATCGGGAGCAGGCGAGGGTCGGCGCTTATACACGGTACCGACACGCAGAGTGACACGAGAAGAGACTAAAGGAGCAGAATTTTAGGATTTCTTTATCTGGGAGAGAGAGAAGAGGAAAAAAGGTAGAGGGAAACGGGGTGCTGGGTGTTCTTCAGTCTCCATCCCTTCCAGAGGTTGTATAGAACAAGAAGTCAGAGAGAAGACTGAGGCAGTCCCACCGACGGGGAAAGAGACAAGCAAGAGCAAACCCGAGAAAACCGGGCTCGAGCTTCTGGTGTCTCCAGAAACAGAGAGAAAAAAGCGAGAGAAGACAGTCGGAGGTACCCTGAAATCTCCCCTGGCAGCGGGGCGTCTCTCATGCGAACCTGGAAGGATTTATGGTTTTTGTGGAAGCGTTAACCCTTTAAGCAGGGCGAAACTGGAGTACTCCCACAGACAAGGTATGCGACCGAATTTATTTATTTATTTGTTTTCTTTTGCACGGTGTGCGTGCGTGCGCGCGCGTGCCTGTCACCGCCTTTGCTGTGTGTGACTGTGTGCTCGTCTTTTGCAGTTGCCTGGTCTCCAGTCAGTCGCTTGCCATTCTGTAAATTCACTGACTGAATGTAAAGTCATCGGCAACACAAAGCAGCCAGTGTTTGCGCGCGCGCACGCGTGCGTGCTAGTCTTTGTGTGTTCACATATCGTCAGGATGAGGCCTCATAGTTTGATTTCGTGAGGAGGTGACAAACACATGAACACGGAGTAATTGGTGTGTTTGAGCTGTCCTGGCGGTGTCTTTCTTTTGTTTGATTATGTTTGATTTGCCGTCCTTTTAAAAATTGTGTGGTGTACTTTTTAGGCCCCCAGGAGGCTAGCCAATCAGACGAGCGTTTTCGGGTAATAGGACGGACGACTTGTTAATAGGCACCAAAGTAATTTACTGTTATTTTATCCTCGCCATACACGCCTGCGCGCACGCACGCGCGCACACACACACACACAGACTTTTATAAACATGTCAGGACTTAATCGTATCGTAAATATTTGCTTCAAGGTCTGTTTTTGATTTTGTGGCCGTTACATATTTCAGGATGGACGGGGAATACCCAATCCGTGCGAAGGAGGACACACTGATGTTTCTTTGTGCTGACTAATTTTCGTCTTCATTTTCATAAAGAAAATAAAAGTTGCCTGTATGTGATGGGGAAGAGGGCGACGTCAGGTTGTCTGATCTGGGTGTGAATTGATTAATTACCAATCGATCTATCAGGTTCTTCTGGATTCGTTCTTCATGTATGGACAGCTTGAATGAATTTACAGCCACAAGTTTTATTTTGGTGTTCAGAGGTCAGATCTATCCTGTAACCAGACTGGACTTCGGATGGAAGCTGCCAGCTCTCACAGTGATAGTAAAAAGTTCTTTCCTTCTTATTTGATTTATTCTTTAATGCTTTTGAATGCCATTATTTTAATCACAGGCTGGTGTGTATCTCTGCATCGCTATGCAACTACGAAACCGGGGTGATTTTAAGGTCTTTTAAAAATGCCACTTTTCATATAAAACTTGCGTCGCTGCTGTTGTCTTCCTAAATGATACGCTGCCAGTGTCAGTGAAGCGGAAATGTTTTTTCCAGGCTTTGCTTGTGTTACTTTGTGTGTTCCTCACAGTGGCAGGAGTGTAATTGTCTTTATTCAAAGTCAACCTAATATCTTCAGGTCAGTGGTTTTTCTTTCACCGCTCACTGAAGACAACAACACATCGCTTCTTTGTCGCTCACACACTGAGTTTTGTTCATGAACTCTGCCAGCATTCCTCCTCTTCAGTCCTGACTTTGTGTTTGGAGCTGATCTAAGCTGCAGCACAAAATGCAGAGTGGAAGTCAGTGTAGGTTATAAAGTCGTTCACTGCATAGCTTTTAAAATGTGTTTCATCTATTTTTTTTACTGGGAGCACAATTCCAACCCTGCCTGTGTGTAGTCCAACACAAAAGCTCTACTATGAATTCTAGTGTTGCAGTGCTTCATTTTAAACATTATGTGTGTGTGTGTGTGTTATCTTCATAAGTTCTACTAATATTTTCTGCTAATTTTAATTGTATGAGCAAAGCATTAAGGATACTTTATCGGCTTAATGATGCTCACATTTTTATTCTGTGAGTAAATGACAGAACAATTAACTTACACTGAAAAATCTGGTTTACACTTGTTCATACACGCTGTGTTGTCACCTTGGCAATAACGTTTAAACTACACATAGAAGTAGAAGTGGACTCAACTCTGGGAAGTATCACCCGATCTTATTTGGCAAAGGTGTGTGTGTGTGTGTGTGTGTGTGTGTGTGTGTGTGTGTGTGTGTGTGCGCGCATCCGTTGGGTTGAGGTGAGGTTATGGTGGCTGGACTGGCTGCTGCTCAGACACAAAAAGAGAAGGAGGGCTCTTGCTTTCTGTCTAATTGCTTCCAGAGACAAGATTTGCATTCCTGTCTCTCTTTCTCACTCTCGCAGTGTCTCGCTGCCTCCCTCCCCCTCTTCCCTTTACCTTTTCAATTGGAAACATAAGTTTGGAGACATTCCTGAAACATGCATGTGAAGCAAAAAAGGAAGTGGGTGATGGATTAAAGGAATTAACATGTCACTGTGAAATTAAATATGCTTAAAAATGACTGTGGATGGACGAATGATAAAGGCGGCACAGACTGTAGTAGAGAGAAGAACACATGCAACTGATTCAGAGTGGAGCGGGCTTATTAGGAATGATAACGCGCCAGAGAAAAGTAAATAAATGAAAGCAATATATAACTGTATCATATCTTAATCAAATCATTTTGCATGTAAGGCTGACTGCAGCGCTGCGTTCCTTTACTGTGGCCTGAAGATGCTCGAGCTGAAATAGCAATTCAGATCCCCTTCTAGTTTTACGTCTTCTGTGTTTGTGCTGTGCTACACGCAGTTGTGCGTTCTGTGAGTGGGTGAGGACTTGAAAAGATTTTGATAACGATGTCATGAATAACGGAAAAAAAAAGAGCTTGAGCTTCGGTAAATCGTTTTCGTCAGGACGTCTGTGTGTTGGACTAATAAGAGTTTACTGCGTGTATTTGACATGCGTATCAAGGTAAGGTTAAGGCTCAGGGTTTCTTTTTCCTTATTCTCTGGAATGTTTGAGTGAATTAGGAGGACTACGGGTTTGAGACCAACCGCTGGGAGAGACAATGCAGTCAGTCAAGCAGCACAGACAGCTGCAGCATTCCACTGGTGGTTACATTAATAGGAAAAGCACCTTTAAGGTCTTTTCATTTAGTTTGCATGTTTTTCATTGTGTCATCTCACTTATTGAGATGCTTATACAAAGGACTCATTTGCACATATAAAACACACGTTGATAATTATTGCTGTCACAAAGGCTGGATTACTTTGTGTTATGACAACTGTACTGCAAAAACAAAGGAGGTGTATTTGAATAGATGTCAATCCTTGAATTTCTTTTTTTTTTGTCTTTTTTAACAGGTTTTTTTTCCTAACAACTGAACGAAATGAACAACTTCTTTTGAAGTGTTTTGTAACAAAGTAGTAAATTCTGTGTTTAAATTTTTTTGATCTGTCATTATCTGATGTTGAGAGCCTTCTTATTTTGCATCGTCAAGAAAACACGCGGTTTCATAGGTGGTGCTCTTCTAAGGGCAAATTGATGGTGCTGTAGGTGCGTTCGTGTTTCACCCTGCAGAGCTGTGTCTTTGTTTCAGTGTTTCCAGTGGAGAGCGCTTTTTTCTCTGCAGGCTTTATCAGATTATAATAGATGTATTTGCAGATTAAGGGGACAGAGTGTGTGACGGACTGACCGCTGGGGCAGACAATGCAACCAGCCAAGCATTATATGACCTGCTGGGGCGCACACACATGCATGCACACAGAGGAATTCAGCTCCCTGCAGATGCGTACACATTCACATGTGCACTCATGCATGCACTTCATGAACACATACATTGTCCTCGCCCGTACTGTGTCTCTAGTCCAGGACAAAAAGGCTGTGAGTGTGTGTGTGTGTGTGAGTGTGTGTGTGTGTGTGAGTGTGTGTGTGTGTGTGAGTGTGTGTGTGTGTGTGTGTGAGAGCCACAGGATGAGAGAGTGATAGGGATAAATGAAAGAGAAGAGTAGGAATGAGAAGTTTAGGAGAGTTAAGTTCCTGAAGTTGTGTATATACACACACAATGTGCACTCATTCTATTGTCTCTCTATCACTCTCTCCATAAATAGAGCACTATCTCCTAGCAACAAGGCGTTGTAGAGGGATATGTGAGATAGATTGTCTATGATATAGAGGGTTTGTGTGTGTTTGTGCGTGTGTGTGTGTGCAAAGCTTGAAAAAATTATGAAAGTCATCAGAAGAAGGCCACACACTATGAAATCCAAGTTAAGGAATGAAGGTGAGATAGTAGCCTGTGTGTGTGTGTGTGTGACAGTAGTAATTTTCCTGATGGACTGCATTACTCTAGATGGGGCTACTACTCAGAAAATAAAAGTTTCAATTACTGCTAAAGTGCCTCAGACTGCCACACCTGCACATGCACAGTGATATATTGTATAACATTATATTTTTGTTATGCGTACACGAGCAGACACTGGGATTTATAATAGTTCTCTTTTAACACTCACTAGGGGACACATAATGGTCTGGCTCATTCATATTATTTTGACCATATTTTTCCTTGTTTTATTATTTTTCATTACATGCAAAGATGTGGGCCTACAGGGCCAAGGGCCACAGCGATGACAGCAGTCTGGAAGTTGGGAGAAATATTCAGTCCTTGAAGGGCTGCAACATGAAACAATGAAATGCTCATTTATAATAAAGGAAGTGACGTGGTGCTGGTAATTAGGCTTTCTGTAACAGAATGGGCCAACAAAGGATGTCACAGATACTCAGGGTGATATGTTTGTATTGTTTTTATATAATAGTGAAAAAGAACAGGTCACTTAACATGTCACAAGTAAATGACTTGGGCAGTATACATCCCACAAATGGATGATATTGTTGTTCTTATCTCAGAAGTGATATGAGTGAAGATGAAACAGCGAGATGTAGAATCCCATCAGAGAAGAGAAGAAGATTCAGAGTAGTTTACACAAGGTTACGAGAAAAACCAGGCTGAGTGATGAGGTGTAGACTGACTGTTCCTTATCAGAGACCCAGTCCAGATGGTGTGCAAGCACCACCTCCTTACTTCATCCTCACCCCCCCACAGTATGCAGGAAGACGTGACCTGAGCTCGACAATATAAACTGTACCGGCTTTGATAAAAAGGCTGCCTGTGACACTGATAAAAGCTTTACCCAAAGTGCTACACTCACTGCATCACACTGTGAACTGGTCACCAGCCTATCACAGGTCTAACAGAACCTCAGCCTGCATATGTAATATTAATACTTTTGTCACCCTTAAGCAACAGAAACCAGCATGAACAGCATATATGCATATAAGATGCCACATTGTATATGCAGCATGAATTCAAGTCATTGCCGGTGCAGTAACAAGTGTCAGGGCAGCAGAAGGTCCCAGAACAACAGACAAGAAACTGATGAGGAACATGTCTTTAATTAAAAACTAGCATTGTTGTTTTCGTGTGCAGGATGAAACTCAGGCCTTCTCAGTAACTTTTATAAAACAGAAACAGTCTCATGTGGATTCACACACACACACTTAGAGGCGATGCACAGGAGCCCTCCATCATTCCTTTCAGCTCTTATCTCGCTTCTCTGGGAAATGAAGACTGAATGAAATGAAGACAGACGATGTGATGGTAATATGAACCATGAGAACCTGGTGTGTGTGTTCATTTCTGTTGTTGCACTGCTGCACTGTGTCATCAGCATCCTGCAGGGAACCGTTTCTCCTCTTTTTTATTTATGCTGAAACCAAATAAATGAAAAAACTGTGACAGGTAATCTGCTGATGTTATGATCATGTAAAGCATTTCATTGCTTCAGCTACAATCAGTAACAACGTACCATGTTTGTTTTTCTCAGCCATTTGACTGTGAAAATTACTATTGTGATAATGATTATGGGTAAATTCAAAAGCAGTTGTGTTTTCTGTGTATGTGCAAATTGCAGTGTTAACTCACTATGGGAGTACGATTTGGACGGCTCATGGTGTCATTTGTCAGATGGACAGATAGGTGGACTAAAAAGCTCAGTAACACTCTTAAATCCTTACAGGCTTGTGTGCCTTGAGGCTTTTGCAGTTGATTGCTCACTTTGTTAACTCGCCAGTTTCTTTTCTCTTGAGCCCCCTCACTTCCGCCCCAGCGCACACACACACACACACACACACACACACACACACACACACACACACACACACACACTCTCTCAGTGAATCTTTGCTAAAATACTTTGAAGGCGTTAACAAAATTGTGAAAATTACAGCATGTCTTGTTTATACCATTTTGCAAGAACCATATCTGTTTTTACAGCTAATGTGACTTTAAATTCAAAAGTGGTGCAAAGTGTCCTTTGATATCTATCTATCTATCTATCTATCTATCTATCTATCTATCTATCTATCTATCTATCTATCTATCTATCTATCTATCTATCTATCTATCTATCTATCTATATATATTAGGGGTGCAACGATACACAAAATTCACGGTTCGGTTCGATACTTT
>NC_140531.1:2287649-2660149 GCF_057382185.1 Mchenga conophoros | reverse complement strand
CAGTTAGCCAGTGTTAGTAGTACTAGGGCTGGGCCATATCATACCGTTCACGGTAATACCAGTATAATGTTGGGCAACGATAGGAAAATGAAACATGGCGATAGAATATGGGTAAAACGCGCATGCGCAGTGCCCATGTTTACATACGCACATGGCGGCGACGCAGAATGAGAAGAGTGAAAGTGGATCGTTGAATGAAACCATGAACCTGAACTGGTTTGTAAAAATGCTGCAGCTTCACTGGTGTGGAACTGGTTTAGCTTTCGTCCGTCAGATACACAACAAAGCACTATTTTTGGTAGCGCATGCTAGTGGGCCGTCGTTATTACCGTGTTGTTTGGAAAATACGGCGCACTTAAAATCAATCCTTTGATTTTTCTGAAAGTCGACAGAGCCCCTTATAATCCCGTGTGCCTTATGTATGAACTCTGGTTGTGTTTACTGACCTGGAAACGATTTTATGTGCACGGCGCTCGAAAATCTGTCAAATGTTTCAGTACGACTTTGCTAAGCTACGAAGCCGCACCGCTTGATGGATTGTGGGAGCGTTACGGCTATCGTAGGCGGAGCCTCGCGGAGTGATACGTGCTGTGCTTCAACATAATGTTACCGTATTGTGTGTGTATAAGCTCTTTTTAAGTTTTGTGGACGTTATACATGGTTATGCTGAGGATGTGTCGGCCAGTTTCCACTGGAAATGCCTTTTGGTTAAACTGTCAGCGAGGAATTTGCACTGTTACGTTTTTATATAACTTTAATGCAGATAAAAAACAGCTGCTTGTTTAAGTAAAAATACATTGATGGAGTTTCTTTTTGGGAGAAGGGAGCCGGAGATCGACAGACGGATTGGTGCTGCGGCTGCAGTAATGCGGACGCTGCACCGGTCCGTCGTGGTGAAGAGAGAGCTGAGTGTAAAAGCGAAGCTCTCAATTTACCGGTCGATCTACGTCCCTACCCTCACCTATGGCCACGAGCTGTGGGTAGTGACCGAAAGAACGAGATCGCGGATACAAGCGGCAGAAATGAGCTTCCTCCGAAGGATGGCTGGCCTCTCCCTTAGAGATAGGGTGAGAAGTTCGGCCATCCGGGAGGAGTTCAGAGTAGAGCCGCTGCTGCTCCGCATCGAAAGGAGCCAGCTGAGGTGGTTCGGGCATCTGACAAGGATGCCCCCTGGGCGCCTCCTGGGTGAGGTGTTCCAGGCATGTCCCACCGGGAGGAGGCCCCGGGGCAGACCCAGGACACGGTGGAGAGATTATATCTCGCGTTGGTGTTCCTGCGGATAAGATAGAGGAGGTGAGGGAGAGGGAGGTCTGGGCTTCTCTGCTTAGGCTGCTGCCCCCGCGACCCGGCCCCGGATAAAGCGGAAGAAGATGGATGGATGTTTTTTTGCACTAATAAAGTTGTGGAGTTGTAAAGTATTTTGTCTCGTGTCAATTATATCGTCAGTTATATCGTTATCGCAAATTTTCAAATGTATATCGTGATAAATATTTTTGGCCACATCGCCCTGCTCTACTATAGAGCGGCACATTTGTTTGCAGCAGTCTGCATTTTTCTGCGTCTCACTGAGGCACTTAGAACCATTTTCTGAAATGCAGTCGGTGTGTGCGACCACAAGGCCTCGGTGCTTACATACATATTTTTCTGAGCACCTTGGACACACACATGCACACACACAAACACACACACAGAGTGGAAAATATATTAGATGGGAAGACGTGCATGTAGACAGTATAAAGGAGAAAAGGAAGTGGAGAGGGGAGCGATTGAAGAGAACAAAGGAGAAAGGTGAGCAACAGGGGAAGAGAAAGAGAGTGGACGGAAACAGATTAGTGACCTAAATCACAGCAGCGTCCCTCTCAGGTGCATTAGTGTGTCTGCATGTGTGCGCATCTTTGTCCTCTTGAGTGCACGTAGGTGTGTCGGGTATGTGGGACAGCGAGCAGATATGTGTGTGCACATAATACAGTTCAAATTTGGTTTGTGTACTGCAGTCACCATATTGCAGCGTAAACAAAAGCTGTGTGTAGTGCATGCATTTTGTGTGTGTGTGTTCGATCACTAAGCGTTACAATAAGAAGTGTGTGTAAGTGAAAACTATGTGCTGTTGTCACTGGCTGGTACCGAACTTACTCGCCGTTGAATCTAATTGTTAAAATTGTAATTGATGCCCAGTGCTGGTCAATTATTGGAGATAAATGAATTTCAGGACCACGCCTCCAAACACGCCCCTTCCTGTTCTTCTCTATATATGACCCCCCTGGTTCTCCCCCGGTGCGAACACCTTTCGAGCTCTTTAATACAGTTTATCTTACAAGAGTAACATCATCTTACTCCTCCTTCCCTTTGCTTGCAATCGCGCTCTTGTCCGTCACCACATCAGACGAAGAACTGCACAGCTCTGCTTCATCGGTTTCCCTCCAGGCAATCCAAGAAACCCAAACACTCTGAACGTCACGGCGGCGCCGGTCATCATGGGAAACTTTCTAGCAGTCGTCTCACCAGCCGACAACCCGGTCTGCCACGTCGATCCATCCAGCCATCTTCTCTCTGCTAACTCCAGTTATGCAGTAACTCCGGCCGCTCGCCACCTCCGTGAAACTCAGCAACATCACAGCTCCACCCACAGGGCTCTGAAACAGGCCCGGCGAGTTAGCCGCAAAGCCAGTGCTGGACTCAGAAGCCACGCTGCTCCCACACAGCCATAATACCTTTTAGTACTATTGTTTTTTTAGCTTGTAATTCATGATGTAATTCACAAATTGCTCCTGCTGTGTCGTCCGACTAAAGCTTGCTTTGCCGTCTCGTAATCGTGGACCAAATGAATTCGTATTAGGCCCCTGCAATAAAACAACACTGATAACTGTCTCAGAATGACTTTTCTTCAAGAGCATGTGACAGTATAAAGTCCAGAGATGGAACATGAATGGAACTCGCTCCATTCATGTTTTGGCTGACAGTGCAAAAGCACAATGCCAGTAGCAGCACGCCGAACCACACGTGTGGCTGCGATAGAGTTACAGCTACGTCACGTTAACCTGACCTGACAGCCCAACAGACTTTTGTGAAAAGAAGTGTCAGAGGAATTCAGCAGTGTGGAGATAATACACCACAAAAGCTTTTTTCTGAAGTCCCATCCATGCAGAGCATGCAGTGCAGCACTTTCTCCTGTGCCGTGCAGCAGAACAGAGACATGACAACAGCCTGCTTTACTGCAGGAACACATGAACATGCTGGATTTGTGCGGCTGATTCCTTGCCAACAATATGAAATGGGTTGACTCTACAAAAGGATGCAATCTGATTCTTAGAGATTTTATTTTCTATTAAGCTTCCTGCTCCTTCTGACTGCATCACTCATTCAGAACTGACCAAAGACATTTGTTGCTGTTCAGAATTCAATTTTCAGGTCAGTGGAATACACACGTTAATATATAACCATCGAATATGTCAAGTGTCAGTTATCCCATTGATTCATAATAAGAAATACTTTTGTCATACTAGTGGTAAATGGTCTGTATTTGTATAGCGCTTTACTTGGTCATCCACATTCACACACTCATTCACACACTGGTGATGGCAGCTACATTGTAGCCACAGCCACCCTGGGGCGCACTGACAGAGGCGAGGCTGCCGGACACTGGCGCCACCGGGCCCTCTGACCACCACCAGTAGGTAACAGGTGAAGTGTCTTGCCCAAGGACACAACGACCGAGACTGTCGGAGCCGGGGCTCGAACCGACAACTTTCCGATTACAAGACGAACGCCCAACTCTTGAGCCACGATCGCCCAGTGCCCAGTTACTAATGGACAACAATAAATATTCAAAGGAGAAAAAAACACGTCTTTCAAAATAAACTGCTCACTGGTTTCTATCTGAGAAAGTTCAACCCCCCGAGCCTTTGATTGTATGTATGTTACATATTAAATTTAGCTTTTCAAAGAAAACGTTTTCTTAAATGCAAAACTTTATAACCGTGCTCCAGCTTTGGTGTATCATATTCAAGCACATTTGTGTGTTTCTGTGTGTTACTGTGTGAGTTTGCGTGTCAGGCTTTAAAGGCGCAGTGAAGAGAAGCAGCACATCAGCGTTCTGAGGTTTGCTTTGATTCAAAGTTTCTGTGCTGCTCGAAACAGACGTTACGATGATGTAGATGTTCATTAATATTAATAATAATTCTCTGTCCAACACAGCAACACTCAGGTCCATTTTTCAATATTAATGCAATTTAATTAATACAGAATTTTATATGATTTCACTTTCAATTTGAGAAATGTTACAAAAGTCTTCAAACAAAGTCAAATATAAAACAAAGTATGGTCTATTACACCCCATGCCCTGAAATTCTCACTTTTTCTTTTGTACTTTAGACTCAACCCGTCCGTATCGTCACGCGGTGTCATTCAAACGCGGTCAGATTGAGCTCACCTCTGGAAGCTTCCGTCGGTGTAAAACAAACGCGTGTTGCTGGTGTTTCTGTTTAAGTCTGCGCGGGCTTCATGTTGTCAGACTTTTTGTTCACACGCGTCTCATAAATACGTTTGTGTTACAGGTCAGATTTTAGTCGCGCACGTGGGTGAAACGTTTCCATGGTGACAGTGGCGCGTTGCGCAGCCGTGCGTTACACGAAGCGCCGGAGCCCTGCATGTGTGTACATTACATTTATGATCGACATCCTCTGACAAAAACACGTTTGGAGTAAAAAGGAAGCTTGAAGCAGAAATCAGGCATCCAGCCCCGATTCATATTCATTCAGTGAAGCTGTCTGCTTTCTATCAGTGAGATTGTAGCAGACACACGACATCACTCGTATCCTGCTTGTCTTTACCAGACCATAGCGCACTGGCAATATTACTGATCACTGCTAAAATAAGCTTTGATCTGGCTACAAGCTGAGTGCTCACGTTTACTCCTTGTGAGACCGTGCACAGCCTCAGTTTATTCGGTGGGGCTGTCTCGGCCATTCAAGGCTTAAATCTAAAGGCGGCCATGCTCTCCCCCTCTGGGAGTCCTCTCGTCTCCGTTGGCCAGCCTGTGAACATGTCGTTTGCACTGTGACTTCATTCACTTCCTGAAACATTTTTATTAGCATGCACTTATGTGATGTCCCGCTCTCCCAGTGCTCTTCTCATCATCGCTGCGTACTTTCTAATTATCTTCTAATTGCTTATGTATCCATTTTTAATTGGATCAAATCAAATACAATGTCTTCCTCTTCCTGTTTCTTAAGCATTATTCTGTTTCATTTAGATGTAAACTGCTGCCTTAGCAAGTGCTGTCTAAATAAAGTTGCATTTTCCTCACGTGTGAACAAGTGCTAAATGTTTTTGTTTTGATGTTGCCATGCTTCACGTGTGATTGCTCACAGCACTTCAGAGGTGCCGTTTTAAGCATCGCATTAAGAACCAACAGCATAGCGGTCAGGGGTGATGATGTTTTGGTTCGTCAGTGTCCACTAGGGCTGCACGATTTTGCATAAAATGAGAATCACGATTTTTTGGCTTAGAATTGAGATCACGATTCTCTCACGATTTTCTTTTCCAGTATAAATATTTATTGCACTTATTAACTGCACATCAACTTCGTAACAGTTGCGACTGAACATAAAAACAATAAATAAACATAAAAACAACAAAATGTTGTACTGCTTGAGATTCCGTCTCCACCGTTGCTCGACGCTGCGTGTACAGAGCAGGTAGTGCAACAATAGAAAAATAGTTGCGGGACGGCACTGTGTAGCGTTTGTCTAGGGTGTTGATCATTTTCCTAAATCCCTCGTTTTGCACAGTGTTGATGGAGCCATATCTTTGGTCAGGTGATAAGTGATAGCCTCCGTAATGTCTTTGTGCCTGCGGGAGTTCGACGTGTATAGGGAAGCGCTGTATAAGGTTCCCGTTATTGATGTTTGGGTGGTTGACCGGGACGGATTTTCTCCTGTCACTTTCTCGTCATCCCTGACGTGCTCTCCGTGGTTTTTTCCCTGCTAATTTTAGCATCACACGGCACAGCTTCTGTATCACGTGGTATAAGGCTCCGCCCTTGTCATTTGTTGAGCAGGAAGAGTGAGCGCTTGTTTTCATGCAGAGTACGTCCCGGATCAAAACGCGGTACAATCGTCGTCGTCTTTTTTTTTTTAATCGTTGTCATTTGGAAATGAGATCGCACATAAGTATGAATCGAGATCGCGATTTTCTAACGATTAATCGTGCAGCCCTAGTGTCCAGTCAGCTTATGTTTTGGGAGTGGCTGCACGATGTCAGTGTGGGTTGTCAGGTCTCATCTGTGCACACTGCTGTGCTGCAGACGTGTCTGATTAATTCCTTCATTTCTGGACCTCTAAAATCACAGTTCAGTTTTCTGATATTTTCATCTCAAAGCTCAATAGCCTCAGCAAATTAGAAACAACAGCAGTGACACGGGAACCTCGTGCAAACATATCTGACAGCTTTATAGCTGTGCTTCAGCAAGGATTATGTCAGTTGTCCATCTCTGCCAGCTCTGGAAGCCAAATTGCTTGTAAGTAGAAGAATCCTGAAGCAGTGCCAAGATCATTTGAAGCAGTTGCCATGTTTTTACCTGTTCGTCTAGCTACTGCAGTTCTGTCCAGTTTAGAAGGGGCATTTATTATAATGAAAATGAAAATTTAGAAGGCCATCTTTATTTGAAATGTCAGGTGTGGGGAGTCAGATAGAATCGGTGGGGCTGGAGGCTTACACAGCTGAGATCACGATGAAAAAGAAAGACGTTTTTTCTCTGTGTGTCAGTCATCACTGTTTCTCCCCATCAGTCTGAACAAGCACATCCGTGCAGCTGCTAGCCTCACTGAGCACAGTTCCCAGGAAACGGAGGAGAAATGATGGAAGGACAGTCAAGCAGAGACAAGAGAGAAAAAGCATGAGAACGGGAGAATCGGAGAGAGCGGTCCAACCACCAGATCGGGATCAGATTTTAATCCCTCAATTAGGCCGAGTGAATAGAGCGATGTTCCTTGATGCCCTCCGCTCACCCTCTGCGTCCAGCTTGGTCTAGCTTTTCTTCTCTCTCCTTCATTAGTTCTGTAGCATGAACCCAGGAAGCCTCGTATTTTCCTTTAATTTGTCACATGCTGTGAAAGAGTATTTTCCTTCTTAATGGGTGACATTACAGTGCAAGCAATGACAGAGGAAGACATGGGAGAAGTGAGAAGTGAGCATTAACAAAAGATTTTGTCAGTGTTGTCTGTCCATAAAACAGACCTGTGTATTGAGAGCTACATATCCTCAACAGAGGAAGAAGACAGTGTACCACAAAGACAAAGATTTGTGCCTGAGTTTGATGTGACATATCTCCAACACACAGCAAGAGAAAGGAGCACAGCTGCTCCTTATCTGTCTAACCATCTATCCATCTTCTTCCTATTATCCAGTTCAAGCTTGCAAAGGGCAGGAGCCTATCTCAGCTGTCAGAGAGACACACAGTCACTCATATACCAGGCCAATTTAGAACCAGTTAACCTAACACAGGTACTCTGGTTTCCTCCCAAAGACACAGACGTGGAGAACATGCAGACACCACACAGCTGTTCCTGACCTGTCCTATCCTTCTGAAATGCTTTTGTGCACTCCTTTCTTCTTTATATTCCACAAAGCATATTTTTCTCAACTTCTTATCATCCTCCAGTTTGCTGGGGAATCACTTTCTAAATATGGGTTTAACAAATCAAGTCTCCTACAAGCTAACCTTATCACTAACAGTAAAGGGTGACCTGGAACCTGGCTGCGTGGCCATTTTCACAGGAGGGAAAAGACGGAGCAGTGGGTGGTGCACAGTGCTTCATGTACACAAACACTGCAGCAGTAGATTTCTATGTGAATTGACAGCAAGGTCAGCATTGCCATTTTTAATTGCTGACCCACTTGACTGAGTTAAGCATGTTCTTGTTGTCCGACACATACAGAGGTGACCATGGAGTTAAGGAGGAGTGATTTAAAATAGAGTGACAGTGGCATCACTCAACACCACCAGAAAAAATGTACTTTTTTCAATCTTTTGGCTTTTTTTAATGCACCATTAGGCACGGTGGGGTAAACGCTGCCTGCATGTCTGCAGGGTGCATCGCGTCATATTCATTCGATCTTGACACAAAGTGAATCGGAAAGAAACCAATGAAAACAGGAGAGACGTTGTGCAATGGTCAACAATAGATCCACATCCTCTGCATGAATGTGCAACAACAAGCTGGTGTTTAGCTTTTGTTCAGCAAATCTCTTACCCTTGAACTGTAAGGCGTGGGTTAGACCTCTGTGGGGAATCCTTTTAGAGCAGAGGTGTCAAACTTACGGCCCGCGGGCCGAATGTGGCCGACAGTATGACTATATCAGTTATTAATGGCCCGTCACTATGTGATGCCCTGCTGAGAATCCATGGGACTTTATTTTGACCATGCAGCCAATCGCATGCAAAAACAGAGATTTAAATGCAGGCGTGTCAGGAAAAAGAAAGAAATGAGTGAAAATATGAAATGAGCAACATCTGGCTGCATGTCAGTGATACTGGAGACCGACTGCAGGATTTCTAGAATCAGGAGCTGGCCAAAGCACCCGTTTTTATTTTCAGCCTTTTTCCACTGTGGAGGACAAAAGGTTTCAGACCTGCCCAGCACGAGTGTGCTCTCGCTAGTTGTGGTACGTTCATAAAAGTAAGACTTTACGCTGAATAAAAAATGCTTCCTTGTAAAATACTAAATGTACAGTTCAGTGTTGCCTACGACATAAAATAAACTATATGCAAAGTGTCTTTGAATGGCAGAGATGCAGCACAAAGCCTTGGGTCGGTGTCTAAATGAGTCTCACCTGGCACCGTGCACAAACAAGCACTAGCATGGATTTTGGACTTTTAACAGCATTTTCACAGCTTCTTCAGCTCCCTCGTGGCCGTTCACTCTAGTAATGGTAATTAGTAATAATGCAATAATTGATTAAATGACAGAAACGTTTCTGTTTTTCACTTCCTGCTCTAGAAATGTCTGTTTTTTATGGCTACAGTTTAAAAAACAGAAAATCAAAACAAATGTGGGCAATGAGCTACCAGAGGTTTTTCTGTCGTTTTACACAATTATTCCTTCCAGAGAGTCGTGCTGACAGACTCACTGCTGGTAAATGCTGAACCTTATCCTAAGGATCTTTAAACCTGAATGGGAGGCAGAGCCTTCAGCTTCCAGGTCCACTCGCCATGTGTTTACACACCGCTCTGCATTTAATCGTTAGTTATTATCAATATCTGGCCACAGTGTGTCTTTGCTCTGTCTCCTCCCCTCACCCCAACAGGTCGTGGACAATAACCATCCCTGGTTGTGCTGGGGGCTTCTTCCTGTTAAAAGGGAGCTTTTCCTTCCCACCGTCACCAAAGCGCTTGCTCAGTTGTTGGGCTTCTCTCTCTTTTCTCTGCATTATTGTAGGGACTTCACCTTCCATTGCAAAGCACCTTGAGGCAACTGTTGTAGTAATTTGGCACCATATAAATACAACTGAATTCAATTGATAGTGTATAGTGCACACACACAAAAATATATTTGGGTCTGTGTGTGTTTGAATCAGAGGTGAGCACAGTGAATATTCACCAGTATAATCAGCACAAACTGGCCCGTGTCACAGTGAAAGCCTTTCGCTCCAGTCAGGATGATTATGAATTAGTGAAATGCAGACGATTATTGCAACTGGTGGTCCGCATTTTACCATCTGTTCTACGTTGTTTCACACACAGACACACACAAAGTGGAAGTACTGTATGTGTTATATGCATGTGAGCAAACACACACAGGCAGGATGCTCCGATACAAGCACGGGCCAGACAGCTGTACACGCACACTGAGAGATTAACGCTGTCATTGACAGATGATTTCATTTGGTCAGTGAACAGAGCAGCGACACAGCAGCTGAGCAGAACATTAATCCAGCACAAACTCATTACATTTGTAGAATTTCAAATGTTCTAATCCACAACACCTCTGTGTATCATATACTGTGCATTCATTTATTAGTAGAACATTTTTTGGAATATGTGCTTTTGACTGATGGTTAATAAAGCATATTTAAAGTGGTGACCAGGCTATAACTTCTTCACATCATTATTTATCATTCAGTTAATGACTCTTTGCAGATACTTGTGAGTGCACTTGTTCCCTGCTCGAGTCCAAATGTCAGATTAACGTTGTTGACACCTAAAATGATAAATGCTGCATTGGCATGTTGACAAAAGTCCAAACAGTAGGAATCAGAATCTGCTTCCTTAGGGGTGGTAACTGGAGCAGACACACACACACTGCAGGGCACACAGCTCAGTTTTAGGGCTTTCAAAGCCCTAATATATTTAAAGAAATACTTAAAGCTTCAACATGTGTGGGGACGCAGATGTAAGACAGCTGGTATCCAAACATTTGTTGTTAACTTGCATGTCTCAGTTTCAAGAGTGAAGTAGTTGTAAATTTGAGACATCTTGCTTTTGAATATTTAAGGGACAGAAGCAGATTTAGAGCCGTCCCCAGTGTTGTTTGTTAGGATTCGATGAGAACTGATACAGTCTCACAGTAACCTGTAATAATTATTATTATACAAGTAGTGTTTGGATAACAGAGTAATACACTTCAAAGCAGGTTCAGTTGTACCGGAGCAACTAGATCCGTACTGTGCTGGACGGTGGACAGTTGTCTCTCTGAAACACAGCAAGGACTCTTCAGCAGATCACTGCTCAGGGAAGCTGCTTCACTTAAAGACTGGCCCTGTTTGCTTCTGTGCTAGTGACATCAGCAGGTACTTACACGGTAGCCTTTGTATTTCATTCTCTGCTGCTTTTGGTATGACAGACGAGGCAGACTAAGACCAAAGAGGATACTCCGTCTTCTTGTAAGGCAGCAAATGACACACAAGAGAAACTCCTCTCAGCGGGTCACTGTCAGCCTTAAGTGAAAAGCAGAACAGCCACTCAAGACAAACAGGAAGTGTGTGACTCTTCATAAGTGTGTGTTTAGTTTTTGTCTGTGTAAGCTGGTATTTCTCCGTGGGGCCGTTTTCTTTTGACAGTACGACAGGCGCCTCTGCTTTTCTGCACCAGGTTACACACACGTGCACAAAAGCACACACGCTTCACTTGTCTGTGTGCAACAAGAAGCAAACATCTCCTGGCCCTGGGTGCAGTTGGCTGCTCCTAACAGCTACATCAGAGATATAGTCAGGGCTGCACATCAGTGGTCCGCAGGTGCGCATGCGCTGTCAAAATAAAAGATGCGCACCAGAAGATGTCGAAGAAGCAAGCTCCTTTAATCAGTTACTTTGGTGTTCGACATCTTTAAGAGTTCTAAACAAATGTCTGTCCTCCTCCAGAAAATCTCATGTACGCAAGCGCGCGTTGCAGCTTCTTGTCTGGTGCGCATCTTTTATTTTGACAGCGCATGCGCACCTGCGGACCACTGATGTGCAGCCCTGGCTATAGGCTTGATCTAAAACTGTGACGTGAACGCAGCACGCAGGCTGTAACAGCTGGGTGCTAAAGTGTGAGAATGGGATAAACCAGCACACGAGTCTTGACTTACATGATATCATACGATGTGAAGTGAAGAGCAGTATAAGCTACTCAGAGATGTAAGGTCAGCAAATGACACACACACACACACACACACACACACACACACACACACACACACACACACACACACACACACACACAGTGAGAGAGGGAAACTTGCCTTGGAGGTCCCCTTCAGCTGTCAAGGTAAAAGCAAAGCAGGCACTCGAGACAAAAGTGAAGCGTTGGCCTCTGTGTTCACGCTGGCTTTGTGTCCTTCGATATGATGTGACAAGAGCTCAAAGTTATCACAGAGGAAAAATCATTTCAGTCACATCTTTGGGTGCAAAGTGCGCTTGTTCGATTTGATGGCTGTAGTGGAGACATGCAGCACAGGCCACAGGTCACTGCCTTGTGCTTACCCACTGAGTGAAGCTGGCGCCTGCATTGGTTCATGTTTCAGGTTATCTGCGGTTCATTTTCAGTGCACCTTTAAAGCATTGTTCGATTTGAACCCATTAATACTGGTTTCATTTGTTGGACAGAGGAAAACACAAAACTTCTTCTCATTCTGGATGCCTCCACAGTGCAGAAGGACAAATTCTTCAGCACCACAGGGGCTTGGATCCACTCCCTGGCTGCAGTGCTTCTCTTTGGTCGAGCACTCAAATTACGTTTTGGCCAAAGACATTTATGGCTTAAAGGCCAACTTATTTTTGGATATTTTTTGGATTCAATGGTCGACTGTTTTCAGCCGTAATGTAGAGCAAGTTACTCTTTCAACATCAACATGACTCTTCTACTTCTACCCAGTGACTGCATCAGTCTCAGCTGACTGCAGGTTTCCCCAACCTGATAAACAGTACATTTGCACGATGACTGACACTAGCCAACTGGATGAACAATGGGCTATGAGGTCAGTGTGTTGCTCATTAATATGCATATATGCAAATGACCATGCATACTAATGAGGTTGGGGAAACCTGCAGTCAGCTGAGAAGTCACTTGGATGATGATGAAACGCTACGTCCAGATGAACAGGATCCACCTTTTGGGGTTTACTTACCTGGATGATTGAGCATGTGTACCTATGTACTAGGATGTCAGAGAGTAGCTGAGCCCCTGTGTGACTGTGCTGGGTCGCTGTGTGACTGCATCCATGAGGGGCGCACATTAATATAACTTGGCATGCTTTGGATTTTGAGGTGATTATCTTTGATAATCGCTGACATGAAGCTATTGTGCAGCTGAGCTGAAAGTTAAGAGACAGGACAGTTGAACAGAATTATGCATTTTTGTTGTCAAACATATGAGAGCAACTGGTTTCAGCCTGTGGATGGAGCCTTCCTTTGTGAAGTTTTTCCTTTTTTGTTTGGTTTTCAGGAGAGTTTTGATCCACCTGAGCCTCATTGCCATGGTGACGAAGAAAACAATTACAAATCATTAATTTAAAAAGGCAGTTATTAACTAAACTACTCCAGAAACAACAAGAACATAGTATTGTGACGTAAATCTCACCAGTTTACATTTCCCAGTTTGCCTCGGAGAGACTGGTAAGTGTTTGGTTGTGCGGCTGCTCCGTGTGTCTGTGGAAAGAGACGGCAACATATTGCTCTTTGTTTCGTGGTACCCTATGGATAGGCCTAATTTATACCCCACACACACATCATTCCTCCAAAGGCCACATGAGCAAAACCTCTGCTGCCAGGGGACAGACGTCATACGTGTGCGTGCGTCCGTACTGTGCGTATTTGTGTCGGCTGATTATACACTGGAGTATTTGATGGAAATATTATGACTAGTCTAAATTTCCTTTCCTTTCTAACATGAAAATGCTACAGCTATTACACAAAGCAGCACTGCTTCTATATGTCACAGAACACACAGCAGCTTATGTTCGGTCACTGTAGCACAAATCAGTTTGTTGACACCAAACCTAATGTTTGTTCAGCCTAGTGTTTGTGGGTTTCTGCTGTTTTTCTGTTGTTGTTTGTTTGTTTTGCTTCTGTTACATTGTAGCTGAGGTCTTTCTGCCTTGCCCAGCACAGAGTGGATTTTCACCAGCTCACAGTCATCTATAACCAAAGGCTGACAGTAGGGCTGCACGATTTTGCATAAAATGAGAATCACGATTTTTTGGCTTAGAATTGAGATCACGATTTTCTCACGATTTTCTTTTCCAGTATAAATATTTATTGCACTTATTAACTGCACATCAACTTCGTAACAGTTGAGACTGAACATAAAAACAATAAATAAACATAAAAACAATAAATGTCTCACGTTTTGTTGTTGCCGCAAAATGTTGTACTGCTTGAAATTCCGTCTCCACCGTTGCTCGACGCTGCGTGTACAGAGCAGGTAGTGCAACAATAGAAAAATAGTTGCGGGACGGCACTGTGTAGCGTTTGTCTAGGGTGTTGATCGTTTTCCTAAATCCCTCGTTTTGCACAGTGTTGATGGAGCCATATCTTTGGTCAGGTGATAAGTGATAGCCTCCGTAATGTCTTTGTGCCTGCGGGAGTTCGACGGGTATAGGGAAGCGCTGTATAAGGTTCCCGTTATTGATGTTTGGGTGGTTGACCGGGACGGATTTTCTCCTGTCACTTTCTCGTCATCCCTGACGTGCTCTCCGTTGTTGTTTCCTGCTAATTTTAGCATCACACGGCACAGCTTCTGTATCACGTGGTATAAGGCTCCGCCCTTGTCATTTGTTGAGCAGGAAGAGTGAGCGCTTGTTTTCATGCAGAGTACGTCCCGGATCAAAATGCGGTACAATCGTCGTCGTCTTTTTTCTTTTTTTTTTTAAATCGTTGTCATTTGGAAATGAGATCGCACATAAGCATGAATCGAGATCGCGATTTTCTAACGATTAATCGTGCAGCCCTAATGACACCATCTCACAAACTTGCACAACAGAGAGACAGAGACACAGGGAGGCAGATCGACCTGCACTCGTTTTACTGACTGACCAAAGTTGCTGTAAGACAAGAAGAATTCAAATTTGTCTCATTTTGTCTGAACCTCACATCTCAGTGGCTGTGGGAAAGGTGCACAAAGGTTTTATTTAAATAGTGAGTCTGTGTATAGATAGATAGATATGCTTATGTGATGTTTAGGCATAGCTCTTTATCTAGTTAGCATGTGTGTGATGTCCTTGCTTAACCCAACTGTAATGATTCCACTTCCTGTATTTCACACTGTGAGTGATCGTACTGTGGGAAGTGCCTTCAGATTTTCTGCTCAGGTTAGTGTTGGCTCTATATTAAGTATAATGGTATAGAGAACTATCTGATTTTTGTGAAGTGGCTCCAGGCCACATGTTCTGTGGAGTCCAATCAGCCTTTCAGAAACAGCTCATTTCTCATCACTGTGTAAAACACTGCTAGCTCTTACATGAAACACAGCACTGTATGGTCTTATAATCAAAATAACTTTTATGCAGTATAGCATATAAAGTAATAAATGCATTTGGAGCCCACATATTGAAGTTTGGTTAAAGCAGTGGACACTGATTAGCTGGAGTTACTATAATGCACTTGATGCTTGCAGCATGATGGCATTAACTGTTTAATGGACGTAAGTAGTTCATGCCTTTTTATGTGCATTCCCTTTTTTCACTGCTTCTTTGAACCGTAGGACAGAAGGACATAGACTTTAAACAATTTATAACCCTTGTTTGCCTTTTGCCTCAGGCTAATAATAGGGGATTATCGGGTCTTTGGGGTCTCGCTCCAATACTGTAGCCTTTACCTAACAATAGAATTAGTCTTTAGATGATAATCAAATTGGTACGCAGCTAGTTTTCACACACTCACTTGCAGCCTGCAGATGTGCTGTCCACTGCCTTCAGAGTTTTAACCTTTTAAAATACGATGACAAATAAACAAAAATGATAAAATAAATAAATAAATTGAAATTGAATTTAACAACAAAATGAATTTACATTTATTTTGAATGATAGACAGAAAACGGTCTAAAACTAAAGTTAGGTCCATAACAACAACGACGTCCTCAAGATGGTGAGCCCTGCACTTTTATTTTGAAAATTCATTTAATGGGTCATTGTCATGCCTGACGACTGTCCCACATTCCGTGTTCTGGCTGTGTTCGTCTCTGTTATCTTCCAACGGTACATGTCGTGGCCCGTTGGACCCTCAGTGTGGTGAGGTCATCCTGCAGCTTTAGCAGAAGTACGTATAATGTTTCCAGCTCCATGCGTGGCTGTAGAAACAGTGTTCTTTGGGTCATACTCAGCTCTGCTTCCAAACACAGCAGATTGAGTTGATGCTGAAAAGCTGAGCGTTCAACCTATCAAGATTTCAACCTATCACAGGGTGAAAGATTGTGATATGATGCTGTTAGTGGAGACTGTGGCCTTTGGTGAATTATATACAGTTCTTATCCAATGAATAAAAGACTTTCCAAAACCATGAACCATGAAAAGGAAGACCAAAAGGCCTTTTCTGCATCTCGTCTGTTGCTTTAGCGTTGCGTCGCGGTGCCAGGCTAATGAGGTTGAATAACCTTCTAAATGTATTAGTAGAACGTCTGCCTTTGACGAACCCTGTTTGGTCGTTATGACTTATTCAGGGACTGTTTCTAACTTAGATGCAAGTGACTCAGGGATAACTTTAATGTGGGTATTGACAGAGGTCGGTAGGTAGAGTAGGGTCTTTATCTGGTTTTAGTCAAAATGTTATTGCAGCTGTGTTACAGTTTTTGCCCGTTGCCTGAACACATTATGCAAAACTTTGCTCATTGTGCCAAAACCCTAAACACAAGTAAACATGACACAACACTGGGAAATATACCATTCACATCTGCACCAAATTGAAACTCTACTCTCAAAACCTAAACTCTGCTATCAAAACCTAACATTCCTTTGTCAAAATGTAACTCTGTCGACAAAATGACACATACTTGTATCATATGCAAACACTTACAGAGCAGGGGGAACACACTAGTCTACTTTATATAAAGCACTGCAGTCTTTGATTTCCATTGTTCATTCAGAAGGCATATTGGTACATATTCAGCTCGAAGTCCTTTGACCCTGTCACTGTTCCTCTCAAATGGGACTCTGTAGAGCTGCTTCATGGTGATGCTGTGTTTACCCAAGATGCGTCTGATGGTGGTGATGCTCACATGGTTTATGTTGCTGAACACTCGCCTGTCTGCAAGTATTTTCCGTCGTAGCTGGTGGAGACGGATGGCATTGTCTGCCCTCACTAGGTCCACAACGGCAAGTTCCTGCTGTTGTGTGAACAGGCGTTGGCGTCCTCCCCCAGAAGGTCTTCGAGTCATTCTAGAGAAATACAACCACATATTGTCATCGGTTTGCTTATTTTTCTTACAGTACTTTACTGTATATACTGTATCATCCACTGTACAACACTGTACTTCAATATAAGTAATCATGGTATGTTTCACAGAAACTACCACTTTGGCTGCAAAAGGAGCATTAGCACCCTGCAATACCCTGTACACTTGATATGGTAACTGTAGAACAGTACTATGAAAACCATCTGAGTAGAGTAGAAGGCAGTGAGATGAAGACAGACCTGTTTTCTAGTCGGAATTTTCTTATTACAGATGCCACTGTGAAGCGGCTTAGATGTGGGTGGACTCTCTGCCCAGCTTCCCTCATAGTCAGGCCGTGGTTGATGACATGGTCCACCAAAGTTGCTCTTATATCATCAGAAATATGGGTCCGTGCATGGCCTCTTTGACCTCCTCCTCCTCCTCTTCCTCTTGCTCTCCCTCCATCCATGCTTGCAAAGTTCTTGAATTGGCTAAACTGAGGGCTTTTTGTGGTTGGCTAATTGGTGTTCAGTTTTGCAAGTAAGTGCCTTCAGGTGTATATTTGAGTGGTTGCAATTACCCGATGTGTTTTGTATTTTGGATACATGTGTTTTCCAAATGGCACCCTGAAATTTCATTTTTGAACGAAGTGTCTTATGTATGAAATAGAGTGTAGTATGCAGGACCATGTGTGTTGCATAAAGGAGTAAGTGTGTTGCATAATTGCAACCAGAGTGCAAAGCAGCACTTTTGTTTAAGGTATGGGTACATGTGTTTGAGGTATGGTAACAAAAGCTTCAAGTTGTGTTACTTTAGTCTAAGCATGGGTTTATAGTGTTCAAGCAACGAGCAAAAACTGTAATATGGGAAGGAAGCAGGCTGTTATGTTTTATTACTGCGACTGTTCTGACGAATCATAGAGTAAGAAATGGAGATCCATCAGAGTAGGGCTGGGCGATATGGCCTAAAATCAATATCACGATAAATTGAGCAGTTAACCTCGATAACGATAAATGGACGATAACCACCCCAAGTGCCAAAGAAACAAACGTTTTTTTTTTTCTTTCATTTGATGGGGCTGTGGCAGGCAGCATAATTCCTCCAGTTATTTTGATAATATTATTCCCCCTAGACCTATTCATTGCAGTTATATTATTACCACTTTAAAGGACTGTAAAATGTCACTGAAAATAAATGAAGACAATAGTAGTAAGTACTTTTAGTGGTTAAGATTTATTAACTGAACAAAATAAAAAGTGTAGGATACAATATGTAACCATGCTCTCTAAAAAAATGTGTATCCCTTGTAAACAAAATAGTTTAATAATAAATATGTTTCACATTGGCTATTCACAAAGTAAACAATGATTGTGCAAATGTAATGCCGTCATGGACAAAGGCCTATCTCTGCTAAGGCCTTGAGGTACTAGAACTTGTAAACAAATAATGTCACAAACACAAATGTCAATTGAACACAGAAAAAACGATAATAAATACTAAGCACTGCCATGTGACTCGTGAAAACTATAAACTCTTAAACAAAAACATTAAATAGTGCTGTTTGCAAAAAACTTCAATAGAACACTGATAGTTAAAATTAGGCAGGGCTTGAACAGGGCACTTCAAAAAGGGGCAGCAGCAGACTTGGTATCCTGAGAGGTTCAATCAAACTACTGTTGTAGATGTTTACTCCAGGTTCTTGCTAAGAAACACAAGCATATTGACCATGTCAGGTTTCAGGCAGGATCTTTAATTTACAAAGTTAAAAAGGGTTGGCACAGTAATAAAACATTTTAAAAATCATGTATTTTGCTACATTTCACAGCACAACATGATCAACACTGGCTCACAATAAGTCTTCTGTAAAAACTTTCTGGATACACTGCTGCTCAGCAGTCTTAAGTATTTTATGCCTATATAAACATTATTCAAACATTAATACTTTCAATTTTGAATATGACGCACAGAATTAAAGTCACTTTAAAACACACCAGATGTCACCACCCAAATATATTAAGATGTACACACTTACCGATTGCCAGGTGCAGCCTGTGCCCAAAACATTGCACCCGTGTCCATTTATTGAGCTTGACAGCTTTCACAATATTTGGGCCGTTGTCAGTTGTTATAGCAACAAGGTCCTCTTCACTGATGTCCCATGCAGACAGCATCGCTCTCAACTAGGGCTGCCACGATTACGTCGACTATCAAAATCGTCGACGACTGATTTAATAGTCGACGCGTCGTTTGAAGCTTTGTAAGATCACAAAAGACGCAGGAATAAGTAGCAGGATTTAAGAGTGTAATAACGGACTGAAACAGAAGATGGCAGCACTGCGTGTACAAGGATGCCAGCTGCTGTTAAACCCCGAAGAAGAAGAAGCTGTGTCCCAGAATTCATAGCGCGGCCCTGTTTTTTCTTCTAAGGCTACTGCGATATGATTTTCCACCAAGCTTCTTGCTGATTGTCTCGTAGGCCCGTCCAGCCTCATGCATTTCTACAGTCTTGTCCCCGATGTCGGCTCTTAGGTCCTGCCCATGCTGCTGCAGGGGTTGGAATGGAAGTAACTGATGAGTTTAGGTTGACTATTTGTAATTGATCTGTGAGAGTGAGAATATTCGATGGGTTGTAACGGAATACTTATTTGACTCACTGACAGGCAAATCAATGTATGACTTAAAAATTATGCAAGCAATCGTCTAAGGAGCTTGGAAAGAAAAGCATCTGGATTTCTTTAAGTTGCTGGAAGACGTTTCACCTCTCTCATCCAAGAAGCTTCTCCAGTTCTGAAGCTGCTCAGATGAGACTACGATGACCTGGATGACTGAGAACCTTCACGTACAGCCAAACAAATCTTTTTTCCTCCCACTGTACGAACAGTTGCAGAAACTGTTGGTGAATACGTTAAAATAAATATTGTGTCTTACATAATATACCGACTTCCTCCACAGGCAGATTTAGTCTCGGGTGAGACACAGTGTTACAGTTCTCGTGACACAGAAGACCTTCCTTCCCAGGCCAGGACTCAAGTCTGTCTGCACCTGCAGGCCAGTGGCCACTTTGAAAGGTGATGATGTGCACATCCTGGACAGGGAGGAAGGCTGGTGGGGTTGGGGAGTCGAGGAGGGCATTTCTGTGTCGAAGCTCAACCATCATGAGCTGAGCTCACAGCCCATTGTTAGTGTTGATTGTTGTGCAGCTTTGCTGTGTATAAGGTGGGAAATCTTAAGAAAGGTGAATTGCAGTCAGTGCCAAACAAGACTGCAGCTTTGTTTCTGCAAATAAGCAAACACTGAGTTTGTATTTCACTTTAATGTGAGAGTGAGATTTAGAAACAAACACATTTGTGTCTGAATAGCCAGAAATGTTTTAATGAAGGGTGCTTTTGTCGTTTTAAATACACGTTTGAATGGATTCCAAATGTGGACGAGTTCTCTGTTTGAATGAAACACACAGACACTAATGTGTACACACCCAAGCAGAAGTCACTAAATGCCAACGTTACCAAACGGATGCACAGCTGGTTTTGAGACTGGTCTCGAGCAGGCGCAGCACCGGAGCCTTTGTTACGTGGTGCTGAGCCGACCATCCTGTCTAATCACCTCAGTGAAGCGACGCTGCACATGAGCTCTTTAATTGTTGCTGCTCACATATTCTTACAACAGAACTGATGAATTTTAAGATCACTTGTATTATTGTTTTACTGTGTAGTACAAAGACACACACCTGTCAGTGTGTTTTGTGTGTGTAACACAGCATCAGCGAGCGTCATCATACTTCATTGTTCAGCCGTTTCTTTTTCAAAGATGTTACTTTTGTTCATTCTCCACATTCATCATCCTTTTTTCTTTCATGTGGTCTTTCATAGGTTCTCCCATGCCCTCCCCCTCCTGCCCATCTGTCATTGACCAATCACATCCACAGTCAGCTAATCCCCACGACAACCCGCTGTTAGCCAACATACCTGAGCCTAACTCAGAGGAAGAGGAGGAGGAAGAGGAGTATGCTGCTCGGTTGTACTTAGCCGTAACATGTGGTAAAGAGACTTTAGACTTTTTTTAAAGACATGCACTCATTTTGGATTCAGCATGTGAGCTGCAGCTGGTTATTTGGATGACTGTGGAGCGACTCCCAGGGTAACAGGCTTGGTGGAAGTTAGTCGTGTTTTCTCCTTGTATGTTTTTATCATCAAGCCTCTGTACCTGAACATTAATCTGCTGTCACAGAGCGGCTGACGGATTGTATTAACACAAAAGACAGCATGTAGATTTGGGAGTGTGGCGAAAGGTCACTAATCTCTAAATGACAAGTGGTAAATATAACGATGACTGCTGTTTTCTTGTTTGACTGTGTCAAACACACACATTTAAAATGGGACTTTTATTTTGTTCTTCAGAATACGTTGTCACATCCTTTCTAGTTCTTATACAAGCAGTGTGACTAAACAAAATGTTTAAATGTCCCAATAACACTACAGGACCCAAATACCTGTACATTAGACCAAAAATGTCTCTTTATTAATTGATTGCTACAACAATCAAATATCATTTAGCAGGTATTTGATTGTAATAGCAATTCTGGGCATGGCTTTATCACTCTTATCTGATAAAGTCCCTGCCCCCAGTGTGTTTCTGTAGCTGATGTGATAGGATTGGCTCGGTTGGATGTTTTTAAACTGGAAACTGAGACACAGCACAGAAAAAAAAGCTGCTTAGATCCAAAACTTTGGACTCTTGTCACAACTGTAGAGAAACAAAGGCTACTACACCTCACTGATGACAGCTTCTTTCTGTTTAAAATTTGATTGAAGCGTATTTCTCGATAAAATCCATTTGATGACAGAGCTTCTCCTGGTGTCTCTCCACATGTTTGTGCTAGTATTAGCATGAAGCTAATAGTCTGGCTGCAGCTGATCCAAGATATGTTTGCCTGTGGATAGTGACGAGCACCAGATGCTGAGTTGTTTTGACTGGGCAATGGCCCCTTATTGAGTTGGTCATAGTTGGGAGTTTGATATCTTCAGACTATCACAGTTACTCAGACTACACCAGGAGGGGCCGCGAAAGGGGGGAAATCAAGAGGAAAAATACCTGGAAGGAAAGAAGGTGAGAAAGAGACATGAGTGTGGGAGAAACAGAGAACTAGTCATCTCCTTATATATGCATCATCTAAACATGATCAGAAACAGCACGACGTAGGCTCGTGTAATGACTGCAGGTCTGTGTGCTCCTCCTTTACCAGTGTAGATGAGGTCCAAGCTAATTAATCCATACTCAGTAAAACGTCTTAAGATATTACTATCTCCACTTCTCCTTTTAACAAAGTATGTGCTTATTTCTTTATTTGGTCTTTAGCTGATATTTTCTTGCACACACAGACACAGATATGCACTAATGTGGAAGCCAGCCTTTTATTTCTTTAACCTTCCCTTGCAACAGAAAGAAGCTGGAGAGAGCATTGAAAAATATTTGTGTTGGATGTCAGTCAAATTAGGGCTGCTCGATTATGGCAAAAATGATAATCACGATTATTTTCACTGAAATTGAGATCACGATTATTTGACGATATTTATTTAACCCTTTAAGACCTACTATAGAACCAAGTCCACCAGAGCTTATATTATTATTATTATTTTTTTACATGCTGTAGTGCCATTTGTGGGAGCATTTCAAGTTGCTATACATCAATACAACTGTTATAGCCCATATTTTAATAATATGTATGCATTAAGTCCATAGTAATTACATAAATTGCAAAAAAGTGCAATAAACTACAAAAAAAATTGAAAATCGCTTTTGTTTTGTTTACATATATTTCTACTTGGAGAAATTTAAGAGGTTTATCCCTCAAAACTTTAAATACAATAAAGTTGCAAAAAATAGTTTACAACAACAGGAAATTTATTTTGAGTGTCTTCATAGTTTTATTTTGGAGATACAGCAATTTTTATATACTGCAGGAAAAACAAAAAACAATCCTATGATGCAAATTTGCAAAGAAAACAGCATGTGCATCATTTCACTGTGGGAAGTGTTACGAACAGCTGATAGGAACGGCAAAGCGTGTTTCTGGAGTATTATGTTTTTGTTCCTGCAAGCGCTTTTTATGCAGTTTTTGCAAAGCTATATGTGGAAGGAAACCGTGACCGAGGACAAGCTGATGGCATCAGATGTAAGTACAACTCCTCTGGTTTCATATGCAAAACAAATTATTGCGCTAGCTTACACGGTTCAGGTTCTACAGGGATTTAAAAATAGTTACGCAAAACGGAGCGTGCTGCTCTGACCGGCTTTAAAGGGTTAACAATGACTTTAAAAAATAATATAAAATAGTGTGCAACACCACTGAAGTTTTTTTTTTTTTTTTTAAACTCTCTTTTCAACCAACGGCAGTCACTCTCCAAATAACTTCTGCTTAGCTTTCCGAGCTTCCCTCGGGTCCTCTTAATCAGCGGTCTCCAACCTTTTTTGCGCCACGGACCGGTTTATGCCCGACAATCCGGTTGTTCAGTCTGACGTCACTAGCCGTGTCTGGGTCTAAACTCCGCTGCAGGTCCATATATCAAACGATCACTGTGGCATTACTGAGAGTTGAAAAACTGTCTAAAGTCTTTCATCTTTAATAAAATGATCAGCGTTCTGCTCTACCAGGTGTAACAATTGAGTTTAACATCCAGGCATCCATGAAAACGGAATTTATGACATTTAACGGAGTTAGAAGTTAGCAGGGAGTTAGCTCGCTAGCTTCTATCTAAATACAATATAGCATGTCCTGATTGCAGGGTTTTGGAAACAAATTAAAACGTACAGCTCTGCTATCACTTCCAACATAAATGAAGACAGAAAACTAAACAGCAGTGACGTTTGTAGGGTTACTGAAGTTGGGCTAGCTGGTATATAATGATGTGCTACGTGACCGCTAGCGACACAGCTATGTTAGCATAATATAAACAAGCTAACTTTTTTTCCACTCGATAAAAGTTAACGTGAGTGTTCTCGGTGGTCAGGAACAAATGTAATCGCATGGCAGGATGCTGTAAAAGGACCAAACTTCAGCCAGGAGAACAACTGAGATAATCCATCCACAATACGAGGTTAGTCATTCATATACTGCTGCATGGGCTGGGCTGTAGTTACATCCTAAGGTTTTAAAAACTGAGCTTAAATAAATGATTAGCGGTAATAAAAGCCGAGGGAGGTCAACAGTGGTCGCTGACTGTTTTAGGAGCTTTTTGAGATCAAATAGAAGAAAATACAAAACATTAAACATGTTCACAACACAAAAGCCATATTAAACGCAGACTACTTTAGACCCGGAAGTAGGATTCGTCACGTCATCACTGAACAACCGGATATTTTCACGGACCGGCCTTTAAGGTGTCGCGGATAAATGAGGGAGGGGCTAATAATCGGCTCAGTCATTTTTAATGATCGTTGAAAGCCCAGATCGTAATCGTGATTAAAATTCGATTAATTGAGCAGCCCTAAGTCAAATACTCAAGCATCATAAAGAGTGGGAAATAACACCTGTTCAGTTTAGAAAGCCGGCCAGTCTGCCTCAGCGAAAAATTCAAAAAGTTGAAAGCTACGCCGGGCCCATAAATATCATACATTTACATTTTTAAAGACAAGCTTTGTTTTACTCATTTTACATTACATATCAGCCCCCACCTGTCTTTATATTTGGTTAGGAAAATGGGAAAGAGGTGCAGTGCTTTAACATGTAAAACCCTACATGGAAACACACTAGAACAGGCGAAAGCATCGTTCGGACAATTTTATTGAGCTTTCAGGGAACTGTTGTTACGAACGTTTGCTACATAAATAAAACTGAATTGAACTGAATTTTCCAGGCTTTTTGAAGGGCATCCCAAAGTTTTCCAGCTTTTGTTTTCATTGCCTGGATCCCAACTTAATCCTTCAATAAGGTTGGGGCCTGGGCTCGTAGGAGGCCAGTCTAACTGATAATGTTGCAGTGAGTGATTTTCTATCAGCTATCCATATCAGTGTATTTGTGATCGTTTTCATGCTGAACAGTGAACCTGCAATATGACACTTTCCATGTTTCCGTGTTGCACGGTGGCTCTAAATCTGATGGCATTCAGTGTTTTGCCAAACTCCCCAACACCGCTGGCTGAGACGTAGCCTGAAACAATGACAGCTTCCACTGTATTTTATAGGTGCCTGTAGACTCTCTGCGGACCTCCTCCATACATGTTGACAACAACTTCAGATTTAGATTCATCACTCCAGAAGCCCTGAATGATTGAACCAACTGTACCTGTGACATGTAAATGTTTTTAATTTCAAATTGTTTTAATTGCATTGATGAATCTTATGTACTTTACTGTTTCCTTTCCAACTAAGTTGATTGTGGAATGTCTGGGAAGGAGGAAATTTCATGACCTGACTTGTTGCAACGGGGTCCCATTACAGCATAGAACAATCCATTCTTTCTGTAAAGGCAGACTTGCTGTGTGATTTTATGCACCTGCAGCAAGTGGATTGAAAGCACTTTTGTTTCTGTGGTGCAACAATGCAGCCAGACACTCGACTTCAAAGTCTTCACACAAAAAATAAATCGTTCCAAATAGAATTCTGTTACCAACACGTTCTCACTCCCAAAGCGTAACATTTTACACTAGGTGACAAATCGTTGATATATTACACTTCCGTGCACCCGACACGTCCTTAAATTACGAGATCGGAAACATGAGGAAACATGAGAACCGTTTGGAATGAATCTACACATGTGCGTTTGTTTTACTTCAATCGCGTTGTCTAACGGCATTAAAATGCTGGTTAAGGTTAGGGTCAGGGCTGGAGTACGTGGCTGGAAAGTGTTTTACCACGGGAGCCTCATTCTACTGGATTTCATCCATAACCCGGCGCTAGCATAAGAACGTGGAAGGTCACCTTTCACGTTCCTCAGGAACGCCTCGGATATGTTACAGCTCGGGAGTGAGAATAATAACTTAAAGTTTGATACTATCAAAAATCCCAATAACAACTGAAAACACTGACAATCATCCTTAGAAGAACAGAACATGTGGGACTAATGAAGGCTTATCTTATCTTATCTTTACAATGTGAAGAACATAGAAAGAACACACTGTGTGTCCACTTCACCGGGCTCCATTTCAAATGTCATTTTTAAAAGGAGAGAAACCAGTTTAAAAATGAGTGCCATTTGTTTTAAGGCAACTTAACAGCTCATCATTCTTCCACACGCTGGTATTTTGGCATCAGAGGGCAACAGACAAGCGTTCTTCACCAGCCGGCCTAAATCTCCTCAGACAGGAAAAAGCAACATAGAAAATGGAAAGTTTGTCCGCAAATGATGGGATGACTCCAAATCTTATCGACAGCGTCTACACTGAAAGCAAAAGGGAGGTCAGACCAAGGCTGGGGAGGAACGTGAATAACACTTAGTGCTTTTTACTTGAGGACCAAATAGGCAATTCTCCTCAACACCAGAAACAATCAATGAGCCACTGAAAGAAAGAGATGGAGAAAGGAGAGGGCACGAAATACTTCTCAACACCAGACCTAATCGATGATGCCAGCGGAAAGAAGGGATGAAGAAAAGCAGGGACAACAGCAGAAAACTTTTTTGACATAAGAATGAATGTTAGATTTAAACAGAGAAAAATAGAGAGAGAGAAAATATTTGAGAAGAGACGAGACTGAATGATTGATCAGGCTAATGAACCTCAGACTAGTAGCTGGTGGCTGGGGTTTAAACCGCACACACACACGCACACGCGCACGCGCACGCACACACACACACACACATGCACACACACACACACATGCACACACACACACACACGCACGCACGCACACACACGCACGCACGCACACACACGCACACACACACACACACACACACACACACACACACACACACACACAGAATCCTTGTCTGAGGCTGATGGTAGAATGGAGCCACTTAAGTAAATCAAACTGTTGTAGCAGGCTCCACACAAAGAGAAAAGAAGACAGAGAGAGGGAGACAAAGAGATAAAGTGGAAGAGAGTCATAAGATAGAGAGCTGAAAGAAAGAGTGTGTCACGCAAGTGCACTATCCAGACTATGAAATGACGTACTGCAACATTTTGTTTTGAGGATTTAACTCAGATTGTAATTCATGGCGTTTCTTTCTGATTCATCTTCACCCTTGTCTCTCCTTGCTCTGCTGTTTTCTGGCTTCTTACAGGACTTATTGGAAATGCTCTCTTATAAATAAAGGGCAGCTAGTGGAGTTAGTTAACCTGCGATCCTACTTGTCTGTAGGTGGGAATGTGGGTGTGAATGGTTGTCTGTGTTAGCCCTGCAACAGACTGGCAATCTGTCTGAACTGGATAAGTGAATAAAGACGGATGGAGAGAGTCAAGCTGAACACATGTACAACCCTAGTCATAAAAAAGTTGATGCTTTATAAAATGTAAATAAAGCGTTGCTTTGCAAATTTGTGGACTGAAACCAAGAAAATGAAATGAAGCTCAGCACCAGGTGAAAAAGGCTCTCATGCTGAAATGAGGTCTGCAAAGACGAGTGGTCACAGACTAGAGGTGGGAATCACCATACATCCCACGATACGATATTATCACAATACTTAACGCACGATACGATATTATTGCAATTTTTTAAAATATTTTGCGATATTCAGATTCTGTACATGAAGGTAAACTTTATCAATATTCATTTTATCTAATATCAAAGTCTCACACTCAGTCTTTCTCTCATGTCAGTCAGTTTTATTGTTGACAAACTGAACGGTTTGTATTACAGTCTAGTCCAACTTAACTGAATGCAACCATCTGGTACAATTATAGCTATTCTGAACTATGCAATTTATGAAAACTATGCAGCCCCTTCAGCAACTGAAGAATTTGAAAGTAAATTAAAACAAAATAATTTTACATTAAATAAAAAAGTTTTAAACGTAATTAAAATAAAACATGTCTTAAATTAAAATAAGTAAACTGTCATGTTTATTGCTGCCAAAAACCAGTTAAACACATTTGGACAGTGAAGGAATGTCAGGATTCTTGCTCAGAAAAAGGATCAACGTGCTCTGAAGTCAGAGCACAGAAACCTTTTTTGTAACAAAATATCGATTTCTGCTGTTCCTGTATCGATACATTATTAGCAAACAAAATATCACGATACTACACAGTATCGATTTTTTTCCCCCACCCCTATCACAGACACAGCTGTGCCAGAAGCTGGTTGACGGTTACCATGAGGTGCAAATTATTAAGGGACATGTAACCAGATATTAAATGAGGTGTGTGTACGGCACATCTGGCAGGCAGTCAAAGTCCTTCACTTATTCCACATGTTGTCATGTTAAAAGCCTTAATCCAAAATTGATTAAATTCAAAATTCATCTTACAAAATCTACAAATAGAAAATATAACATGTACATTCACAGCATCTGAGCTCAATTTTGACACTCAAAATTGAGCTCAGGTCCATCCAGTTTCCACCGACCATCTCGTGTTATTTCAAGCGGCACTCACCTGTCTACATTAGATCCTACAGTTGACAGCACATGTCAGAGCACGAACCACATCATGAAGTCCGAGGAATGATATGTAGACCTCTGAGACAGGTTTATGCTGAGGCACAGATCTGGGGAAGGGCAAAGACACATTTCTGCAGCATTAAAGCTTCATGTCTGGTTTTTTATCTCAATCATTCCACCCCAGAAGAAGAACAACTCAAAAGAAATGATCACAAGATGGTGAGTGTATGAGCATTCATGATCAAAATATAACAAAGGTTACTGCTAGTAACAAAGTAGCTAAAGCTACCATTTAAAACTGGTTCTTTGCAAAGTTGTCTGTTAAGTATAGAAACAATACTGAGAGTTTAGTGCTTTTCATTTTTTACCAGGGCTGGACTGAAAATGAAATGAACAATTCTTCAGACAGCCTGGAGAATTATTGTTCAGGGCTGTGTGTAAAAAATTATAGAAATGAAAGAGACGTTGAGAGAAAGTGGAGAAAGTGGAGAAAGTGGAGGGTGCAGGAAAAAAGAAAACTCGACAGGCGTGGAGAAATTTAGGCAAAGTGAAAGGAGAACGAAGAGAGAAAGCATGGGTCGTGTTCCCTCAGCAGCACTCTGACACTGTTCTAACAGTTCTAGAAAGAACCCAGATATGTTGTTCTGTAGACTGTAGCTATCATTTTGTCAGACTTTTACTTTTATTGGCACTTATGCAGAGATTTTAAGAATAATAAAGTTCGTAATATGACTTCTCTAGATCTCTTATTGCTTAATTTCCAGCTAAAACACTGTTTCTTCTTGTTGACTTGGCCTTTTGCCCTCTAATGAACCACAGCGCTGAATCCTGAAAATCAGAACTCTGTCTGTTTATGGTTTCCCATTTCTACCAATCAGAGTTACAGTTATGTGCAAAAAAAGTATATTAGTAATATTAGTACTGCTTGAACTTAAACACAGTTTGATTCCACAGTATTTTAAAGACTTCATTTATCAGCTGACTTTTAGTCTAATGCTAATAAAGTGCTAATGTGAATCATACAGTATGTTTATAATAAGGAGATTTAAAGCTGCCTCCTATATCAATGGATGTTGTACTTTTTCAAACACACTGTAAAAACCTGTAATATAAAAGTATTTCACTGTGTATTTTACAGTTTTGTACTGTTCTTCTAGAACATCATTAAATTCACATAAACAGACTGATTTTACATTTCAAATGTAAATTAACGTAAAATCACTGTAAATGTAATAAAACATAATTTCCTTGTTTTTTAAATGTATCTGTCTGTACATGAGCATATTTAGATTGTTAAAATAATTCACAAATGTGTCATAATTTCACAAATATCTGTCCGTTATTTGAAAGATTGAACTGTTAAATTCAAATGTAATGCTATGGAAAAATATATAAAATGATTCATATAAACTTTTTTCACATAGAATAATTATTATTATTATTGATATTTAGGGTGATCGTGGCTCAAGAGTTGGCAGTTCGCCTTATAGTAAGAAGGTTGTCGGTTCGAGCCCCACCTCGCACACTCGTTGTGTCCTTCCACCTACTGGTGATGGCCAGAGAGGAATTGTAAAGCGCTTTGAGGGTCTCATAAAGCGCTATATTAATGCAATCCATTATTATTTAAGTTAACTGTATATTTCTGTACCTTTAAGTATTATTATTCATATTGCCACATTCATTGACCATGTTTATAGGTAATTTCATTGTTTAATCACGTTAAAATGTTCCTAATTTAATGTTTAACAGCACTTGAAAAAGGCAGAATCCCATGTAAAATTAGGGCAACAAACTGTATTGTCATTGCTCAAAATAACCGTGTTTTCATGGGAAAGTTATTTTCTGGTATTATTTTGGCGCCCCAGCTGCTGGAATATTACTGCTTTTTAGTTGTTTTTTTTACAGTGCAGGGATGGCTGTTAGTGACAGAGCGGGTCATCTAGGTCGTCCACATGCCAAAGCCTACTGGGCCCCACGCTTTCTGTGATGTTTCCACCAGAGTGTATGCAAATGTTAAAAAGGTGTTCAGGCCCAGATGGATGTTGTGTTTGGGTGACTGAGACTTGTAGGAGAAAGAATACTCGGCGAGTACAAAGATGCTTTATAAAGATGAACCATTCTATCTGTCCTCAATACAATATTGTATAATGAAAATTTGCGTGTATAATAAATTAGCACTATTAGGAGCTATAAATTAGAATTTCTTTTTTTACTTTTCTGCTCCCTTTTTTTGACTTCATCATCATCATCATCCACATCATCACTCTGTTCCCACTCCCACCACCCTCTCTCGTCCTCTCGTCCACTCACGTCTTTGGTATCAACAGCTGCACCCTCTTTTGGATCCTCTCATCAGTCCTGCTCATTTCTTCTCTTTATTTTTGCACCAGTGCACTGACCCCATCCACCCTCTCCTCCCTCTCTGTGTCTCTCAGCCTCATTTTCTCCTGCCAAGTCAGCTCTCAGTATCCCCCCCCCCCCCCCTTACCCTTTAACTCTTGCTCTCTGACCAGGTCATTAATAGGGGAGACTGTGCTCCTCTAAGCCACCGAGGTTGCCTTTGCAAGTTATTTCACTCGTTTGTCGACGTCGTATCCTTCTGTGTCCTCACATTTATACATAGTATGTATGTATAGACGCATCACAGGCACGAGGATAAATCCAAACATGCATAGGTGTGCTGGTAATCATAGCTTTTCAAGAAACTCCTACCAGGTAAAGAGTTTCGAAAGCTCAGTTTCTGCGTTTATATGCAGACGAGGAAAACTGAGGTCGTGTGTTTCGGTGTCAAAGGTGTGCACTTCAGCTCTGATGTTGCTTTATGGTTAGGGTGATATTGCCCCCTGTTGCTTTGGCACGAATGTAACATTCAGCGCCCTCTCAGTTCAAATGTAAAATGTGCTTCACCGTGGACGTGACGGTGTTCATGACACGCTTCAACATGGGTGGTTCCTGGTTCATTCCTAAGCATTTTCTTCTAACATGAGGGTGACAGTACAGGTCTTCTTCCAGACCTCGGCAAACTGGTGACACAGCCAGGTAACTGATGATCCAGGAATCTGCAGTTGTTTAGAAATGACCTTCCCAGCTGGTGTAAATCTATAATTCTCCTTCTTCAATCTTCACTGAGTTCCTTGGACTTCTGGGTATTGGTCGATCCAGTGAGTGTTTCCAAACAAATCCCTTTCATGCTGGGAGAAATCACCGATTGCTGTTAATCAACCCAATGTGGCCACTTCTTCATTTGATAAAACAACAATAGTGGACGAAACTGTAACAAGAAGACTCCAAAAAGAATCCCAGTCCAAAGTCACTACACATTTGTCCTTCTTTTGTATGCACTCTACTGCTGTCTTTAATTCCAAATGAATTTATACAGAGATGAGTATTATTTGTAAATGACAAAAGGTGCTGCGCTGAATATGGTCACTTCAGATACGTGCAAAATAAAAAGTGATTGACAGGAACAAATCGTCATTTAAGTAAAAATAAAACAATTTTTATCAGGCAGTTATAAGAAAAATACTCAAGTGCATTTACATATCGATGGTTTGAAAGTTAAAAGAGTCTATGCAAAGTCCACACAGAGAGGCCTGACAGTGGAATTGAACTCAGGACTTTCTTGCTGTGAGGCAACAGTGCTAACCACAGTGTCACTGTGCTGGTGTATAACTAAATACCGAAGCCAAACACAAACACATTTGAGTTATTATGCCCTTAAGTTTGGAAATACTCATCTTCACTATCACAACAGAAGGGTGATAAGGATAACACATACACGTAGCTCATACAAATCTACTATTCTTAAAATCTCTAATATTAACATGCACAGATTTCACACTGCACAAATTATGTACAGCACAATAAATAATCCTGAAAATATCCTGAAACCACACTTACATGCATGCAGTAGAAACACGCCAAAAACAGAGTTTATCAGTGCGTGCGCAGCCTCACCTATCACAATAGAGCTGCAGTGCAGTTGAGGCAGAGCAACGTGCCAAAAGAAACAAAAGGAAAAATGAAATAAATCAGCATGTGATTTCGTCAATTAATCAGCTGATCTTGTTCAGTTTCGAGTGGGCCTTTGGTGTTTAGCTCATTTCCTGTCTATATTAAAATGCCATTAAGCTTTTTTTCCCATTCTTGTTCGTGACAATATGTCCAAATTAAAGCCTCTGTTCCTCTGGCTTCTGTGACTGTAACCTCTCATTTAGAATTTCCTAAGCTGGTCTTTCTGACAAAGCAAATGTTTCTGTGGGCTTTTGTTTGGTTTTGTGGGCGCTCAGGTTGAACTGCTGAGGCCGAAGCTGCCTTCAGTGAGCAAAGAGGGACACTCTCCGTCTACATGCCCCACAAAAGCTAACCATGGTTAGGAAAAGAGGCCTACGTCAGTTCCCTCTCCTTGCTGGGAGTCCAGAGGTGGAATGAGTTTTCACGCTTGAAGAAACACAAGTCTTAACTCTGGTGCCCTCTCTGCATTCTCTCTTTCTATCTGTCTTCCTGTCTGTGTTGTTCTCAGTCCACCTCAGCCAACTATTGTTGTGGCTTCTGAAACTTTTAATTGACTTCCCGTGTCACCTCCTGTTCTTTCTGTAACCTCCTTTTTATCTTCGTGTTCAACTTTATATAAACAATGACAGAATGCACCACCAAGCTTAGCTTGTTTGATTTAAAGGCCTCAGTTGTTCCAGAATGCTGGAGCAGGAGTTCAGGCAGAACTAGAAAGAGAGATCATATTTCTCCCATGTTCACTTGTCTTCACTGGCTTCTAGTGAACTCCAGGACTGAATTTGATCCTCTCCTCACTTACAACATCTGGAATAGTCTGGCCCCGTCATTCCTCACAGACATCACAGTACTATATCGTCCTAATAGACCTCTTTGCTTTAAGTTGCAGCTAGTTTTATAAGTTGAAAGAGAGGCAGAGCTTCCCAGTTTGGATTTGGGAGCCTTCGTCTACCTCTAAGACTGAGTTGAAAACGTTTCTGTTAGATAAAAGCTTATAGTTGATCAGGTGGCCATGAACCATCCATTATGCTGCAGTCAGCTGAGGCTGCTCTTCACTGCAGTTCTTCACTCACCTGTTTCACTCTGTGTTTATACAACACTGTTGCATTTAACCATTATTCAGTGTTAATCGCTGTCCCTCTCTCTCGTGTGCCTTGTGTCTTTTCTCGTTCTCCTTACACCCGACCGCTCACGACGCATGGACGCACCTTCCTGAGCCCGGTTCTGTCACCAAGCGCTCATATGTGGTCGTCTAATGGATGGGGTATTCTTTCTAATATCGTGCTTCTGTCCCTAGAATATAAAGAGGCTTTAAGCAGCTGTGGTTGTGAAGTAGCTTTGCACAAAGACAACTGATGTGAATTGATGTTTATTTAAACCTGTTATTACTGACCTACCAGCCTACTACAACCTTCATCCTGGACCACCCGGGTCTTTTAGAGCTCTTTTTAAAATGATTGTATTTGTTTTGAAATGCTTTCACACTCTTGCCCCGCCTCACCGCGTCTTCGTCCCCACACACCCTGTCACTCTCTCAGGTCAGCTGACCTCCTGGAAGTACCTACCATAACCAGATAAATAGAGAAGAAGATGCGTAGATGAATGAGTGGTTATGATTTCCTCCAAATGAATCAGAAAGTAAGGCTCTGAAAAATGATGTTTTACCCTGATGACTGTTTTGTCAAATTGTGTTGCTGTTGAAATTGAAATTAATTTTCTAAAGCAGCAGCCTGACTGAGAGACCTTCATCATTGCTCTTCCTCATATATTATTATTACAATTTCTTCCTCCTTCCGGGCATGAGGAGGTGGTGGTGGGGGGGGGGGTGCTGCTGATGTAGTAACAACACTCACATTAGAAGAACCGACTGACTCCAGTCTGGTGTGGGCTTTTTTCCTTTTGCAACAAGGATTAATTTGGTGTATTTGAAGTAACATATCCTGTGTTTAGATATATTCATGCAGCTACAATATAGAGCAAAATACACATTTTTGCCTGCCATCAAAGGTTGAACACCCATGGACGCAGATAGATAATTATATAATTTTGGGCTAATCTTTATTCCACTGGGATATATAAAGTATTTCTGGTAATCCTCTTTTCTCCATATAAAGCTCGATTGTTAGAAAAATAATTTTTTCTTAAATGTTTGTTAAGCTGTCAGCAGGTTTTACAGTCTTTTGACTCACAGTGTGCATTTACTCATCCACATATCCACAACAGAGAGAAGTCTTTTTCACCAGAGGAGATGGGCGTTAGTGCTTAGTTATGTTTATGAGGTTAACTACAGGAACGATTTGTAATGATTCTGCTAATGGTATTGCAATATGTGTCAATGAAAGCAAAACAAGTAACAGTTAGTTTAGACAACATGAATGTGACATGAGAGTGTGTAGCCGTTGCCGTATGAAAGCAGACGTGTGTGTTAATGATTCAGTATAAATATTTCATTTTTAAATATCACAGTCCACATCAACACGCTATAGATACATTGTTGCTATGCAGTATGTTTGTGGGAGTATTTGGATAGGCTGGCAACCAGACTTGTATAACAAGTGGTCACATATAACTGTGTCCCAGAAATGATTACCGTATTTTCACGACCATAAGGCGCACTGTGCTAAAAGGCGCAGTCTCAGTTATGTGTGCCATTACTGTATTTAACACACACATAAGGCGCACTGGACCATAGGGCGCGTACAAGTACCGTATGCGTATTTAAAAATAAAGCGGGAGCAAACCTGAGTTCGGTACCTTACTCACATTTTTATTACCAGTAATCGTCATCATCAACAACACACAAGCATACAAGTGTGTGTATTTAAAAATAAAGCAGGAGCAAAACAAAGTTTGGTACTCACATTTTTATCATCAATCAAACCCATCGAAGTCCTCATCCTCTGTGTCTGAATTGAACAGCTGCGCTAAATCTCCATCAAACATGCCAGGTTCACTTTCTTCACTGTCAGAGTCACTTTCCGTGCCGTGCGGCTCCTCGGAAACGATGCCGGCTTTTGCGAAAGCTCGAACAACAGTGCCAGCAGACATGTTAGCCCAAGCATCTACAATCCATTGGCAAATTGTGGCGTAACTCGCCCGGCGCTGCCTTCCACTCTTAGTGAAACTGTGGTCTCCATCGGTCATCCATCGCTCCCAGGCCGCTCGCAGCCTTACTTTGAACGGGCGGTTCACACCGATGTCCAGCGGTTCACACCGATGTCCAGCGGTTGGAGTTCCTTTGTCAGGCCTCCTGAATGACAGCAAGCTCACAGTTCATTTGTTTCACTAGTTTTTTCACATCGGCTGTGAGATGGGCACGCATAGAGTCACAGATTAAGAGCAATGGTGATGCGTGGAAAAAACCACCTGGTCTCCTTACATACACCTCCCTCAGCCACTCTTTCATCATTTCCTCATCCATCCAGCCCTTTTCATTTGCCTTAATGATGATTCCTGCTGGAAACTTCTCTTTAGGCAAAGTCTTTCTCTTAAAAATCACCATAGGCGGCAGTTTCTGTCCATTAGCATGGCAGCCAAGCACAACAGTAAAAGAAGACTTTTCGTGCCCCGTTGTGCGTATCGCTACCGTGCTGGTCCCCTTCTTCTCCACAGTGTGACTCACCGGGATGTCAAAAGTGAGCGGGACCTCGTCCATGTTTGTGATGTGGCTGGGCTGGATGTTTTTGTCGCCGATGTGTTTGCTGCAGTAGGAGCGGAAGATGGCCAGCTTTTCATTATAATCCGCTGGAAGTTGCTGCGCTACCGTAGTCCTGGTCCGGATGGAAAAATGGCACCGTTTCATAAAAAGTGAAAGTGAAACTGCTTTTAGCCGAATGGTGACCGTCGAAACGCTTCTCCCGCTCGTTCTTTGCTCGATGATCCACCGCTCGAGTCTTTCCTCCAACTCGGGCCACCTCGCCTTATGTCCGCGGAAACTCAGCTGCGTTTTCTTGACCTGCCGGAGCTTGTTTTCCAGCTTCCTCCATTTGCGAACCATCGATTCGTTAATCTTAAATTCTCTCGCCGCTGCTCGATTTCCATGTTCCTCCGCGTAGCTGATGGCCTTCAGTTTAAACTGTGCTTCATAAGCGTGTCTCTTTGCCATTTTCAGGGTTGCGCCCACACTTCACCCTTTAGCGTTCTCATGGTGTTCTCTACTACGTCCTCCTTACAACACACAGGGCGCACTGCGCTATAGGGCGCGCCGTACTTTTTGAAGAAAATCTAAGACTTTTAAGTGCGCCTTATGGTCGTGAAAATACGGTAACATATAAGGGCATCTGTACACTATGCAGAGAAGTGAAGCACATGCATCGTTATATTAGTTTAAGTAGGTTATGCTGCAAACTGCTGGATGTTCTTGCCTGGCTCTAATCTTTTCTCAGTTGGCATTTAGGAGGACTGATAAATTGGCCCATTAGCATAATGGGTGAATTTTACACTTATAATTGCTCTTATAGAAATACAGTGTCTGACAGAATTCATATAAGTAGAATGGGAGGCAGAGCCTTCAGTTTTCTCGTCTGTGGAACCAGCTCCCAGTTTGGATTCAGGAGACAGATACTATCTCTACTGTTAGATTCGATTCCACAGCGTACCGTTCGTCTTTGTCCCCTCACCGATAACGTCGTGACAGATGGCCGCCCCTGCCTGAGCCTGGTTCTGCAGCAGGTTTCTTCCTTTTAAAGAGAGTTTTTCTTCCCACTGTGGCCAAAGTGAACCTCATAGGGGGTCATCTGATTGTTGAGCTTTTTTCTGTATTGTTGTAGCATCTTTACAGTATAACATGCTTTGAGGTGACTGTTGTTGTGATTTGGCGCTATGTTTAAAAGCAGTGAAATGAACTGAACACTCAGTTATATGGTAGAATTGATATGTTCTTATGTAGTGCTCTTCTAGTCTATGATGTGTTGAGAAAATGAACCCTTCCACGCATCTATTGCTTTCCACTCCACTGATCTCTTTGGTCTCTCTACTGATGTCCTCAGTCTGTCTACGCTGAATTCATGAACTTTTAAGAGTACTCCCACACTCTGAGAAGGCAGCTAGTTTATAAAAGAGTGCTTGAAAGCTTGTTGGGCCAGCTCATTGCTAAAATAACTTATCCACAGCTGATCCACAACCCTGCCCATGGAAAATTGTTTTATGACACTCCACTGCCCCTCTGGCTAAGCACAGGTGATCCTGTCTGATTTTCATGTATAATGAACCAAAGCATTATGAAACAGAACTAGTTGGAAGACAAAGTGGACAAGTCGCTGTACCTTGTTAGATGTAAATGGGTTTGAATAGAATAGTAGTGTTTGTATGTGGTAACGGTTACAGTTAAAACAATGGCAGTGATAAGAATGTAGAGAGTGTTAATAGTAAACATAATGTAGCACTGTAGCACTGTAGTACTGTAGTACTGTAGCACTGTAGCACTGTAGTACTGTAGCACTGTAGCACTGTAGTACTGTAGTACTGTAGTACTGTAGTACTGTAGCACTGTAGCACTGTAGTACTGTAGCACTGTAGTACTGTAGCACTGTAGCACTGTAGTACTGTAGTACTGTAGCACTGTAGCACTGTAGTACTGTAGCACTGTAGTACTGTAGCACTGTAGCACTGTAGTACTGTAGTACTGTAGCACTGTAGCACTGTAGTACTGTAGCACTGTAGTACTGTAGCACTGTAGCACTGTAGTACTGTAGTACTGTAGTACTGTAGCACTGTAGTACTGTAGCACTGTAGCACTGTAGTACTGTAGCACTGTAGTACTGTAGCACTGTAGTACTGAAGCACTGTAGCACTGTAGCACTGTAGCACTGTAGTACTGTAGTACTGTAGCACTGTAGCACTGTAGTACTGTAGCACTGTAGTACTGTAGCACTGTAGCACTGTAGTACTGTAGCACTGTAGTACTGTAGCACTGTAGCACTGTAGTACTGTAGCACTGTAGTACTGAAGCACTGTAGTACTGTAGTACTGTAGCACTGTAGTACTGTAGCACTGTAGCACTGTAGCACTGTAGTACTGTAGCACTGTAGCACTGTAGTACTGTAGCACTGTAGTACTGTAGTACTGTAGTACTGTAGCACTGTAGTTCTGTAGCACTGTAGTACTGTAGCACTGTAGTACTGTAGCACTGTAGCACTGTAGTACTGTAGTACTGTAGCACTGTAGTACTGTAGTACTGTAGTACTGTAGCACTGTAGTACTCTAGTACTGTAGCACTGTAGTACTGTAGCACTGTAGCACTGTAGTACTGTAGCACTGTAGTACTGTAGCACTGTAGTACTCTAGTACTGTAGTACTGTAGTACTGTAGCACTGTAGCACTGTAGCACTGTAGCACTCTAGTACTGTAGCACTGTAGCACTGTAGTACTGTAGCACTGTAGTACTGTAGTACTGTAGCACTGTAGTACTGTAGCACTGTAGTACTGTAGCACTGTAGCACTGTAGTACTGTAGCACTGTAGTACTGTAGCACTGTAGCACTGTAGTACTGTAGTACTGTAGCACTGTAGCACTGTAGCACTGTAGCACTCTAGTACTGTAGCACTGTAGCACTGTAGTACTGTAGCACTGTAGCACTGTAGCACTGTAGTACTGTAGTACTGTAGCACTGTAGTACTGTAGCACTGTAGCACTGTAGTACTGTAGCACTGTAGCACTGTAGTACTCTAGTACTGTAGCACTGTAGTACTGTAGCACTGTAGTACTGTAGTACTGTAGCACTGTAGTACTCTAGTACTGTAGCACTGTAGTACTGTAGCACTGTAGCACTGTAGTACTCTAGTACTCTAGTACTGTAGTACTGTAGTACTGTAGCACTGTAGCACAAAACATAATCTGAGAAAATGTTCATCACTTTCATTTTTCCATCCATTCCTTAATTGATTCTATTTCTTTATTTCCAGTTCTTGAGGATTACTTTCTTAGTAACAGTTAAAGCTATTAGGAGTTGTTTCTTACCTTTGTCATTGATATTTCATGAATATTTGCATTCACTTATAGATTTACAGATGCCTCCCAGCAGCCAGAGAGATGGTGGTTAGGGTGGAGACGACTATAATAACTTGTTTCCAGTTTATTTTGGATGGATTTGCAGTGTCTCTTGTGCTTTCAGTGCAATTTGAGGAAATATCTGAAAGAACTAGTCCCAACTTAAACATTTTCTATAAGTGTAGTGGATTCTCTGTAATAGTTTGTACTAAAGAAGTGAAGTAATGTTGGACTGTTGCTCTTATGGAAAGTACTGTTACATATCCTTGTCCTGAAGTCAGTATTGAGATGATACGTAAGATGGGTAATTCCTGTCGATATCCAAAAGTTGAAATGTGTTGGTTCCTGTGGCGGGGTGTGGTCTGCGATGCTGCTGCAGGGGAGGCGGATGCACCTACATGGCATCTGCAGCCATGCCTCGCCAGCTTAATGTCTGTGCTGGGTCCTGAATAATGTTGTTGTTGGTGTATATGAGTGGCTGCGAACTGCAAAGCTGCAGTCATGACAGTGTAAACCAGGGGTGTCCAACTCCAGGCCTCGAGAGCTACTGTCCTGCAGCTTTTAGATGCGCTCCAACACAGCTGAATCAAACGGTAGCTCTCGAGGACTGGAGTTGACCACCCCGGCTGTAAACAGCAACCAGAGAGTAAGAATAAAGATGCTGAAAAGCATGAATGTGTGGACGGGTCTGCCGTGTGTTCGTGACAGTTTCTTTTCAGGTCAAAATCACAATTATTCCAATACTGGTACTGTGACTAAGAATTTCCAGTCTTCCTTGTTTTATTACAATGTGAGGACTTTGCACTCGGTCCAGTTTAGTCCCTGCGTAATATCGTCTTCCTATTATGGATCAGGTTGATCGTAAGTCATTCCAGATACACTGAATGACTTATTGTAATCGTTAAGATGAAACCTTCATCACCCATTTAGAGATCTGACCTCCTTCCTTCCTGTTTGGATGTCTCACAAGCATTGGTCCTTTACTGTTCTCCATCACTAACTGCTCGCTGAGGCAACGTTGTGCTCCGCTGAGGTAATTCCATTATAGCAGCTTTGCTTGCAATTACCAGCCTAATTCAAAGTTACCATTCATTAGCAAATTATCAGAAAAAGTTGCCGAAAATCAATTTGGACAACTTTATTACGCACACTACAAATTTCTGTCCTTTGCTTTTTAAAAGCAGCACTCCACTGAAACTGCTCCTTTAAAGCTCTATAATGATCTTTTAATGGCATCTGATGCAGGAAATTGATGCTCTGTGCTCATGTTGCTTGACCTCAGTGCCTTTGATACTGTTGACCAGAATAAGGTTATGGCTGGGATCACTTAACTGGTTTCCCTCCAGTTCATCTAGGAGGACATCCTTGTTAGGGTGAGCAGACACTGCTGTGGGGTTCCTCAGGGTCCATCCTGGGTCGATTGTTATTCTGTTTTTAGGTGTTAGGTGCATTTCTTAGTATTTTTATGTATGACATTCAGTTCTACTTGTCTTTTAGGCCTCGCCAGCTGCACAGGCTGTCTGCCCTGGCTGACTCTGTATGTGGGATTAGTGACCAGCTCTCCAACAATTGTTTTAAACTCTGAGACTGAAGCCACGGTTATTGCTCCTCCTGATATGCACACAAGTCAACTGATTGCTTCTTCTTGCTGACTAGTGTTTGCAATCGCAGCGTAATGTTTGAGTCCTTATTGAACTTTCACATATAAACTCGATCTCACATTTCATTTCAGGAACATTACCAAATTGCGATCCGTAGTCTCCTCCTCTGAAATGGACAAAATTGTTCTTGTGTTTGTATCATTTTGTTTAGATTATTGTATTGCCCTTTTTACTGGCTTAAAGAAATCACCTCTGTTATTCCTCCAAGCAGCACAAACTGCTGCACCCAGACACAGCTCACATTACCGCTGTGTTACTCTTGTTTTTACTTTGGCTCTCCATTGATTTTAGAACTCGTTTTAAGATTTCACACTTGCATACAGAGCATTAAAGGGACGCGCTGCAGACTATTTGTCTCAACTTCTTGTTAAACACACTGCTGCTCGCTGTATCCACTCACAAACTCAAAACCTATTAGCTGTTCAGACAAGAGTCCAGACTCGAGGGGACCGAGCGTTTCAGTCTGTAGTCTCTAGCTCTGGGACAGTTTACCGCTCCAGCGCCGCGTAACTCTGTGGACTCTTTAAAAAACAAAAAATTAACAACTTTTCTGTTTTAATCAGGCCTTGTTATTCTTTTGTTATGTATGTGTTTGTTTTTTTGTTTGGTTCTTTGTTGATATCATGTCTGAATTGTTGTTCAGCACTTTATGAATGTTGTATCTGTAAAAGACACGATATAAATAAACTTCACTTACTTCCTAATAGACTAGAGCAGTGAACAACTTTTTCACAAACTCATCTTCTCTACATCTCACATGAAAGTTCATGAAAGTTGGGAGGAAACTCGCCTGTTATGATGTTAAATTACTGAAGCCTGTTTACTGGGTAATGCTACACACAGTACAGGCCATAACTGATCAAAGCAGTGAAAGCAGAGCCAGGGTCAGCTTGACATGCACACTGGTCTGAAATCATCTTATCATAAAGGATGAAAGGTTTCTGCACATGCGCAAACCACCACAAAAAAGCCGCGAGCCTCTAGCTCAGAGAGATGCATGTAAAATGGAGACAGCTACAGTTTCCTATGAGCACAGCAGCAAAAACAGCAAACATTCACACAAACACAGGACATTGTGGTGGTTTAATGTGAAGTCATTGTGATGGAGTGGTGCACAGTGCTGTATTTAGTATGTACCCGATTAGAAGTGCTGAGAAATCAGCTCGTGGAGTGGGAGTAGGAAGTGCAGATATCGTATCCTTGGTTAGTCTGTCTGGACTGTGTGAACTGTGTTCCAGTCACAGTGTCTTGCACACAGTGTTTAGCAGATCATTGGAATATGCTACTTGCAAACATACTGTTTTCCCTTTTGCAAACCCCAGTTCAACCTGGTGCACACTTTAATTGTCATACCTGAGTCAACAGTTGATGTTTTCCCACCTGACTCACTATCAGCTCTCTGTCCTCCTGCACTGAAGTCACACACAGACATGTGATATTCAACTAAAAAAACAACATAAAAAAACTGAAGTTATCATAAGAGCAGGGTATGGATTACCTTTCACAACATACTAATAATAATACATTTTATTACTTGGCACCTTTCAAAACGTGCAAGGTCACATTACAACACAAAACAACAAGGACAGTGTTAAATGATGGGAACAGAAATGTAAAACAAAAAGGTGAAAGTTAAATAAAACCAAAGGTAAACATAAACAGGGTTTACAACTGCACGGCACTAACGCGCTAACGAGCTAACCGCACTAACGTGTTGCAGCCCTCGCACGGGGTGATCCGCGTTAACTCGCTAACGGAGATTTGCTGCGTTAATGCGGTTATGGCATTAACGTCATTTTAACCAGATTAACGCTGACAGCACTAGCAACTATAGACAACATAGACTGCTGCTGGCCGTTGGTTACATTTCATTACATTAGCTAACACTTTGCACACAATGAGCAAAACCTTGTGTTGTGGAATAGCATTTTGATCTTCTTTACTTGTACGTGTGCACTGGGCGCTTAAACCTGTTTTTGTTAACCTGTACCCTCTCCAACAGAAACGCTGGGCTATTATATAATTAGACGACAATGTCAGAGAATAATACTAAAACACGTTGGTATTGCTGATGCTACTTTATTTTGTTATTGCCCACTAATGAGTTCTTTAGGGGTGCTACAGTGAAAGTGCACGAGCGTCTCATCACAGGGTCTAAACTGGCCTCACGCTCCAAAATGTTATTTTCAGCTGTGACAATATTTAACTAAAAAGTGGGAGTACTGACTGAGATGTGCAGTATTCTGATTGGATGTTGCTGACTTGGTGGTGAAACACAGGCCTGCTTGGTGATTTATGTGGAGTCTTTTAGACGCACTGATTAATACTGAGTTTAATGCGTTTTGAGTAATGATGCTGGTTTTTCGTCTTTGTGTTACATGTTACACGAAAGTGATTATTGTTATTATGAATATGATGTATTAGACATGAATTTGGAGTTGTACAAAGAAATGATTGGCAAAAGCAAATCCCAGAATCTGCCATTAAACACATTAAACAGTCTATTGATCGTGTCACACAAAAAACAGTTTTTGTGTGCAGAACTGGAAACTAGCCCTGCCCATCACACACACAGTAATATTTGCACATTGTCTTTAAATGTATGGGTTTGTAGGAGGTGCATTAATTACAAATAATAGTCTTGAGGCCTAAATAGTCATAATGAAACTCAGACTTTTCATATGTGGTTTTCAGCGTTCAGCCTGTAAAGTCTGCATAACTGGAACAGTTATTATGATGGCAAACAGAACACGAAGCAGCGAGAGGAAGAGCTGCTCCTGCACGTATCCCTCGCTTCTCTCTTTGCTTTCTGTTTTCCTCGCTGAGTGCAGCAGAGAAAGAATAACAGCAGGGCTGGGAAATGGAGATCTGATGCTCTTTATGCAAATCAAATTCCAAGACTGCCATTCATTTCCTTCTCGGTACCCTGAGGACGGAAAGGGGAGTTGAAAAGCAAAGGGACAAAAACAGTGAGGAAAAGTTGAACCCGGGTCAGCTTTGAGCAAATATTTTTACAGAATCGGAGCAGAGCTTTGTGAAGGCCAGTCACTGAGCTGTATTCATTCTAGCCGAGTGTTCAGTTACACTTCTCACTGACGCTGCACTCACATCCAGTGATATTAAAAAAATCGACATTATAACTCTTCATCAACCTTAACCGCATCATCTGGGAAATTTGCCTTTATATCAATCATCCAGACATTGTATAATAATAACATCACATTTTGAATTCTGACCTTCTTCAGACGGACCGACTGTCTTAGGTTAAGAAGCGCTGGCTTTTTTGCCAGTTCTTGCTTTGTTTGCTTAAAAACGGGCTGTGGCTAACATTATTTTCTCTCGTTAAGGACGGATTTCTTCGGATGAGAGACTGTTTGGTGAGACTGTGACGTGAAATATGATCTAAATGTATCCGTTTGATTTACAGGGATTATAATGACAGCAGTCCTCGGGGAAAGGAAACTTCCAGTCAGCTAAAAAGACAACAATGTTAGTGCCACTGATTTACACGTGTGTAAAGATGAGTTGTTCTCTCTTCTGTTGTTGACAGAGCAACCGTCCAATCATCACAACTCCAGCCTTCCTCCGGTACCACCGCCTCATCGCCAACAACCCTCAGTAACAGCTCTTAGCCAAGCCCTGAGCGCCACACATCACACTGGCCAATCCCTGAACTCCACAAGGCAGCTAACCCCTCCTACTGGAAGCCCGGCCCCTGTGGCCGGCCAATCACCAGCAGAGCTGCAGACCACGCCCCCCGAGAGCGTCCCGCTGCAAGACAGCTGGGTGCTTGGTAGCAATGTACCTCTGGAAACAAGGTAAACTGTCTTTTTCAGCCGTCTTACTTCACCTGTCTTTGTTCCACACTTGACCTCTAGCCTCTCAGCATTATCACAGTGTAACCCAACTGTGTGACGCCTCATCAGGCTTTCCCAGTGTGCTGCGACGTCCTTAAACAGAATGTTTTATCTCTACATCCTGAACGAGTCCCCCGAAAATCAAAAGGTAGCTAGAATAACAGAAAAACACTGTGGGAGGAAAAATAGCAATCTATACGTAGCTACAATAGACCGGCGCCCCATCCTGGGGTTACCCTGCCTCTCATCTTACAGCAGCTGGGACAGGCCCTACTCATAACCTCGAACTGAAGACGGTGAAGAAAACGGATGGATGAAAGCAACAACACTCTGCAGAATTCATTTTAGAAACAAACAAAATAAAAAAAAGAACAACAACATAATTATTATTATTATTTGTCTAAAGACTTAATTAAGCTAGGATAAGAAATAGTTTATCCCATGTATGTGGTGTCGTTGTGAGAGTGGAGCACAATCGTTCTGCTAGAGAAAGTGCTTCACTGCCTGTCTGTCAGTGCTGCAGAGGTTAGTCCAGGTCGTCTGTAATACACAACACTTTGTTCAGTGACCTCCTCTTCACCGCAGCTTCAAAAGTGTCCAGTTTGCAGCCAATCACAGAGCAGCCTTCCTAATCACTTCATTCAGTCTGTTAGTGTCACTTATCTCAGCTCTCGCTAGTACACCACAGTAAGGCTGAAGCATGCTCGCCATGAACACATGCTGGTCTTCTGAATGTAAAGCTTCCTGAAATCACTTAACTGTCAACCGTTCGCTCATGTTCTGCTTTCTTTAGGCAGACTGAGAGTCTGTGCAGCACATCAGCTTCTTTGTTAAAGTCCGTTTAGTTTTCAGACACTTTGAAACACATTTGGCATTTCAAAGTGTTTAAGAACATCCCAAAGTCACTTTGTTTCCTCTCAGCAGCGACACAACTTTGATTGGTTATTTTGACCCTTGAATCCTGGACCAGTCTGTACTTCTCCCTCTCGCTGATTTTATTTAGAAAGTCTCTGTTTTCTTCAGTAGGGAGTAACATTTTTTTTAGCAGCCATATAAAGAGCCATTGTTGCCTTGCCTTCCACATGCATACATACAAAATTTATGGGTGCAACGTTAGCTTTGACCCTGTACTCACAAAACAAATGTGTCTGCTCCCTCCATCGTTTCCTCTTCCTTTGTCCAATTTGCACTTCTTAAAAATAGTGAAAAAGAAAGTGATGCACTGATGAGAAAGAGATGCTCCAAGTGTTTTAGCTTTGTGCCTGTATCTGGCTGTATGTTTATAGGCATGTGCATGTGTGTGCAGTGAAGACCAAGCATTCATCCACGTGTATGGACAAAGAATGAACCTGAAGCAGTGACGTCCACATGTGCTTTGACTGTTTAGTGTTCCCGTTACTGCCTGGGTAAAAACTCAATGCCACTCGTAGCAGAAGGAGGCTGATTAGCTTGGAGAAGGTAAGCAGGACAATGATTGGACTAGAGCAATGAAAGTAAAGCTATTTGGCAATTAGACTCTGATGACCCACTATAGCAGAACAGAATCTCAGCGGTGATGGGGAAAAAAGAATAAGAGCAATCTTACCATGACAGGAAAGGGACAGCGTCTCTATAGAGTATAAACCACACTAATGCAGCATTACCAAAGGCACAGAATATAGGCAGACACCTGCAATAAAGGCTGGCAAAGGTCAGGAGAGAGAAGAGAGCTCGCGATAAGGCTGAGAGTGGACAGAGTTCAGGAGAAAGCTCTTGAGCCTGGAATAAGGCTTGTGTGTTGATAGAGGATATGAGAGAGAAAGGAGAGCTGGATAATGTTGGAAGGCTGTCGGAGACCAGGAGAAATACAAGAGACAGTCTGTGAAAAGCTCAGAGGCCGTTTGAGGCCCGGTTTGAGGCCCGGTTTGAGGCCCGGTTTGAGGCCCGGTTGACCTGCTCTACCTCCTGAGCTACAGCCACCCACACCCTGCCTGGAGCCAGCCAGTTAGAGTTCTGCTCACAGGACTCAAAGGATGGGAAACATCAGAAAGGAAGCAGGTCGAACTGACTGCTGTGGTCCAGGCAAACATCCTGCATTATGTGGTTTGTATTGTAATTATTTAATGTAATTAATTTAATTTAGTCAATGTCATATCCCAGGAGAGAAACCTGGCTGGCACCCCAGAGCTAAAAGTCTACTCATTAAGCCCTTTAATACCCCCCCTAAGCAAACCATCACAGTTGTGTAAATCTGTGATTCAATGTGTTGTTCACTTATGGCATACAGTGTCATGGGCTGTGTGTGTCTGGCAGGAACGGAGGACCAAAATACAGCCTCCAGCAGGCAACAGGTAAACTCAAAGAAATGGCTTTATTGTTGAACACCTGGAAAACCGGCACTAACTACTAATACGAAATAAACTAAACAGGCAGGCTGGGGGACACAGTGTGGAGGGAGAACGCAACACTGGAGGGAACGATACAAAGGGCTTACATACACAAGGAAGGAACACAACTGCACTGTAAAAAACTGTAATATAAAAGTATTTCACTGTGTATTTTACAGTTTTGTACTGTTCTTCTAGAACATCATTAAATTCACATAAACAGACTGATTTTACATTTCAAATGTAAATTAACGTAAAATCACTGTAAATGTAATAAAACATAATTTCCTTGTTTTTTAAATGTATCTGTCTGTACATGAGCATATTTAGATTGGTAAAATAATTCACAAATGTGTCATAATTTCACAAATATCTGTCCGTTATTTGAAAGATTGAACTGTTAAATTCAAATGTAATGCTATGGAAAACTATATAAAATGATTCATATAAACTTTTTTTACATTAAATAATAATTATTATTATTGATATTTAGAGCGATTGTGGCTCAAGAGTTGGCAGTTCACTTTGTAATCAAAAGGTTGCCGGTTCGAGCCCTGGCTCGGACACTCTCGGTCGTTGTGTCCTTGGGCAAGACACTTCACCTTCCACCTACAGGTGATGGCCAGAGGCGAATTATAAAGCGCTTTGAGGGTCTCATAAAGTGCTTTATGAATTCAATCCATTATTATTTAAACCAACTGTTAACTGCATATTTCTGTACCTTTAAGTATTATTATTCATATTGCCGCATTCACTGACCTTGTTTATAGGTAATTTCATTGTTTAATCACGTTAAAATGTTCCTAATTTAATGATTAACAGCACTTGAAAAAGGCAGAATCCCATGTAAAATTAGGGCAACAAACTGTATTGTCATTGCTGAAAATAACTGTGTTTTCATGGGAAAGTTATTTTCTGTTATTTTCTGGCATTATTTTGGTATTTAGTATTTTTTTTTCACGGTGTGGGACTAATTAACACAACACAGGATGCAAAGCTGAACGTAACACATGAGACGAGCTACCTTCAAAGGACTCTCCAGGAGCACTCACAGTGCAACATGCCTCATTTACCCGCTCATAGAGGCAGTTTTCATTTCTTCTGTCTAGCTTTCACACATGTTCATACTCAAGTCGAAAGCACCGGAGAGCAACTTTGGTATTGTGCCCAAGGATATTTGGCATGCTGACTGGAGCAGCCAGGATCAAACCATCAAACCTTATGATTGGTAGATGACCTGCTCTACCTCCTGAGCTACAGCTGCTCCATCACCCCATCTGCAGCCAGTCCTGTTAGTGATCTGGCCTAAGAAGAACAGCAGGGGGAACGGAGCATATTTTTGATAAATCCCACCCTTGATGGCAACTCCTACAACTGGCATGAAGTTAGCCTCTCGTGTTGTTCACACGATCCTGACTGCAGGAGAAGAAGATGACGTATTCCACTTGCCGAATGTTGAGTTGAATAGCAGTTATACACTGTTAAAAAAAATCTTAAAAAAACGGTAATATTCCAGCAGCTGGGGCGCCAAAATACTACCATAAAATATCAGAAAATAACTTCCTCATAAAAATACGGTTATTTCCAGCAATGACAATACAGTTTGTTGTGCTAATTTGACATGGGATTCTGCCTTTTCCAAGTGCTTTTAGACATTAAATTAGGAACATTTTAACGTGATCAAACAATGAAATTACCTGTAAACAAGGTCACTGAATGTGGCAATATGAATCATAATACGTAAATGTACAGAAATATACAGTTAACGTAAATAATAATGGATTGCATGCCCTGGGACAGACCGACAGAGGCGAGGCTGCCATATCGCACCATTGGCCCCTCTGGCCATCACCAGTAGGTGTTATTAACCACGGACACAATGCTGAGAGCGTCCGAGCCGGGGCTCGAACCGGCAACCTTTTGATCACAAGGCGAAGTGCCAACTCTTGAGCCACAAACGGCCTAAACAGCAATGATTATAATACTTATGTGATGTAACACAAGCTTATAGGGATCATGTTATATAGTTTTCCATAGCATTACATTTGAATTCAACAGTTCAATCTTTCAAATAACGGACAGATATTTGTGAGATCATGATACATTTGTGAATCTGTATCTAAATATGCATATGTACAGACATTTAACAATCATGACAATTATGTTTTATTACATTACAGTGATTTAACGTTAATTTACATTTGAAATGTGAAATCAGTCTATTTACGTAACTTTAATGATATTCTAGAAGAACAGAACAAAACTGTAAAATGCAGTAAAATACCTTCATATTAGGATTTTCCTACAGCGCAGCCATACCCGCGACCTTGTGGTTGTTAGTTCACATTCATTGGCCGATGCTTAGCGTCATGTTATTATGTGTCCCAACATCCAATGGCATGTCACATTGTTTTCATGGCCACACCCTCACCCCAGGTGCAGAGGCCTCTTTCTGTTCAGGAATGTTGGGAATACTTTGAGATTTATATTCATATTAATTGCAATTCCTACCTCTACATCCATCCATCCATTCGCTTCCGCTTATCCTTTTTCAGGGTCGCGGGGGGCGCTGGAGCCTATCCCCCCGCGACCCTGAAAAAGGTCCTCTACATTTATTTTTAAAAATATATAATTAGCACAGCGTGGCCGTGCAATGTTTTATGTTTTTATTCCTATTAATTATATTTTCACTTGTTACCTCTGAATTATTGAATCAGACCTGGATGACATGAACTTTTCAGCAAACTTACAATTCAAATGCTCCTTTAATTATTGATTATTCTCATTAATTTTCGATCATTTTATATATTTTTCCATAGTATTACATTTGAATTTAACAGATCATTCTCTCACATAACAGACAAATATTTGTGAGATTATGATACATTTCTGAATGTATCTTTACAATCTAAATATGCACATGTACAAAAAATATATTTAAAAAACAAGTAAATTGTGTTTTACTATATTTACAGTGATGCTATTTTACCTTTGACATGTAAAGTCACAGTCTACTTATGTAAATGTAATGATATTCTAGAAAGACCAAACTGTAAAATATACAGTAAGATGCTGTGACATTACTATTTTTTGGAACAGTGTAGTTACAGCAGAGTTCACCAGGAACGGGAGAATCACATACAAAACTTCAAAGTAAAAATAAATAAATAAAGCATGTAAAGCACAGACAGTGACTGCAGTGGACACTTCAGCTCTTTGTATGCTAGAACTTCACTCTACTCACTGCTTCATGGACCAAAAAATAACACGAGCAAGAGTGGCCCACAGATGGGCTGTAACACAACGAACTCCATCTAACAACAGAACTCACTGCACTCCCTACTGGGAATCCTTCGGGATCAGGTCTGTCCGGCCTTTCTGGGTATGTGCCATCCATTAGCAGCTGGTTCATTTGTGTTGCCAGGTGCACATGGAGTCCAGTTATCTTCTTTAGACAGTAGGCATGAATCATGTCAGGGCCTGGTGCTGTCTAGTGTGGAATTTCGACCAGGCACCCCAATAAAGGACGGTCTGCGATTGGCTGTCTGTTTGTAAAGGAGGTGGGGTGGTGACTCGCCCAGCTAACCGCTGCTCAGCCATACAGATGTTGATGTGCTCCCTCTGAATGCATGCTTGCCAGGATGGCCCTCTGCTCCGGCACTCCTCTCAGTCACAGCTCTACTCTAACTCTATGCACTTGGTAACTAGCTGAGTTTGGTGTCCTGGGAAATTCAGCCCCAACAATCGATTTATTTTTAAGGCTAGAGTGACCTGTAAGAACCCTTTGAGTGATCTTATAATAACCCGCAGGTTTTTACCTTCACCGTTTCAGATGAGGGAACGACCACAAGCTCTTAAATGCAGGATATCTTATCAGAAAATTACCAGGGGCAAAGCAAAAGCCAAATCAAATAATACTAATAATAATAATAACACAACCACTTAGTTACACTTATTCATCCCTTACACTAATTAATGCTGAACTCTAGTGCTGATCTTGTTAGGAGGACATCCAGGTCTGACGATGCACTCCTGAGGTGACATCATGCATCGTGGCATCCAGTCACTGCTGCTGACAGTTAATCAATGTTCAGCCACAGCCTGTCGTTCTCTCTCTCTGTGATCGCAGCACGATTTCAAACATTTTCTTCTTTTCTATGTTTTACTTTAACATCATTTATCAGTAACTGCATTACATGTGCATTTAAATCATACATGGATACAATTTCCTTCATGTTTCATTCCTTAGTATCATGTCAGTGTCTACACACACACACTCACACACACACACACACACACACACACACACACACACACACACACACACACACGCTCACTCACACACACACACACACACACACACACACACGCACTCACACACACACACACACACACACACACACGCACTCACACACACACACACACACACACACACACACACTCACACACACACATACTCACACACACTCACACTCACACACACACTCACACACACACACACATACTCACACACACTCACACACACACACACACTCACACACACACACACACTCACACTCACACTCACACACACACACACTCACACACACACACACACTCACACACACACTCACACACACACACACATACTCACACACACTCACACACACACACACTCACACTCACACACACACTCACACACACACACACATACTCACACACACTCACACACACACACACTCACACACACACACACACACACGCACGCACACTCACACACACACACACACACACACTCACACACACACACACACGCACACTCACACACACACACACACACACTCACACACACACACACACACACACTCACACACACACACACACACACACTCACACACACACACACACAGCCTCCATCTTTACACAAACAGGCCACTCCATATGGAATCTTAATGACATGTTGACCTGTTATTAGAGTCATTATTATCTTTTGTTGTTACACAACTTTCACCTGATTATATGCTGACTAGTATTAAGCATAATTAACTTTTTGCAAAATCACATATAAATTATGATTTTTTGTTTAAAAACTAGAACATAGTTAGTACCCTTTCTCTTATTTGTAATCATGCATAATGATGGGAGGGAGACACATTTCCTATCTTTCACATTGATGGTATAAGATTCACTGTCAGCAAAGAAATAAGCCACTAAGCACAAATTTAAATACTTGTTTGTGTCTGTGGACTAAACAATGAAAAATGCATCATTAAACAAAAATAAGCTAAAATCAATTAAAGCACACAAAGTACAGTTAAAGGTTTTGTGACACATAAACCAGCTAATAAAACTTTACTGCAGGTCTCTGCATGATAATGACTGATAATCTGTAGTTGCCATGGCAAACTTCACAGACCAAATCTACCTGTGGTAGCAGGGTATTACCACATTACCACATGGGGGATTGCTCTTGGTCCTTTAGCTCCGTCCCTGCCAAGAAGGCAGAAGCTGCAATACAGAAAGACTGTGGTCATAATGGAATGAGCCAAGTGTTCTAGTTCTTCCTCTTTCCTGTTAACATGTCTTTTCAAATAATTGATCTGCAAAGACGACTGAGCTTAATCAAACAGACCAACATCTCACATTGTTAGCCTAGACTGTCAAATATGCACACAGTATGCTATATCCTTTCCAACCAATGGAGTCACTAAAACATTTGCTCTGAGAATAGGTTTGGGTAGGTCCATTAATGCTAACATCGTGAAAGGTGAAACTATCCCCCATAACAGCTGATGAATGATAAACGCCATCCTAAGACTGGCGCTGCCTACAAATCTGTTTTCCCCTTTGATTCCTGCAGATTCGTGTGTGTCAGTATTTACGGTAAGACCCAGTTAAAAGAAGCTCGTCACTGCAAATAAACAGATGTAAAAAGTCTTTCTGTTTCTTTCATCGTGATGACAGTCACTCTGAAGAAGAACGTACAATGAGGAATTCTGAAATTAGTGCGCTAAGGATGGACTTAACCTGTGCTGTTTGAACCACGCTGCAGTAAACTGGATTGCCATGGTAACTAATGGCTGCTTTGAGTACCTGTGCCATACTGTGAGCATGACAGGTGCACATAAGCAACGGTGTTTTTAAAGCAGAAATTCCAGGATCAGAACTGCTCAAAGACTATAGCAGTGTGCTGTGTTTCTGTACTATATTTGTCATCTGGAGGCTTGACTTCTTAAAAAAATGAATAATCCAGATGAAAGATTGTAACAAGTACATAGTGATGAAAGACAGCAGTTCATTGCTTGCTCCAGTCTATAGGCATCAAATGAATACAGTTCCCCACTGTGCTGCACATTGCACAAACCCATTAAGTGGACGACTTTGAAATGGTGGCCTCAGCTGAGACGAGAGAAAATACAGATATTTAGGAAAAACATATTCAAAAACGACTTTCAGTTTCTCTGAAGACAATAAAAAGAGAATTAAACATTTGTGCCTCCCAGATTTTTGTTAGGTCACGATGTCATTTCAGATTAGATTAACACTCCAAAATAAAATATCAACTATTTGTCTTGATCATTTTGTGAAATTTTAAACAATGGCATATTCTTTTTTATTTTCTTTCTTCTTTATTTTTGTGGCCCTCATGACAAGGATGACCAACATACACATGTGTATGTGATCTTTGCCAGTCCTCTTTTTTCTGGTCTGTTATGTTGTGTATCAAAGAGGGCAAAATGTAACACAATAAATCCCACAGATAAAACATTCAAGTAACAACGATCGAAACACAGAATGAACCTGTGAGCTCAGAAACCGCACACTGCCACAATCAACACTGAACGTTGATAGTTGATATTAGTGGGGTAATGTGCTGAGCCAGAAACATGCAGGAACATCTCCATCAGTGTTCAGCGTTCTTGTTCAGGCTCAGCAGAGGCCAGACAGCACATGTTGCTCCCACCTAGATTGTAGAAGCATCCAAGAAGCAGGACAGCTAGCATCACTCAAGCCTGCGGACAGCATAGAGACCTGAAGCCTGTGGAGGACATCGGTTCTGACAAACAGGGCAAACCCTCAACAGCACAGGTCGACATCCCCACCACCCCAAGACAGAGCAAGAGGTGCCCACCTTGCCCCAGAGAGCCAGGCACAAGGACTGGGCATCACGGTCACAGGGATGACCTGAGGTTTGCAACATGTGGGCAAGCAGAGAAAGGCCTTACGCATCCATGCCCTGCAACAAATCACATCACCCAAGCCAGGAGGGGGAGGCATGGCATCCAGACAAGGGACTGTAGAGGGAGCAGTGCACCATAAATCCATTGTGGTAGGACACAAGAATTCCCAATCGTGTCCAAAAGAATAAAAAACTCAATTAACTCATGCTGGAGCTCCAAGAATGATCAGGTGCTGCCTGCAGGGACTCTAAGCAGCAGTGTGATGCTGCATCACAGACTAGAAGACTTAATAATGAAAAACATTGACCTTGTGTCATCTCGTTGCAATAAAACCAGGAGCAATAAAGCCAACTGTATACTTAAATCAACTCAATAATAATAATAATATGCTGTGCTTAAATGTGTTTAAGGGACAGAATTTCTTTTATTTAAGGAAGTTTGTTCAATAAGGAAATTCAACCAATCATTATTACTAAGCAATTGTTAACATGACATATTATTGTTACATATTATTTCATTTTAGACCAAATTCATGATTGTAGTTTGTAACTGCAGTCGATAATGTGGGTGACAGTGATCAAAACTGTAGGTGCAGAATAAGTGAGGGCTGTATTATGGACACCTAGTGGTTCGCATTGGTTGGTTTGCATTTAGAGGTCGTCATGCTGTCTTTGACAAACACATGCACACACCACTTTGAAGCATTGAGGTATTCCCCCCACTGATGAGGACACAACTGGGTCCTGCTTTGTGCAGGGGGCTTATGTTAATGACACACAAGACAGGTGTCGAACCAAGTGTTACCATTTTCTAATAAATGTGATTCTTAGTTTAAAGCTAAAGTAAATCCTAATTTATGCTTGGTGAACATGAACACTTTTTCAAGATACATATTATATGTTAAAGTTTCTTTTTGCCAGTTTACTGTGTTACAAAGTTATTTACTGGCATGGTTACATTGTTGTTTTCTTCTGAAATAACTCCGTGAGGTGGTCCTGTACCAGACACACATGAGGCACAGAATGAAACCAAAGTTAAATGACGAAATGCACGTAAATTAAAAATATTATGTCACCATGGCGATGTGTGTGAGTAGATATTGTGAGTAGAAATGTGTTGTTATAGCAGATACAACATTTACACTTGACTACATTTTTGTTAAACAAGCATCAACATGGTTCTAATCCTCTTTGTGTCAGTTCCATTGTACTCAAGACCAGATGATTGTTAAGTGTCTTAATGTAAAACAGGTTGAAAATAGTGCATATGAAGTGATATTGTTACAAGATTAGTTAGGGCTGACAGCGGGCTACTTTCAGCTAAGAGCACCGCTTACAATCATTTCACACTTGATTATCCGTGTCTGTCTCTTTCTGCTGTAATCGATTTGTGCTGCACACATGCACACGCTTTATTCTGCTATTTACTTCACTTTCCATGTTTTTTGTGAAGTTCCAATAATATGTCTTTATTCAGAAACCCAAATCCTTAAGTTCATATTCAACAATTGGTCTGTCCTAAAAAAAAAAATCAGATTTCTTCATTTCTTTTGGATATTTGTTCCACTTTAATGTTTCAGATCATCAAACAACTTAGACAAAGACCTAAGATAAACTAAGTAAATACAAAATGCATTTTTTAAATCATGTTTTCACTTATTAAGGGGAAAAAGCTGCCTGGCAGTATGTAAAAACATATATACCACCTGAACCTAATTATCAGTTGTGCTTAGAACTGCAATCATGTGTTTGGCAACGAGTTTGGAAGAATAATTATTGAGCCACACTGGAGTTTTTTGACTATGAATAATATATATGTTTAAGGTCATATCAAAGCATGTCAGTCTGATCTGGTAGGACTTTGATTAGGTCACTCCAAAACCATCATTTCAGTTTCTTTGAGTCATTCATATCTAACCCAAGTGAACTTGAGCTTCAGGACACAAACATTGTTCTTAAGAATTTTGTGGTAGAGAGCAGAGTTCATGGTTCCACGTTATCCAGGTCCTGAGGCAGCAAAGCCATGACTCTAAAGCTACCACTGCCATGTTTGACTGTTGGCATGATGTTCTTTTTATGATATGCCGTGTTTCTTTGCCAGGAGTTTAACTTTATTCACACCAGTCTGTAGTATATGTTTCTAAATATTCGGGGGATCAATCTTTGGCTCATGTGAGACGAGCATTTGTGTTGTTTTTTGTCAGCAGTGGTTTTCACTGCCCCACTCTCTTTTTTTATTGCGCTTGGAATAATTTTAAGAGACTGGCTACTAAAAGAAAGGTTCACTACTCTTCCAAGTTTACCTTCATTTGTGGATAATGACTCTCACCAGGATCTGTTGAAGTTCCAGACTGACAGTGACTTTGTTCTCTGGTCTTTAGTTTCTATAAATTGTTGCTTTCTGTGATCTTACAGCTTACTCCTCTTTGTCATTCAGGTTATATGTAAGAAATTTATTGATTCAACATTTCTGGTATTGATCAGGCCCGGCTGTGGCTTGTGAAATTGAGCTCAGCATTCCAAAAAAATGTGGTCAGCTAAGTTTAACAAGGTGGGGCTTTAAGTAAGTAAACTTTATTAAAAACCAACTCCCAAAACTACTTGGACTCAAGTGCTTGATTAAGGACAGTTTTTTTCTTCTTTTTTTGAAATAATGAAAATTCAGGGCTACTCAAGGTCTTGAATAATAGCTTGTAGTACCATATCAGCCTATTAGAGCACTTCGCTCTCGCTCTGCAGGCCTACTTGTTGTTCCTAGAGTATTTAAAAGTAGAATGGGAGGCAGAGCCTTCAGTTTTCAGGCCCCTCTTCTGTGGAACCAGCTTCCAGTTTGGATTCAGGAGACAGACACTATCTCTACTTTCAAGATTAGGCTTCAAACTTTCCTTTTTGCTAAAGCATATAGTTAGGGCTGGACCAGGTGACCCTGGATCCTCCCTTAGTTATGCTGCAATAGCTGTAGGCTACTGGGGGATTCTCATGATGCACTGGGTGTTTCTTCTTTGGTCACCTTTTTCACTCATGTGTTTATAAACCTCTCTGCGTTTAATTATTACTCATTATAATCTCTGGCTCTCTTCCACGGCATGTCTTTGTCTTGTCTTCATTCTCTCAGCGGTAACAGCAGATGCCTGAGCCTGGCAGTGCTGGAAGTTTCTTCCTGTTAGAAGGGAGTTTTTCCTTCCCATTGTCGCCAAAGTGCTTGGTCATAGGATTTGATGTGATTGTTGGGGTTTTCTCTTTTTTCTTTTTATTATTGTAGGGTCTACCTTACAATATAAAGCGCCTGGAGGCGACTGTTGTTGTGATTTGTTGTTGTATACATAGAATTGAATTGAACTGAATTAATTAGCCGAATGAGACATAAAGGAAAGCATTTTCATATGTGATGGAATTAATAACAAATCACTTAAAAGTACAAGACAAAAAAGAAGAAAATGTAACAAAGTGATTTTAAAGTTTCAACTATGTTTTAACTCATGTTGCAGTGAGGTCACAGAGAGAGAGAGAGAGGATGATAAGGTGTGCATGGATGTGATTGGGTTTAAGAGTACCTGTGGAAGTTGTTCTTCCCTGTGTCTTTGGAACATTGGATCTAAGAGTTCATCGTCATCGTCTCAGTTTGTCTCCTCTCTAAGATCTGAACAAAATCAGCAACCGCACTAATTCATCTCCTCGATTTATGTGGTGGTTTGTTATGTTGATGTAGATGTTTGTACTTTTTTAAATTGATGAGTTAATGTACCAAAATATAATACAGTCATCATTTCTGGGTAACAAACTCCTGGCATGAACTTAGTGTAATGTAATGAATGTAATTACAAATCCTTCCTTATTGTTTTGGGCCATTGTTTGGTCGAGTGATTGAGCATCTCTCATGCCTTTGATTACACACTAAAACACTACTTTACACAAAATCAGTCCATGATTCATCTGCTGGTTTCTCACTTTTGCCTTCTTTTCCTCTCTCTGTCTCTCTCTTCACATATTGCCCACAGGCACGTACTAATTGAAGAGCCCTTCTTATAATTGGTTCTAATTGTTAATCACACAGCCCTATTAGAGAACAGTCTAATTAGAATTACAGATGATCATTAGCTGAGGTCCTGTCATTAATTGAACATTGTGACCTTGATAATTACTGTAGGCCTACATGGATTCTATGTGCTAAATAGAAATTTCATATTTACTCTGAAATTTTCCAAAGACGGATTTTTTCTTTTAATGAACCTCTAGAAAGTCATCTGTATATGACCCATTGTCCTTTGGTTGACTGTTGTAGAGGGCTAATAACCTGTTTATCTTGCTAGTGTCAAGAACAAGATGAGCTCTCTGACAACTTTTTCATCTTCATTCTCAACAGTTTCTGTCTGAGGACTCAAGAAATGTAGCCTGTGGTAGCAGCTTTAATTAGCTTTGTTTTTCAGGTGATTATCTTTCAGGTAATACTGACGAACCGCACGTTGCAGGTGGGAGCACCACTTGTTGCAGCTACATATTCCACTTCAGTATCTTTTTCAAAAATACCTGGCCATAAACTAACTGGCCCCTCAGCTGCCTTTTTCTCCTTTTCCGTTCACGTTACTAAAGTTTAAAGGACTGGCAGTCTGTCCAGACTGTGCCCACTCATTTGTCTACCTGTATGTCAGCTGTTATAGAAACACCTGTGACACTAAGATGGATAAGCAATTCAAAACTTCCCTCAAGAATAACCTGGCTATGATGTGGCCAGAATATTTGTCTGCATGAACACTTTGGACACTTCTTATTGACTTAATAGATATTACAAAACTCTCAAAGATGTCGTTAACATCCTAAATATGTCAAGTATCCCAAACAAATATTGTTAACCCTGTGATTGCATTTTATGTTTAACTACAATTAGCTGTAGATGTAGATGAATGATGGGTCATAAACTAAATGAGGGCTTGATGTTAGATTTGGGAGAGTACAGAGTTTGGAAGTGTACAGCCTGCGTGAAAAACTCATTTAATCACTGGATGTCATCCATTGGTTATTGAATCGCAATTTTAAAGCTTTAACATTAATGTTTTGGTTACTGCCATGTTTGCTTTTCTGAGCCAGAAGTGACAATATTTGGATGAAAGACTGTATCCTAGCTAGCCATCTTTAGTTAGTAGCCGCATCTGTTCAAAACAGTCAGAGGCGCTAACAGCGGTAAGAGCCAAGATGGGGTCTCTGCATCATAGAAATATAACCTGGTGTACCACATTAGCTACCTAACACTGTTCTCACATGGCAGAGTTTCTTATTGTAAAATGTTGGCCATTTTATCTGTCAAGAGTATTTACCACGGTTATTGTAGTTGTTTACGTAGCTTCCGACGCTAATGCTAAGGCTACTCCTACTGAGACAATTGGAGGGCTACACAACGCCATCAGTGAGCTAAACTAAACACCTGGATAGCTTCATAGTGATTGCAGGAGATTTTAACCACACCAGTTTAAAGGCTGTGCTCCCTAAGTTCAAGCAATGTGTGGATTTTAAAACCAGAGGAGGGAGCATGTTGCACTTTGTGTATACAAACCACCCAGATGCATGCAAGACTACCCCCCCCCCCCCCCCACCTCGGCTGCTCTGATCAACTTTTCATTATGCTGGTGTCTGCTTACAAACCACTTCTGAGGCATAGCAGGCCAGTAACGAAACTGTCACGTCTGCCAAGGCGAGCCATGTGGTGTTGGAGGGAGAAAGGACCCAAAATGCAGGCAGTAGATGATAATGCTAGTGATGTTTATTTACAAAGTGGCGTAGTGGCAAAACAGGCAATGAGGGATGGCAAATAACTAAAGAAACCTAAACTGGGAAAACTAAATAACAAACCTGAGATGATACCAAACAGTGTGAGAGGCAGAGAGACGCAGATAAGGAAAAAGACACCGTGGAACACAGACGAACCAGCAACAGGCAGGAGAACACACAGGAGTCCAAAAACAACCAAAGGAAACCCCCCGAAGCACAGAGAGCAGATCCAAAACAGTTCGGGAGGCCGACCCGGAGGACGGCGGCACAGCAGTCCAGAACAGTTCATCTCCGGAGGCTGGCCATGCGGAAGGCAGTGGTGACGGCGACACAAGTCTGGAGGCCGGCCGCGCGGAAGGCAGCGACAGCGTTCAGGAGGTCGTCCACAGTGGCGATGATGCCCAACATGCGGCCTGGCAGATGACCGACGATGGTGAGGCGGCAGTTGGGGACCTGAAGGCGGCGTGGCCCCGCAGCACCAGGCGAGGCAGAAGCTGAAGCGGAGGCTGCTGCAGGCGAAGCGGAGGATGAGGGTGCTGCAGGCGAAGCGGAGGATGCTGCTGCTGCAGGCGAGGGTGAATGATGCTGATGCTGCAGGCGAGGGTGATGGCCGGACGGGCTCCTCGGACCCCCCAGCAAAAACAGTCACAGAACCAATGCTAGTGATGTTTATTAACAAAGTGGCGTAGTGGCAAAACAGGCAATGAGGGATGACAAATAACTAAAGAAACCTAAACTGGGAAAAAATGTCCACCACATTACACTCGGTCATCACCCATCTGGACCTGAAAGATACCTTCGCCAGACTCCTGTACATTGGGTTTAGCTCATGATTTCACAGAGACTAATAGAGAAACTCTCCTTACTTGGCCTGAACACCACCGTATGTCTCTGGATCCTGGTCTTTCTGACTGAGAGACCTCAGTCTCTCCATGTTGGGAAAAACAACTCCAAGCCTATTACACTGAGCACTGGATCTTCTCAAGGCTGTGTTCTCAGCCCACTGTTGTTTATGCTGCTAACATACAGATATGAGGGTAACCTAATCATTAAGTTCGAATATGATACCACAGTGGTGGGACTGATTCGTGGAAATGATGAATCATTGCATTGAAAAAAAGTTGAACACCTTGAGGGCTGGTGTAGGGAGAACCATCGGGTGCTAAATGTAGCCGAAACATAAAAGGTGATCATCGACTTTCACAAGGTGTGGATCAAGCATGCTCCCCCCTTCACCATCAGCGGCCAATCAGTAGAGGGAGAGGAAGATGTCAGGTTCCTAGGTGTGGAGATCTTGCAAGGTCTGAACTAGCATCAGAAAATCTCAGTGATCCAAAAAGCAAAGAAAGGAGTTTGAAACAAGTCCCTCTCCTCACCAGCATCCTCAGAATTTTTTTAAGTGGTGTGGTTGTCATAATGTGTGTCAGCGTGGTATTCTAGCTGCAGTATGTCAGACAAAACATGACTGCAGAGACTAGTTGGAGCAGCCGAGAGTTTCCTTTCCTCTGTCCAAGACCTCTTCCAGAGATTCTGCAGGAATAGGCCACTAAACATAATAAAGGACCCCTCACACCGTATCCATAAATGTTCTTAACTGATGCCATCAGGCAAACGGTTCCACGTTAACAGAGGCTGAACCTACAGACTGAACCTGCAGACTGAACCTGCAGACTGAACCTAGAGACTGAACCTGCAGACTGAACCTGCAGACTGAACCTACAGACTGAACCTGCAGACTGAACCTACAGACTGAACCTACAGACTGAACCTGCAGACTGAACCTAGAGACTGAACCTGCAGACTGAACCTGCAGACTGAACCTACAGACTGAACCTGCAGACTGAACCTACAGACTGAACCTGCAGACTGAACCTGCAGACTGAACCTGCAGACTGAACCTACAGACTGAACCTGCAGACTGAACCTGCAGACTGAACCTACAGACTGAACCTGCAGACTGAACCTACAGACTGAACCTGCAGACTATGTCCCATGTCCCTTTAAGACGCTGTGCTACGTTACAGACTTGACGGGGTGGAGTCACATGACTCTACTACCTGTAACAAGACGAGACACGGGTGAACAAATGGAGGACGATTTAAATGTTGAAGCAGCAGCGACGGAGGTAGAGCTGGTGGAGGAGGAAGAGGAGACGCTTGTTAACAAAAAAAATGCATCATCAATCGTTTGGGAACATTTATGATTCAACAAGGATGATATTGATCAAAAAATTGTTAAATGTAAACTCTGCAAAAAGACTGTTGCGTCAAGTCAAGGTAACACAACCAACCTCTTCCACCACCTGCAGCACAACCATGTGATTCAATTCGAAGACATAAAAAAAGCTCAAAGCGAGAAGAGAGTAGGACCAGCAAAAACGTCTTCCTCCACCAGGCAGCGGTCAATAACCGAAGCATTTGCTAGTACTCAACTATATGAGCGAACTTCAAAAAGATGGCAAGAAATCACAAATGCTATAGGCTACCACATAGCAAAAGACATGGCTCCTATTGCTACAGTGGAACGCAACGGGTTCAGACACTTCATGAAAATAATTGACAATACGAACTCCCATCACGAAAATATTTTTCAAAAACTATCATTCCCAGCATGTACAGCACAGAGAGGGAAAAGGTTGCTGCTGAATTGAGATACGTTAAGCACGTTGCAGCCACATCCGATCTCTGGTCCAGCCGTACAATGGAGCCGTATATTAGTCTCACAGTTCATTACATCGACAACAAATGGGAGCTGCGTACCAGAGTGCTCGAGACGGCCTATTTTCCATCTGATCACACGGGGGAGATGGTTGGACAGGGGTTGAGAGCGATGCTGTCTGCATGGGACATCAGTGAAGAGGACCTTGTTGCTATAACAACTGACAACGGCCCAAATATTGTGAAAGCTGTCAAGCTCAATAAATGGACACGGGTGCAATGTTTTGGGCACAGGCTGCACCTGGCAATCGGTAAGTGTGTACATCTTAATATATTTGGGTGGTGACATCTGGTGTGTTTTAAAGTGACTTTAATTCTGTGCGTCATATTCAAAATTGAAAGTATTAATGTTTGAATAATGTTTATATAGGCATAAAATACTTAAGACTGCTGAGCAGCAGTGTATCCAGAAAGTTTTTACAGAAGACTTATTGTGAGCCAGTGTTGATCATGTTGTGCTGTGAAATGTAGCAAAATACATGATTTTTAAAATGTTTTATTACTGTGCCAACCCTTTTTAACTTTGTAAATTAAAGATCCTGCCTGAAACCTGACATGGTCAATATGCTTGTGTTTCTTAGCAAGAACCTGGAGTAAACACTACTCAGGTAAACATTGTTAAGGTTCAAAATATTGGGGATGGAGACAAGAGAAAAACCACAATAACAACACTGGTCCGGTCGGGTTGAGTCAAACGATGATTTAATGATCACACACGTGGGAGATGGACACTGATGCAGACAGCCTCAAAATCTCAAAATGGTGGAGCATTGCTCAAACTTTTATAGCCTCTGGTGCCTCCACCTTATCATACAAAGCCTAAACATTCACATGCTTTCTCTCACACAGCGCCTAAGCTACGACCTTGGCTCCCTGTTTATCTGCTCCTGCTGAGATGGGGCAGAAAACTCCAGCACACTCTGTTCTCTTCTACTCAGACAAATTAGATTTCTTATAACTCAGCAGTATAATGCATCATAAAACAATATCATTCATTCACAACAAGTCAGCAATTTAATGTAATGCAAATCAGTTTAACTAATGCAATAGTTATCAGCTTCTTCTAATTCAGGAGAATAATGCAAACTAAAACTACATAATAATTCACAATCTTTAATTAGGGGTATAACATGGCATAAAATAATATTATAATCGAACAACATCTACAACAGTAGTTTGATTGAACCGCTCAGGATACCAAGTCTGCTGCTGCCCCTTTTTGAAGTGCCCTGTTCAAGCCCTGCCTAATTTTAACTATCAGTGTTCTATTGAAGTTTTTTGCAAACAGCACTATTTAATGTTTTTGTTTAAGAGTTTATAGTTTTCACGAGTCACATGGCAGTGCTTAGTATTTATTATCGTTTTTTCTGTGTTCAATTGACATTTGTGTTTGTGACATTATTTGTTTACAAGTTCTAGTACCTCAAGGCCTTAGCAGAGATAGGCCTTTGTCCATGACGGCATTACATTTGCACAATCATTGTTTACTTTGTGAATAGCCAATGTGAAACATATTTATTATTAAACTATTTTGTTTACAAGGGATACACATTTTTTAGAGAGCATGGTTACATATTGTATCCTACACTTTTTATTTTGTTCAGTTAATAAATCTTAACCACTAAAAGTACTTACTACTATTGTCTTCATTTATTTTCAGTGACATTTTACAGTCCTTTAAAGTGGTAATAATATAATTGCAATGAATAGGTCTAGGGGGAATAATATTATCAAAATAACTGGAGGAACTATGCTGCCTGCCACAGCCCCATCAAATGAAGAAAACAAAAACGTTTGTTTCTTTGGCACTTGGGGTGGTTATCGTCCATTTATCGTTATCGAGGTTAACTGCTCAATTTATCGTGATATTGATTTTAGGCCATATCGCCCAGCCCTACTACAGACTGAACCTGCAGAATGAACCGCTTTCTCCCACAAGCTGTTAGAATGCTGAACTGCTGTTTAGGACATATACAGTACTACACCCAAGACTGTGTGGCAATGTTTCAACCTTAGTTTTGATTATTTGTCATTCCTACACAGTCACTTTTACCAAACTGGTATTAACCACTGGTTGCTGCTTACAGCCAGTGAGAGGCTATTTTACAGCTAGACGTCTTGGGCAGTGTGTGTGTTTGTGAGGTTGCTTAATTGACGTTTGTTTGTGTGTGTTTTTAAAGGTTTGTGTTGACCCTGAGGAAACACGCCTTTATTTTGCCTGCACTTGTTGGACAGCAAATTGAGTTTAACCCTTTAATGACCTCTATCTCATCAACATGATCAATACTTGCCATAATTTCAAAGTGCTATCTACAAAACTCTTTTTTTTGTCTAAAATTAACATTGTTGTTAACAAAAAGTTGCCAAAAACACCCAATGTATCAAATGTGATACAAAAAATATCTAATAAAAACATATCATACACAACATGATATAGCAAAACAAAGTGGATTTTGTTATAAGGGTTATTAAACATCTCAGTTCTTTGATGGGCTGGGTCTCACAGGGTTTCCAGATTATTTGTGTAAGTTTCATGACTCTAAAGTTGTCTTGGAAGGTTGTGACACTGTGTTCATGAAATCTGTATAAAGGTCTGAGACACAGTACTGAAAACAAGCTTTGCTGTAGTTCGACAGCTCAGCCACTTGATTGTGGTGTGTAATGAGACTTATTTTCACACAGTCATTTGGCGCTGTCACCAAGTGGCAACACTGTAACACAGCAGTTCATTTCCTGTGTATGTAAAGAATTTCAGTATATGTAACTGTAACTAATGTGTTCCTCCCTTTTCTCTCTCACTGTAGGCACTTCCTCTTTAAAACAGGCACAGGCACTACCCCCCTCTTCTCCACAGCTACTCCTGGCTACACTATGGCAACAGGCTCAGTGTACTCCCCTCCTACCAGGCCGTTACCTAGGAATACTCTATCCCGCTCAGCCTTCAAGTTCAAGAAATCCTCCAAGTACTGCTCATGGAGGTAAAATGAATTTTTCACCTTATTGTCCATCAGTAAGAAAGAGTACCTGCAAGCACACGCTTTGACTTTACTCAGAGTTTCAGGAGTTTGGGGAGATGCTGGCAAACAAGCTCGAGTTAGACCACTCCTGGGCCAATTTGGCTACCGGGGTATGTTCTTCAGATGAATGGGAAAAACACACAGCACACTTTGCATCCTGTCTCTTTCAAGAACTTTCCCAGAGAGCACAGAGAGAGGCGGTTCTCCCAGATCCACACAACTGAAGTGATTTCTCTTTTGTCCTCATAGAGATCACATTTGATCAGTTTTTGGGTCACTTGATAAATTAAATCAGTATATTTGTGTCGAGAAATAAATGCAAAATATGAAACTGTGTAAAGTGCATGACAGTCATTTTATTCACAGAAAGAGAGTTCATAGATATTTTTTTGTACTTGATAAGCATCAAATTTATCTTTTTATGCTTTGCTTCAGTAGAGTGGATGTTTATTTAAGTAGAATCAAAGAAAGTGGATCTATAAAACCATCAGCACGAGTGTGGAGCTCTCAGGTTCGAGGTAAACGATTGAAACAACTACAACAGGAGTGACAAGATATGCTGAGCAGAGCATTCATGAATGCTTTCATGTGTTGAGACTTTAAAGTAGAATCTAGAGAACAGCTGACTCTGCTATTTGTTTGCCTACCACAGATTTGTGGCTTATTGTAATGCCTTGGTAACTATTTTATATCCTTTAACTCTCCTTTTGCAAGTTCCACACAAACCAGAAACACTCGGTGCAGGGCGAAACTCTGATCAGATGTTATCTTCCACAGACACAGAGATGCAGATATATTTTATCGGCAGTGTCCAATGATGCAGATAAAATGACCAATGTTAGGAAGTAGCATGAGGTATTTTGGGAGTGGTCACACAAGGCTTCAAGCTGGAGCTAACGTTTGTTTGCAAAAATAAATACAATCCCCAATAAGATGGTGGGATTGGTAATTAAAATAAATGAGTGCTTCCAAAATTACTCCAGAAAACTGTGACACGTGTTACAACCTTTGTTTCCTTTGTTTCCTTTTTTCTCAGGTGTACAGCCCTCAGTGCAGTAGGTCTGTCTGTACTGCTGTCTGTCATGCTCTGTTACTGCATCGGTAAGCTAACACACACACACACACACACACACACACACACACACACACACACACACACCTATAATGCCACTGAATGACAAATGAAATCTTGTATTTGTGTCCACTGTTACTGTGAATTCCTGCCGTCTGTGGTCATAAAAAGCCCTTCAGTGCTTTTCTTTCTCCCCTGCAACACTTTCAAACTGTCAAAGCAATTTACTCCTTGTTAGATTGTGTGCAAGAAGGAAGAAGAGAAAAAACAGAGTCAGAGGGGAGTTTTTCTTTTTCCAAAGGTCATTGATTCCCACAATAGAACTAAAGCAATTACAGCTGAAGCTCAGACGGTCCTTGGACATGTAGATCCCTCGCCACTGGCTTTGTGGGCGGTGTGGTGTTGGTGGGTGGGGAGGGGGTCGGGGGAGGGAGGGGGGAGCGACTGTAATGTCCACATTTTGACTTTTTTCTGGAAATAGAATTACGACTTTAATCTGGTACTTTCAACTTTATTCTCAGAATGCTCGGTGATATCTGTGTTTTTATTCATGTGGCCCTGATACTACAAGGGTGGCTGTAGCTCAGGTGGCAGAGCAGGTCAGCCACTAATCAGAAGGTCGGTGGTTCGATCCCAGGCTGCCTCCGGGCTGCATGTCAAATATCCTTGGGCAAGATACTAACCCCATGTTTGCCTACTAGTGGTGGTCAGAGGGCCCAGTGGCGCCAGTGTCCAGCAGCCTCACCTCTGTCAGTGCGCCCCAGGGCAGCTGTGGCTACAATGTAGCTGCCATCACCAGTGTGTGAATGTGTGTGTGAATGGGTGGATGACTGAATGTAGTGTAAAGCGCTTTGGGGTCCTATGGACTAGAAAAGCGCTATACAAATGCAGGCCATTTACAAGCTAACGTCATACTGAGTAACAGTTTGATTACGTTGAGTTTATTTGCTAAATGCAAGTCACATTAGGCGAGGCCCACGTTAGAGCCATTTCAGAAAAGTTGCAGTAACAGTAACCACAGTCCTGCATAGCTGAGCAGGAGTGGGTGGTAGGCAGGACCGCGCTGTGATCTGAGATACAAGGCGGAAAGAAGAACGCTTTTTAAGAAATAAATGTCATAAGGTGGGAAAATAAACTTCCTGTCTGAACTAAGGAATCGACAAAAAGTGAGTGTGAAGCCAGGGAAGACACAGTGCTGTGAAAACGTATTTTCCCAGAGGCCTGACTTTGGAATTCTTTGCATATTCATGACACTTAAATATTTCAAGTCATGAAACAAATGTTAAAATTATATAAAGATAACCTAAGTACATACAAAAGATGTAATCTGCCTATAATATTTGAATTGAAGGGACCCTCCCGACCCTCCTTGTTAATAATGAATTAACTGTGATTGGCCACATTTCTGGGAAAGCTTAGCTTCACTCACCCTGGTCTGATTACTGCCAGAGCTGCTGACAAAGTGAAGAAGGCTTAAAGACCTCAAATACAAACATATCCTCCTGTAACATGAAGAAACTCAGAAACAGATGAGACAACGCATGGATGGATGGAGCCTACAGTAAACAACATATATACACACCAGTGAAAGAACAAAGTCAATTTTAAGTTAGAAAACTGTCAAAGTAAAACTGACATTGTGTAAGAGTGTTAGACTTTGTGTTAATAAATAACACGTGCACTATAAATTTAAAAAAACAGGTGGGTGGAATCATATTTGTCACATTCATCTTGTATCTGCCACAGAGTGAAGTTATTATTCAGTTTTATAGAGACAGGAATGATCACCTGAAGCAAGCTGAACCGGTCTGAAGGAGCTCTGTAGCCTCGGTAGTGTGGAGCGGTGCGTCTCATCAGCTGTCCATGATGGAGAGCAGTTTGGAGCTTGTTCAGTGACCTCCTGGGACTCACTGACTCTGATGGTTCCAACTTTGTGAATCAGTTTGTTGGCGTCTCTGCACTGATGCTGCCCGGTACACAGTCTATCAATACATAGTTTATCAATACAAGTATTAGATATATTAGTCACAACTATGAAGAAACTATAAAGGAAAAACCTGAAACGTAACTACAGGAGCAGTCACCGCAACGAGACCAACCCCCAAAACAAGTTTTACAGGTGGTCCACTGACACTTTTTGCCTCCTTGAGATTGCTTTTTTTTTTTTTACTAGTTTTGCATTTGCCTACGGTCACTTTGGTAGCGTAAGGCGATACTTGGACTGATGGACTAATTCTTGTATAGTGTTTTTCTACTTTACCTGACCACTTAAAGCGCTTCATGCCTCATTCGCCCTTTCATACAAGCACTTTCTTTCTATTTAACATTCACATGCATTCACACTGCAGTGGATGCAATGGAGAGCAACATGGAGTTAGTATCTTGCCCAAGGATATTTGGCATGCAGACTGGAGCATTCAGAGATAAAAACATCAACCTTCCAATTAATAGACGACCTACCTCTTGAGCTATAGTCACCCCCTAAACCTGGACTCTAGAAATGATGTGCAGGTAGTCCAAAACCTCCAGGAAAGCACATCAATATTGACATTTTGCTACCAGCACAGTCTCAAGGGCATGGAGGAGATTTCAGGAGACAGGCAGTAACTCTAGGATAGCTGGACAGGTAACTGCACAGGTGCAGTCCTGTAGCAGAAGTATCTGCTCCTTTGTGCAACGAGGAACAGAGCCCTACAAAATAACCTCCAACTGGTGTGAATGTCTCCAACCAAAACCAAAGCTCCTGAGGAAAGCCTGAGGGTTCAGCGTCCTCTAGTGGGCTCTGTGAACACTGTCTGGCACAATGGAGGCTTACTGGCATTTGCCATAGAATAAAGGAATTGGCAGGCCCACCATGGGCACCCTGTGCCTTTTGCAGGTACACCCTGAGCACATGTTGCAAATGTGCAATGGTATGGAGAACGTTCTGCTGCCTGTAACTTCATTCAGCATGATGTTCTGGGGAGGCACAACCATGAAGGGCCACAGATGCACAGACCTCTGCAGGCTACTTAATGGCACCCTGACTTCCATCAGGTACCGGCTGTACTCCTTGGATCCATTGTCAGACCCTATGCTGGTAGAGTCGGTCCTAGGTTCTTCCTGGTGAATGACTATTTCATGTGGCGAGAGCATGCAGGCAGCTCATTGATGCCCAGGTCCAGATCCCCTGAGAGGAGAACCCTCCCCACACCCAGGATGTCATCTGTCATCTCATTCGGAGCCCTTATGCTGCACATGGGGGCCACACAAATCACTGAGTACTATTTTGTGTTACAGTGCAGTTTTCGGCTGCCAAGTTGCATAATTTCTTCGTCTTGATTTTCAGCGTGAGTATCTGTAGGTAGTACAAGGGGCAAAACAGGCTTCTATAGCTCAGCCTGCAGGGGTCACCCTGTAGCTCTCCATAAGACTTCTCTGTGGGTTTCTTCTGGCTTAAAAACAGTTAGCCCTCACAGTGAAGTCACACACACACACACACACACACACACACACACAACAAGAAGATTGGTGATTTATATTTCTGTGCATTTTCATATTTCTGCGTCCCAGGTGCTATATGTTCTTTTTCCTTCTGTTTGGTTTTTATTAGAGATGCAGCATTGGTACATTACATTGTGCATTTCTATTTGTGTGCTATCCTTTTATTATATTTTCTCCTAACTTCCCTTTTTCTATTCTTCCTGTCAGCTTAGCCATTGTCAATTTTCAATTCAATTATATTCATATAGCGCCAAATCACAACAACAGTCACCTCAAGATGCTTTATATTGTCAGGTAGACCCTACAATAATACATGCAGAAGAAAACCCAACAATCATATGACCCCCTATGAGCAAGCACTTTGGCAACAGTGGGAAGGAAAAACTCCCTTTTAACAGGAAGAAACCTCCGGCAGAACCAGGCTCAGGGAGGGGCGGGGCCATCTGCTGTGATTGGTTGGGGTGAGAGAAGGAAGACAGGATAAAGACATGCTGTGGAAGAGAGACAGAGATTAATAACAGATATGATTCAATGCAGAGAGGTCTGTTAACACATAGTGAGTGAAGAAGAAACACCCAGTGCATCATGGGAATCCCCGGCAGCCTATGTCTATTGCAGCATAACTAAGGGAGGATTCAGGGTCACCTGGTCCAGCCCTAACTATATGCTTTAGCAAAAAGGAAAGTTTGAAGCCTAATCTTGAAAGTAGAGATAGTGTCTGTCTCCTGAATCCAAACTGGAAGCTGGTTCCACAGAAGAGGGGCCTGAAAACTGAAGGCTCTGCCTCCCATTCTACTTTTAAATACTCTAGGAACAACAAGTAGGCCTGCAGAGCGAGAGCGAAGTGCTCTAATAGGGTGATATGGTACTACAAGGTCATTAAGATAAGATGGGGCCTGATTATTTAAGACCTTGTATGTGAGGAGCAGGATTTTGAATTCTGGATTTAACAGGGAGCCAATGAAGCGAAGCCAATATATTATTACATTGTCTTATTATATGACATTATATTATACATATAATGTAGTGACTGGAAGAACACTGATAGAAATCAATCAATAAACAGATAAAAGAAAAAGAGGAGCCTCTAGATTCATAAAATCTTGGAAAAGCAAAATGTTTTTGGCACAACTGTGCATCCAGATCATAATTCTGATTGCAAATGCTGCCAAACAGAACAGGATTTAAAAGACAAAGAAACTGCCAAGAAGGCCTGACCATGCATGTACGACAGCTCAACGACAGAGCCTTGATTTCAGAGGACACGGTGATAAAGACTTAATTGGACAAGATTCAGAAGTAAACTGTAGCTTACTACGCTTCCTGAGAAATGTGCTCACACCTGCTGACATAGAGTTGTTATACATTCTGAGCACTGACCTGAGGGGATTGCTCATTTTAACCAGCTTCACATGAGCGTACAGCACTGTGACTACAACAGACCAGCAGTTAAATGTTTTCCTCTGTAAATATTCTGGACATTAGAGGTGAGACAGCGTGGCCGCTGTCACTGTGGGTGGGCTGAACTGGGCTCAGAGTGAAGCCCTGGTCTGCTTTGGGGTAGTCAGTCTTCTTCATGCTGCAGACTTTTCCACAATGAAGTTTCTATTGCACTCTTCTCATTATGTTGTCAGTTCCACAAAGGTAATATAAAATATCTAAATAATATGAAATATTTGGTAGCAGAAAGCTGCTGACACCATGTGATGGATGAATGTATAGTTTTTAGATTGAATCTACCTTTAAATCCACAAGATTGTTCTACTGGTTTTTCGCTCTCGCATGATCGTTGCCCTCGCCATTATCCTCTTACCTTATGACTCACACAGACGCCGACACATGCACATTCAGGCTGCTGTTGATTAGCCAGCACTCTCCCATGACCCTTTGCTCATGGCTCACTATGAGGGGTTGTGGGTAACAGGCTAGCACAGCAGGGCTCTAATTTAATGAGGCAGATGGTTGTCTATGTGTGTGCAGAATAACTGCATTAGTGTGTGTTGAGCGTCGTAGGAGGATCCACAGCAGGGGTTTCTCTCAATAAATGTTGCCATGTTAAATCAGTAATTGGTCCTTGACACAACTCACTGTAATATGTATTACAGTGAGAGTGCAGAAATCAGATATTCACGAATTCTTTTAAGTTCCAGACAGTAGAGACATTATAGAGGTGGAGCTTTGCTATTAGAACAATGTCATGTGTCACAATAATGTTGATCCTAGAAAAAAATAGCTCTGGAAAAAAAAATTGGCTTAAGATTGTCACACAGGATATATCAACAGATTATATTAGTTGTTAACCTTTCTGTTTTTAAAGCAGCTACCTGTATTTTGTGATGAAGGTGTTGTTCAGCCTAAGGAGCTTGGAAAGAAAATCGTCTGAACTTCTGTAAGTTTTCTTGAAGGCGTTTCATCCCAGAAGGTTCTTCAGTTCTAAGAGCAATTGGCTGCGAGTCCCAGATTTAAGCCCTATGGGAGTGTCCGAAAGAGGGACATGGACCCCCTATTGATCCTCTAACTCACTAAATATATGAAGTGTTAAATGTGATATGTAGTCTGAAGCAGTGACGTGGTGGCTGTAGCTCAGAAGGTAGAACAATCTGCCAGTTAGTGGTTTAGTCTTTACCTGGTCCTGTGTGAGAGTTAAAGTGTCCTTGGACATACTGAAGCTCAAAGTTGTTGTTTGTTGGTGAGCTTGACAGACACAAAGTGCTGTTTAAGTTTGAATAAATGTGGCTTGTAAAAACAACTGCTCTGAATGTGCAATGAGACTAGAAGTGAAATAAATAATGAAAAAGATGCTAATGATACAATTGTTATAACATTGTTGTATTTACATTTTTGTGTCATAACAAATTATCCAATCAAGCTATTTAGGAGAAAACACAAACATCAAGATAAGCTGTGGATGTCAAAGTGCTTAGAAAACACAGGCAAAGACTGTTTTTACAAGGTATCACAAGTGTGATAGTGTTTTATGTGTGTCTAGATTATGAACACTAATTGGTAAATTATTAACTAGTATTAAAAAGAGTAGATGAATTCGTCGTTCTCCATTTGGAGCATGTAGATAGAGTTATTGATGGGAACTTAATGTTTGTTTGTGTGTTTTATAACTTCTGCTTTCTTTTTTATTTTTAAATGTATTTTGTTTTTCATTTTATTTATATTTGTTCAAAATAAAGCTGTCAATCAAAAATGTGAAGTGTTTTATAAATAGCACTCCATGTTCATGTGCATCATACTTATTGGAGATGAAAAGATAACTGCGATACTGTAAAAATAGTTTATGTGCCTGGCTGAGTGTGGGTTTCCTTTCAGACAGACATCTGATTATCTATGGGCTTGATGATAGAAAAAGTATTTTGATCTGGATCAAATTAATCCCGCACTACAGATTTCCTCAGATACATAACAAATTTACAACTTTTTTATGTCTATAATTAAATCTAGAAGTCATCTTTACAGACTTTTGTTGAATTGAAAAACTGTTGCCTGTGTACTAGGATGTTTTGAATTGTTTGGCAAGTCCAACACAATGAGATGGCCAACAAGACAACGGTTACAGGTAAAGGAACCCTGAGACAGATGGAATAAAACAAAAAACTATCTGTATTTTAAAAATGAGGAAGAAAACACAAAATCCAAATAACAAAATGTTTCATAAGGGGAGAAAAAATAGCTTCAGCTAATAAATGCAAGGCACTGGGGGTAAATAAACTACCAAAATAAAACAGGAGCTAAATAACCATTAACAGGGAAAGGCATAAAATTATATAACAGAGGGGGAAAGACGCAGGAGGACTAAACCCTCTGAAACAAACAGAAACTGGAACAATGAAATAAAAGATGAAAATACAGGGCTAAGAAAAAGTGTTTGTCCCCGTCCTCAAAGAACCCAGACCAACATCAAAGAACCCAGAACAACATCAAAGAACCCAGACCAACATCAAAGAACCCAGAACAACTTCAAAGTACCGAGACCAACATCAAAGAACCCAGAACAACATCAAAGAACCCAGAACAACTTCAAAGAACCCAGAACAACTTCAAAGTACCAGAACAACATCAAAGTACCCAGACCAACATCAAAGAACCCAGACCAACATCAAAGAACCCAGACCAACTTCAAAGTACCGAGACCAACATCAAAGAACCCAGAACAACATCAAAGAACCCAGACCAACATCAAAGTACCAGAACAACATCAAAGTACCCAGAACAACCTCAAAGAACCCAGAATAACATCAAAGTACCCAGAACAACATCAAAGTACCCAGAATAACATCAAAGAACCCAGAACAACATCAAAGAACCCAGACCAACATCAAAGTACCCAGAACAACCTCAAAGAACCCAGACCAACATCAAAGAACCCAGACCAACATCAAAGTACCCAGAACAACCTCAAAGAACCCAGAACAACATCAAAGAACCCAGAACAACCTCAAAGAACCCAGAATAACATCAGAGAACCCAGAACAACATCAAAGTACCCAGACCAACATCAAAGAACCCAGACCAACATCAAAGAACCCAGAACAACATCAAAGTACCCAGACCAACATCAAAGAACCCAGAACAACTTCAAAGTACCGAGACCAACATCAAAGAACCCAGACCAACATCAAAGAACCCAGAACAACCTCAAAGAACCCAGACCAACATCAAAGTACCCAGAACAACATCAAAGAACCCAGAATAACATCAAAGAACCCAGAACAACATCAAAGAACCCAGACCAACATCAAAGAACCCAGAACAACCTCAAAGAACCCAGAATAACATCAAAGAACCCAGAACAACATCAAAGAACCCAGACCAACATCAAAGTACCCAGAACAACATCAAAGAACCCAGAACAACCTCAAAGAACCCAGAATAACATCAAAGAACCCAGAACAACATCAAAGAACCCAGACCAACATCAAAGAACCCAGAACAACATCAAAGTACCCAGAACAACATCAAAGAACCCAGAACAACATCAAAGTACCCAGAACAACATCAAAGAACCCAGACCAACATCAAAGAACCCAGACCAACATCAAAGAACCGTGGCTCTCACTTGCCTCAGATAAGATATTGTTCATGATTCAAGGTTGAGATAAAGACTGGCAGAGTTCCAAAGAACAAACCTCTGCTGACTAAAGGAACACACAGACGTGTTCATGATCCACAAGACTTTTTGGAAACTATTCTGTGGAATTATGGCATAATATTTAAACATTTTGAAAGGTTTGCATCCTGTTACATGTGGTGCAAAATGAACAGCATTCCATAAAAAGGTCAAATATGGTGGTCGTAGTATGATGGGCTGCTGTTGCTTTGCTGCTTCAGGATCTGGATGACCTGGCGTGACCTTAAACAGGCTGTTCTCATAACCCTCCAATTTTATAGAAAGACGACATGGACAACATTCCTCCGCGGGGATGTTGAAATCCATATCGCAAACACTTACTCTTCTCGCTGCCAGCAGCACAACTTATTATTGGGCAATTCTTTTTTCACACAGGGCGAGACAGGTCCATTGTTTTTCACTTAATAAATCTGATTTTCATTTAAAACTGCATGTTCAGTGTTAGTCAGGTTTGTTTGTGATCTGAAACATGTGACACGCTTGCTCATTTTGTTTCAACATAATTCTGAGGCTCCTTGTCCTGTAGGAGTGAACAACAGTTTGAGCTGAGATCTGTGATGAGCTGTGTGGTTGTGGATGTTTCTGTAGCTGGTGGATACTCGTTTCACTTTTTATCCTACTTATTTCTCAACTGAGATGTAGCAGGAGATGAGCTTGATGTCTAAAGTTGTCTGATGCTTTAACACAAACACACACCTGATGCTTGTTTATGTGTGTGTGTGGAGGTGAGCGAATGGTTAGACTGGTGTTCGCTTGCATATTTGAGTGTCTAATAGATTACTGCTGAACACTAAACATTTTGCCCCCCTGTTCGTCTGCTCCTCTTTGCAGCCATGCACCTGTTTGGTCTAAACTGGCAGCTTCAGGAGAGTGAGGGATACGGAGCCTTTGAAAATGGAGGTGGAGGAAGAGACACAACACCCAACACATTTATAGTGTCTACAGACAACAGTGAGTCCCTGCTTAAAGAATTTTTCCTTCCCTTTCTTTTGACATTAAAAACAATAAAAGCTGTGGAAAAGAGCTGGACGCAGGAGCCCAGGATAGCCTTCAGAGTTTACCACATATTATAATCTGCCACTCACTCTCAGAGGTCAGGGTTTCTCTCCAGCCCTTTTCAGAGTCTGATGTTTGATATCACTTTGATGCTTGGCAGGCACACACACACACACACACACACACTGAGTTGGACTTGAACAACACCCTTAACTGGCTTTTTGAAGATGGAGATGTAGTGACCCTGCTCTGAGTCCCTCTGGACTCGAGGCAGAAGACAGGAAATGGACAGTACAACTCAAAGCAACCAGATACAAACCAAACAGATTTTCACATCAATAACATGCTTTGTTTTTAAGTTATGCAGTCTGAAAACTTATTTTGAAGGCAGTGACTAACAGCATTGCAAAGAAACCAGAGAAGTATTGTAAAAGAAAAATGAGTGTAACAGGTAACAGAGATGTAGGACTAAAGCCACGGCTGCTGACCTCACCCTGCCAGTCACGCTTTTGTTAAATGTGCAGCTTTTCTGTTCTGTGGTTATTCTCTCTCTTTGTCTGCCTGTCAGACTCTTTTAGTTTCATGTCTTCATTTTCTCAGCTTTTCTTGCCTTTTTTTCTCAATTCGTTCTTTTCTTTTTCTCGCTGCTCATCCCTTCTGTTCACACCACAAAGCAGTGCTGAATAAAACTTAAAATGAGCGAGATAACAGCAGCACACACCGACTGTTGGAGGATGTTTACTGAAAGCTGTGAGGGCTCTGAAATCGTTGTTTGGAAACAGAGAAAGACTATAAATGTTTCCTTTCTGCTGGAAAAAGTTTGCTCCCAAACTTTAAACTTACAACAGTTTAAATATGTGCAGGGATATGAGTCGAAAACAAGTCACAGATAATGTTAAAGAAAAGAAAGAAAGAGTTAAACAGGTTTAAACGATTTAGGCAAAGAATGAGTTAAATGGCAGTGTTGGAAAGCAGATCTCCACTCCTGTGTGTTAGCTGTTATACACAGGAAGAGTGAGGAGAACTACAGAAACGTCAGGGGTGGGAGTCTTTCTCACATAAGAAATAATAGTTTGCGTCTTTGTGTTATATGCAGCATGTCATATCAGCTAATGCATAGCACAGGTAAATATTCACACTCTGCTGACACACCTGAGCCAGTGCTGGTGAACACACTCTAGCTCTACTCTCTGCAAACTACACTGCAGCTAAAGAAACACAAACAGGTGTGTGTGCCATGATTCCTTTGTGTGAAGGAACCTTTTCTCAGTATCAGTTAGTGTTAGTGTCACAGTCCACGACTGACACATTCAAGGACATTCAGTAAATCACATTGTTGCAGGTTTAAGGGCGTCTTTGCTTTAACAGTGTGGCAGTTCTGAACACAATAACATTAATAACACAACAGCCAAGTTAACTCATAATCCCGTCCATTACAGTATAATACATTCTGTCAACGTTTAGTAAGGTGTCGATTCTATAAAACATGCATCATTGACGTTTGTCCTTGTTGTTATGGCCCTCCCAGTCGTTTCTTTAATGGTTTGTGTGGTAGGTGTTCCAGGTTAACTGGTTTTTACTTTAACTGGTTAGATTTTTCTACAAATTCCACTTTCATTGTTCCAGATGTTATACCTGCAGATTATTCTTTACCCTCTTAAAAGCATGACATACACTGGAGTTTCTGTGTGAGGTATGGGGTACAGGTCAGGAGGAAGAACATGTCATCTACTAATCAAAGCAGTGGTGGTGGTTCAACTCCTGGCTGCTCGAGTCTGTGTGCCAAACATCCTTGAGCAACATATTAACCCCAAGTTGCTCTTTGTTGCGTTTCCTGTAGGCTGAATGTTGGATAGAAAGCACAGAAAAACATAGCAAAAGTGAATGAGGCAGGTTGTATAAAGCATCCAAGGTGCTTATACAACCTGCTCTGCAAGAGTAGAAAAGAACCAGCCCAGTTACCATTTACATATATAACTGTTAACCACAGGGATCAGCCACGTAAGCGTGCCGACACTTTCTGAGGTTCAGCTTTTGTTTTCTTTCGTGACTTTGCACTCACTCAAAAGAAAACCTTAATTAACCTGTAAGAAATCTCTGAGTGTTATTATATGTTCACTTACTTACTGTTTTCAACTGACCAAACATAATCATTTCTTCTGCAGTGAATTTTCTGTAGTGAAGTACCACAACCAATGTAACCTGTCTCCAGTGTCTGTTAGCTCTCTAACAAGCACTGGTATTATCTCCGATGTCGATGATGGACAGTGTTCTTCCTACGTAGCCATGATGGTGGCTTTTAGAGCATCTCATGGATTCAGTTTGATGTGTTTTCCTTCTGCAGGTAAGATGCTTTTTCTAGAGAACAACACCATAGACACAGGAGAGGTGGATGTGGGGAGACGAGCCATACAAGATATACCTGCAGGTGAGCTGTGTACACAAATGCACCTGTGTCGGGATCTGCTGTGATTAATACTCTGTAAACTCAGTGTAACATTTCCAACACCCCACACCAGTTTGTAGGATTGTTACGTCGTGTAGTGGAATCTTTCTGTGTTTCACCTCCATGTTTCTGTTAATCAGTTATATCAGTGATGGCAGAGATTCTAACAATTCAGTGGAGTGTGTTACTTAAATCTACTACAAAGAGGAACGTAATCATATTATAATAACTATACTTGCAAACAAGGCAGCACAGTGGCGATTAGCACTGTTACACACAGCAACAAGGTCCTGAGTTCAATACCCCCACCTGCCCGGGGCCTTTGCGTGGGTTCTCTGGCTTCACAGTCCAAAGACTTTCATTATCTAAATTGTGAGGATGAGTTATAAATATTCCACATGTGAGGAACTCTGCATCTGTAGCACTGTGAATGAAATCACTAGTTTTGTTTACTGGTTTTCACTTCTGACATTATTTTCGAGTGTGTCACAGTAATAAGCCTTAAAGGTTAAACGGCTTTCTTGAAATGAATTCCTTTGCCACATATTTATGAATAAGACGCAGTAGTAACTTGTTGTGCTACAACACCACACGCAGTTGCAGGAAACAGAAGTCGATGGGAAATGAATAACAAATCACACTGTTTTTATAAAGACAATTAACACTGAGAAGGCGGCATTTCTGAAAGTCAGTTGGGGAGTGTTAATATTTAAATCACTGACGTTAATGTTGTTCTGTTTCTTTATTCAAGGTGTGTTTTGGAGGTCCCAGCTGTATATCGACCAACCACAGTTCCTGAAATTCAACATTTCCGTCCAGAGAGATGCTCTTGTTGGTGTGTATGGACGCAAAGGCCTACCACCTTCACATACACAGGTAACACGGGAATGCAAATGTTACCAGGACTACTTTAGAACTACTGCACCAACATATTGGAGAGTGGAAAAAGTGCATGAAGTGATATTTTCACCATTTGAAGTACTAATGAAGTAATGTCTAGCTTTAATCATTGATTCAAACAGCAGTGATAGAAAATGACACCTGAGTGATTTTCACGTTGTCGTGCGATGACATAGGTTCAAGTTTTTGCCATTTGGCAGTCAGCATTGACTTTTAAGAGACTGCTAATATATCCTCTGTGCCTCTGTGTCCATCCTTTCATTGTTAATAACATTCAGGGCTCTAGAGTGCGACCAAATATTTCAATGGTGCAACTAAAAAAAAAAAATTGGTAGCAGCAGTGCAACCAGCTGTTCCAGTAAAAAAAAAAAAAAAGTCTCTGAAAGTCCGTGTGGTCAACAACTGACACACATCATGCCCCTGTCGTGTGTCCCAATCAGACATAGTCGTGGGGCGACCATGGCTCAGGGGGTTGGGAAGCATATCTGTAACCGGAAGGTCGCCGGTTCGATCCCCGGGCTCTCTTTCCTGGTCGTTGTGTCCTTGGGCAAGACACTTTACCCTACTGGTGTTGGCCAGAGGGGCCGATGGCACGATATGGCAGCCTCGCTTCTGTCATTCTGCCCCAGGGCAGCTGTGGCTACAACCGTAGCTGCCTCCACCAGTGTGTGAATGTGAGAGAGAATGAATAGTGGCATTGTAAAGCGCTTTGGGTGCCTTGAAAAGCGCTATATAAATCCAATCCATTATTATTATTATTATAGTCAGGGGCGGGACCTCTATGATATGAGAGAGAGGTGAGTAGCTTGAATAAAGCGATATCGATTCATTAAATCCTGAATCGACTTTTAAATATAAACTTATTTTGCCAGAAACGCCAGAATCTCAGGTTAAAGCTCACAAAACTATTTCAACAACCATCATGAGGGCAGGTAACGGACTCCACACAAAGACGTAAACACAGAGCGGACCTCCATGCATCAGAATCAGCTTTCTGTTTCGCGGCTTTCTCACCCGACGGCCCGTACACGGACACGCCGTCGGGGCTGAAAGCCGACAGCTCGCTGACTCTGATGCGTCCGGTCCGCGCTTTGTGTTTACGGCTTTTTTGCGCGAGATTCTGATGCTGCAGGTTTTGTCTCTTTCCAACCAAAATTCACTGAACCAGCAGCAAAAGAAGATCCAAACTACGCTTCACATAAACCTCGTCATGAATTCCCTCTGACTTCTGCTGTTTTGCACTTCATGCACAGCTCTCTCTCTCTCTCTCTCTCTGTACTTCCCGTCTCAGATCTCTGTTTTCGGCATCATTCATGTACTTATTACCCATCAGTCTACCGTTGTTTTAAAATGATGCAAAATTGCAGAATAGTTTTAAGTTTATCTGCAATAAAAAGCCAGGCCAGGAAAGTCTCCTTCATGTTTTTTTCTCTTTTATCCTCAGTTACTTTGACACAAACGCATCTGCTGTGATGTTCACACCTCTGATGAAGTCTCATGTGTATCAGTACTGATAAATGATCAGAATTATAATATTTCTGACTGTCTGAGGCTAAATTGAATCGAATCAGGACCTTGTGAATCGGGGTCGAATGGATTGTAGAAATCAGTGATGATACCCAGCCCTAGTGAGCCGTAGTGAGCAGCCTAGGCCTGACAGAAGTGGCTGCGATAGCACTGCCCAAGTGGCTCCTCCCCCAAACAGGCCGTCAGAGGAGCCGATGTGATGATTGAGTTTAACATTGTCTGCAATATTGCCAAAGAGTGCCAACGCACTTTAAGCACAAGCACCCATTCAGTAACTTGTCTTTCTTCTAGAAATGCACTCCAAATAAAGAACTTTGTGTTGACAAGATTGTTAGTAAATCATTTACAAATCAATTTTGTCTGCATAGACAGCAATTTCCCCCAAAAGTGCACATGTAGAACTGCTGTGTTAAGCGATGTGGTTGAAAACTTTGGGTGCGCCTAAGAAAAAAAGTTAGGCATAGCAGTGCAACCGTGGCAACAAGTTAGTGTAGTGCCCTGACATTATTTTCCAGCATCTGCGTGACTCATTTGTAAAAAACAAAAACAAAGCAACATTTTTTGAACAAAACAAAACAAAGTTCGGCTGAATGTTTTCGGTATTGCTGCGTCTCTGGTCTTTCTGAAGCTCTTTCACAGTTGCTGCTTCTTTGCTCATTTTTCCAGTGAATTTTCCTCTATTGGTCAAACGTATCTAAAGTCAGAGAAGGAAGCTGACTCAATGGGATGTGACCTTAAGTAAGTTTTAGCCCACTAAAGACTATTACTAATTATTAATTAAAAAGTAATCATCTGGGAAAGGATAAGGAACTCATTTAGACAACAGATTACCTTCAAGAGAGAGTGACCTAACTCACCACTGAAGGCCTCAGGGGAGCAGAACGACAGAGAGGAAGTGTCAGAGCAGGTTCAGTGCTCGGGGACCAGGTTCGGCAGCCTTGGTGTTAGGGTTTGAATCATGGCGTATATCTCATTGGTGAATTTTCAGAAGAGAAGATAATCTGTTTATGTTGACCTAAAACATTATCCTGACATGGAACATGCAGAGTCTGTACATAACCAGATTGTTCTGTTATGTTGGCTGAACTCCAGTAAAGGCCTGACACAGGACCTGAGAGCTGCATCTGGCCCTTCAGCTGATCATCGACTGTTCGCTGAAGCCTGATGGTGTCGATGGGATCTGGTTAGAATTGGAACCATTTGACTGGCAATGGCTTCATGTTTGAGGATGACAATGGTCCCAAACACACGGCCAGTGCAGTAAAAGCATACTCGGATAGAAAAAACACACAATGGAAAGCTTGCAGTACTGGACTGGCCTCTCACAGTGTCAGCCTCAACATTATTGAAGTGCGATCATTCTGACAGAGAACAGAAAGAAAGGCAGCCGAGATCCAAAGACGGACCTTGGAATCTCCTTCAAGAAGCCTGGAGAATACTTCAATAAATGATGAGAAAATTACAGGTGGCACATATCATGTGGCTGTTTCTGTTTATGCTCGGTCATGTCTGAAAGGGACTGAGAGGAACCTTCATTTATAATGTAAATATAGATGAAAGGGCATCTGTCAAAAGGTTAGAAGCTATGTTATGCATTCAACATACAGAGCTGACTCATTTAATTGTGGTGTATGTGTGCAATAGTTGCCATGGTAATGTAGGTCATGACCCTGGGATGAGATTTTGTAGGCAAAGGACGACATGATATGTTTCCAACTGAGACGATATTGATGTTTTTATCTTTACGCCTGAAAATGAAACCTCACTGAACCAGTGGCTGCAGCTGATATCTGTTCACTACTATAACATTTAGGACAGTTTGTCGTCGTCCCTAGTTCGTCTGACTTTTCTACTTTCAACAAATTTCCGAAATGCTCAGAAAAGCGCATCAAATCAACACAGGAACGACGGCGCCGTCCTAGTGGCAGCCTAAGGCAGCTGCTCTCCGACTCTCTGATTCTGATTCAAGTTATAAATATTTCACAGGCAACTTTGCAAGTGAGTGAAGTGCTTCGTAAATCGTAGTCCAAAATGAATATAAGCTTCTTCACTAAACTATTCCTTTAATGACGACATCTCTGTGTTCTGTCAGAGGACTAATCCACGCAGTCACACAGCTCAGTGTTAGCACTTTAGATGACTTTGCTTCCTGTAAAAGGGAGTTTTCCCCTTTCACTCATTGTTTTCTCTATTACTGTTGTTGTGAAATGGTCCATTACACACAGAGCGAATTTCATAGACGTCTGTTATGTCATGTGAATACTCAGAGTTTAATTGGTGATATATTTAAGATTCACCTAAGACCATGTGACAGCATCGTGGCCGGTTTAGCTCAGTGGGCTGTGTGGCTGAGAGCGGCTGGCCAGGGTTCGAGGCTGACCTCTGTCCTTTCTGCATGTGTTTTATTTAAAGGGACAGTGCAGTCTAACATAGTCCAAGTGCAAAACATGAAACTTGTCATGGTCCTGCGGCCATGACTCAGTGGCTTTATGTTTATGTTCTTTATTGTTATTACTTTCATTATTATTCATGGCTGTTTTGGGATGGTTTGTGTTTGGGATTTTAGACACTGGGTTCTGGGTTTGTGCTCCCTCTGTTGGTCCCTGGTGTTAGTGTTCCCCTGTCTCGTCAGGTTAATCAGGTCCAGCTGTTTCCCCCACCTGTGTGTGATTTCCCAGTGTCTCTTTGTGTACTTATAGTGTGTGATTTCCTCTGCTCCTCGTCGCGTCGTCTGTCTTCATACCTGGTGTAATCCCCTGCGTGCTCTCCCTGCTGTTCTCCCTGCTGTTCTCCCTTCATGCTCAGGTTTGCTATTTCTTTGTGTAGTTTCTCCCAGTTAGTTCATCCTTAGTTCTGTTTTACCATCCCCACTTTATATTGGCTATTATCAATAAATCACCCTCACACCTGAATAAGTGCTGCGTTTTGAGTCCTCCTTCCGCTCTCCACACGGCCGCTGCCCCGGACCGTGACAGTACGACGCGACCACAACATGGACCCAGCAGCGCTTAACCCGTCCAGGGAGCTACGGGAGACGCTCATCGATGCCACACAGGAGCTTATTGACCTGTGGCTGGAAAACCCGGGCGGGGAGTCCCAGCGCGCTATAGAGAGGCGGCTACAGCGTCTGGTGACCGGTCTCCCATGGCTTCTAGGCTCGCTATGTCCGTGGGAGCGGGAGTTTCTCCTTTTGGACCTTGGACTACACCCCCCGTCTGCATTCACTTTCGAGCAGCCCGATGCGGTGAGTCAGCGGGATGCATTGCTTTCCCCAGTTTCCGGGACTTTGTTTTCTGGGGCTATTCAGAGCGGGATGGGAGACTGTACGGATCGCTTACCTACCTTCGTGGTAACGGATCCTTCCCAAGTGGGCGTGTACAAACCCGCTGCAAAACTGACAGACTGTGTCTCTGCCGCTCCTTCTGAGCCAGGACTTTATTGCCATTCTCCGGCTCAGTTCTGTGTCCAACCACAAGCTTCCCAGTCTGTAGCTCAACCATTAGCCTCCCTTAAGCCACAATTTTCACACTGTTTTTCCACCGCTGTTTCTGAGCAGGGAGACAAACTGTTTCACTACGGACCTGTTCCTCAAAAGCTGGCTACATTAGAGACTATTGCTCACTCCGGGGCTTCCCCAGAGGCTGGGTTTCTGCCCTCAGCTTACTCTGGACCCCTGGAGGCCAAGATGCCAGCTGTGAACTGCACCGGGCTGTCACTGCCTGAGCAGGGTCAGTGCTCTGCGCAGCTGCAGCCCTCCTTATGTGTGCCAAAGGCCCACGTGCCTACTGGTTTTGTTTCATATGTGCCAGAGGCCCACGTGCCTACTGGTTTTGTTTCATGTGTGCCAGAGGCCCACGTGCCTACTGGTTTTGTTTCATGTGTGCCGGGGGCCCCGGTGCCCACTGGTTCTGCGGCTGTTTTCGCTGGGGGGCCCGAGGAGCCCGTCCAGCCTCCTGCTTCGCTAGCTGGGGGGCCCGAGGAGCCCGTCCAGCCTCGTGCCACACTGACTGCCACGTCGGCTGGGGGGCCCGAGGATCCCGTCCGGCCACCTGTGGCTGCTTCTCCACCTGTGGCTGCTTCTCCACCTGTGGCTGCAGCGCCGCCTCCTGCAGTACCATCACCTGCAGCGCTACCACCTGCTACTGCCACGCCTCAGCCTGAAGCTTCAGCCTCGCCTGGTTCTGGTCCAGCTTCATCCTCACCTGGCCCAGCTTCAGCTTCAGCTTCAGCCTCGTCTGGTCCGGTTTCATCCACGCCTGGTCCGGCTTCATCCTCGGCTTCATCCTCGCCTGATTCTGGTCCAGCCTCATCCTCACCTGGCCCAGCTTCAGCTACAGCGTCAGCTTCGCCTGGCCCAGCTTCAGCTACAGCTTCGTCCTCGCCCGGCCCGGCTTCAGCTACAGCTTATTCATCGCCTGGTCCGGCTTCATCCTCGCCTGGCCCGGTTTCATCCACGCCTGGCCCGGTTTCATCCACGCCTGGCCCGGTTTCATCCACGCCTGGCCCGGTTTCATCCACGCCTGGCCCGGTTTCATCCACGCCTGGCCCAGTTTCATCTCCAGCTTCAGCCTCGCCTGGTCCGGCTTCAGCTTCTGCTTCAGCGTCGCCTGGTCCAGCCTTCGTGTCTGCAGCATCCGCACCATCGCCTGCAGCAGCGTCTTCAGCATCTTCGCCCGCTGCGGCCCCGGCTTCCGTGCCTTCAGCCTCGCCTGGCCCAGCCTCGTTTGGGTCTGGAGCTAAACGGCCGTTTTCTAGACCGCCGGCTAGGCTATTGGCCGGCCGCCATCGCCTGAGCGGCCGCCGTTGCCTTCCGCACGGCCGGCCCCCGGACCCTCTTCGCCTGAGCGGCCGCCGTTGCCTTCCGCACGGTCCGCCCCCTGAACTTTTTGCGTGCCGTCACGGCCTTCTTCGTGGACGGCCTCCCGAAGTCTTTACGCGCCGCCACGGCCTTCTTCGTGGCCGGCCGCCTGAACTGTGCTTCGGACTCTGCTCCCCTGTGAGTTTTGTGAACGTTTGTTTGGGACTCTGGGGTCTTCGTTTTGGTCATGGCCCGGTCCCTCCATCCTGGGCCCCCTGCCGCCCGCCCGGGTCTGGTGGTGTGTTTCTGTGGCTGTCAGGGGCCAGCCCTTGAGGGGGGGGGGTACTGTCATGGTCCTGCGGCCATGACTCAGTGACTTTATGTTTATGTTCTTTATTGTTATTACTTTCATTATTATTCATGGCTGTTTTGGGATTTTAGACACTGGGTTCTGGGTTTGTGCTCCCTCTGTTGGTCCCTGGTGTTAGTGTTCCCCTGTCTCGTCAGGTTAATCAGGTCCAGCTGTTTCCCCCACCTGTGTGTGATTTCCCAGTGTCTCTTTGTGTACTTATAGTGTGTGATTTCCTCTGCTCCTCGTCGCGTCGTCTGTCTTCATACCTGGTGTAATCCCCTGCGTGCTCTCCCTGCTGTTCTCCCTTCATGCTCAGGTTTGCTATTTCTTTGTGTAGTTTCTCCCAGTTAGTTCATCCTTAGTTCTGTTTTACCATCCCCACTTTATATTGGATATTATCAATAAATCACCCTCACACCTGAATAAGTGCTGCGTTTTGAGTCCTCCTTCCGCTCTCCACACGGCCGCTGCCCCGGACCGTGACAAAACTGATGTAACGCAAATAAGTTTAGAGTTATTGCTCATTTTCAACCATTGTCCCTTGTCACAATCACAATGCACATATTTTACAATAGAACATAAATTTTCATAAAACTAAAATACATCATGGATACAACTACAATTAATAGACAATAAATAAATAAAAAACAACAACAAAAAATCATTCATTAAAATGACGACAGCTCTGATTTGCCTTTAACTAAACTTTGACCTTCACTGTAAAGGGTCTGATGTTTGACTTCGGTTGGAAGTGTGCTCCACAGACGGCAAGCTGGAAAATGCTGACTGACCAAATGTAGCTCTGCGATGTGAAACCTTACGGTCACCATGCTCCCTAGTAAGATGTGTTCTCACTGCACTGCCTAACAAAGCCAGTAAGAGGCCAAAAAAGACCACTCGATTGTCACACTGACCTGCACTGCTGTCCTTGCCAGGCCTTGGCCCTTCAGGAGAATCCAGGTACTGTGCAGGGTGACAGAAACTGGACATGCTGAGCATCACCTCTAAATCTCAAAGAGCACAGTGGTTAGATTGTCATAGCTGAAACTTTAGGCTAAACCTTGGGGAAAATAAGATGTTTGCATTATTGTGCTTTTTTGTTTTCCAGTATGACTTTGTGGAACTGTTGGATGGTAGTCGACTTATTTCGAAAGACAAACGAGCACTGAGTGACACCGACGCAGCACACATACGTCTAGCCGGTTCTTTCGAAGAAGAATCTGAGGGAGGCCCCCGACATATCCGCTCCGTGAATGTGCATGAGGCTGGGTTCATCCAGTACCTGGACACTGGAATCTGGCACCTGGCGTTTTACAATGATGGACGAAACACAGAACAAGTCTCCTACAATACCATCATCATAGGTGAGACATGCTTGTTCTTCCTGGGACGTTGCTGTAAGAGTGAGTGCACCTCTTCAAAGCATGTGCTCAACGTATGTGCTACCAGCTTGTTGTTACAGAAATTCAAATCTACTACTACTGTTAATAATAACAACAATAATTATAGTGAGAAACATCAAAGCAGGTTCTGGAGCTCATGGTTATCTGGAACGTGACAGACAACTCGATCTTAACTCGAAGCAACGTTGAGTAAAGCTGCATTCGATTCCCTGATAAGTTATCTCGAAAAATGAGTTTGAAGTGAAAACACAGACAGTTGAATAACAGATTCAAGCCCAGAACTTTCTGTGAGGGAACATCAGTCACGATATAATCTACATGTAAATGACAACAACATTTCATCCAGTTTTACTTTTTAACCAAACTGGTTGTGGTTATGCACCACTTACATAATCGTCTGTTAGGGTTAGCGCTGTAAAAAGGATTATTCTGTCTTTGTTTAACATACTAGAAACCTTGAATGGGCTTTTTAGGGAAATGCAGGCACGATAAATGAATTTGGCAGATAAACCTGGTGAGACTGAAGCGACCTGCAACTATATTGGCTGGATGTGATTTTCAATAAAAGACCAATATTTAATGTAATACTAGTGTGCTGTGAAAACCTTCACTGGCACACGTGTGTGCAGTTTTAATTAGAGCAAAGGAGCAAAGAAAAGCACGGCAGAGAGGGAAAGAGCGGTTGTGGTGATTGGATGCATTGATTGGACTAATTGGCTGTAACTATGGTAATAGCAGAAGAGCAGTCACACAGTTTGGTGTGTGTATGTCTTTAAATAATCTCTCTCTCCCACTTTAAATCAGAGTCGATTATGGAGTGTCCTCACAATTGTCATGGAAACGGTGAATGTCTCTCGGGGATTTGCCACTGTTTCCCAGGATTCCTGGGGCCCGACTGCTCTCGAGGTAAACGATCCTGCCTCGCCTACAGGGAAGAAGCAATTGTTGCATGATCCCCCGTTACCTTTAGCAAAGGAGACACTGACCATGACAAAGACTTTAAATATTTTGCATGTTTTCAGCTGCTCTGCTCCTTAATCAATCAAGAATGATTGAAAAGTTACACTAAGTGTTTATAGGGCACGAGCTTTATAACTGAATAGCATTTTATTGAACATTAATCCATCTTAGTTGTTTACACAGTACGTAGCTTGATGGGAACTCGAGGGTTCAATTATCTTACTGCCTTTGTTGGGTGATTTAGTAAGTGTGACTTGTTCCGTTCATGCATGTGTCTGGTGCAGCGTCCTGCCCGGTGCTGTGCAGCGGTAACGGTCAGTACTCTCGTGGACGCTGCCAGTGCTACAGTGGTTGGAAAGGTACCGAGTGCGACGTGCCAGCCAACCAGTGTATTGACATCCACTGTGGAGGACATGGTATCTGCATAATGGGCGCCTGCATCTGCAACACTGGTTATAAGGGAGAGAACTGTGAGGAAGGTAAGAGTGTGAAAGTGTCACCACAGCACTGAAGTTCCACATAATCTTTCATTCAGTAAACTATTGTTATTCTAATTATTATTTCTCTTGTGTTGTTTTGGTGTTAATGTTATTTCTGCATGTGATCATCTTATAGTGTCTCACACTTGTGCAGAATATTAAACTCTTAAATATCATGTGTAGACCTGTCATGGCCAGAGGCACCTGTGATGCTTTTAACTTAGATTTAACTCTGTTTGGACTAATATATCCAAACTCTCTGACAAATACTCAGGAAAAAGGCCCTGTTAGCCGTTAGTAACATGCTACAGTTACCTCATCTGGTTCCCATTAGTTTCGGTTTTCAACAATAAAACTGAGAAAGAGCAGATCCATCTCTCGCCTGGACAAAGGTTTATGCTTTTCTGTTTTTGCCTCCATCTGTTGTCATGATTAGCTGGTATCTATGCAGATAGAATAAGAGTCCTAACAGTAGAGAGGGGCTCGACTGCTGCATCAGTAACAAAGTGGAATCGACTGGGACTGACAGCGACTCACACATGCAGCGGTACGCTACACAAGCTCACAAAGTGGAGTCAGTGGACGCTGAAGCACAGAGTGTGGTAGGAGGCTTTCTGCAGAGTCGGGCACTACAGTCACGTGACTGCACGTCACCTTCAGATTAGCTGAAGAACAGTGCGCTTTCCATGGCTGAGCAGATGCATCCAAGCCTTGCATCACCAAGTGATGTGTCACGTGGAGTGAAGCACACTTCCACTGGACTCTGTAGCTGTGGAGAGGTGTTCTGTGGAGCGATGAACCACGCTTCTCTGCCTGGCAGTCCCATGGATGACTCTTTACTATAATGCTCTTCCTCTACAATAATTCAATTATTTAATTGTCCTTTTGTTCAAACTTCCTGCCCTGTACTTTATCAAACTCCTTCCTGAGATTTTATCCAATAAATATCATCTAAAGATGCTAAATTGTGAAGCAGGTCACAGAGAGAGGAACCTTGTGACCATTTTCAATAAAATCTCGCTGGTGATATAAAAAAATGTGACATATTCTTAGTGTGTGTTGCCATGGGCACAGATGGTGATGAGTACCTGTGTGCGGCAGTCAAAACTAGAATCCAGAGCATGAACTGCTTCGACTGTAGCCACGCGGACATGTGGGGATTTCATTTGAAGAACGGTGAAAACAGATCTACCTGGTGTTTGTGGACAAACTAATTATTTAATTATTACATTAATATTGTAAAACCCCTAAAAGGCAAAACAATCTATACATCATTCCCGTATTAAGAGCTTTCTCTCCATCCCTCTATAAATGTCATGCGTTCAGCTGCAGTAGCTGCAACAGATTTATACAGATCAATTTGCAATTTTGCTCACTTGAAATGAAAGTTTTTAATTTCTCATTTAATGAAGAGAGACCGAATATGAAGCAGAAATGTAGAAGAATACTTTATATGAACGATGTAATTATCAAGTATATGAAATGATCTTGACGGAGGTCTGGAGACTGGCTACATCCACTCTGTTTCTTCCCTTTGTTCCCTTGGTGGTACATTTGATAACTGTCATGCTGCAGGACGCATCCAATCCCACGTTAGCGTTCTGGCTGAGGAAAGCACATCCCTGCTCAGGGAGGCATCCCTATGAGGATGCTCTTCTTTGGGTAATTTCTCTTCCTCTAAACATGGCGGGTTGAGTTGGCGGCAGAGAGCTGGATTTTGGCTTCATCTGACCACAGCATTTTCTCCCAAGCCTTCTCACGGTCAAGCTAAAGGTGGAACTATCCCTGTGCCTTTGTAAGCAGGGGGACACTGCGAGTGCTGCAAGATTTCAGTGTTACCAATGATGTTCCTGGTGACCATGGTCCTAACTGCTATTAGACCATTAACTGTGTAGTTTTGGGCTGATCCACCACATGTTCACTCTCATCTCCTAAGACCAAGGTCTTGCACGGAGTGACTGATGATTGACTGATGAAACATTTTCTATTTCTTCCAATCGGAATAATTGTTACCTTTTCACCACCATCTTGGTCTTATGGTTGGTGCAGTCTCGTCTCTCGTGCGTCTTGCCCACGGTGGTGGAGCGGTCGGAATGGAAGAAACTGATTTTGTGGACAGGTGTGCTTTAGACACACAAGTTTAAGTGTCTGTAAGTAATTTACTGTTACATCTGTGCCACATGGGCACACAGCCCATCTGTGCGAGCCAGAATTCAGGGGTAGGGAGCCAAATGCTTACATCACTGTGTTTTTCTGAATTTTGGTTGATATTGTGTCTCTGCACTAAAAGCAAACTTACCAATTCTTTTTTTTGAAAATATTTTTATTGAAAAAAGAAAACAGTACTTGCAGTTACCGAAATACAATCAACCTTTCTTAATTTTCCTAAGTAAATTAACATATATATATATATATGAAAAAAAAACAACAAAAAAAACAAAAAAACAAAACACAACGCCCCCCCCCCCCCCAGTCCCACACAGATCAACATCAAACATATTAGAGGAATATAACAGTAACAAAAGTAGATTTAAACAGGCAATACCTCTAGACTAGCAAAATAAGAGATAAAGGGTTGCCACTTGTGAAAAAATTTGGCTGTGCAACCTCTCAACGTATATTTAATTTTTTCAAGTTTTAAAAAAAACATGACATCTTTAAGCCACCGGGAAATAGTAGGATACTTAGCAGACTTCCAATGCAACAATATTAGACGTCTCGCTAATAGGGATGTGAAGGCTATAATATCCCTTTGTGTGGAATCAAGTGTAAGTGAGCGAGCAGGAATCCCAAACACAGCAATCAGAGGACAAGGATGAAGAGTTACCCCAAGAACAGTTGACATAATAGCAAAATACCCTGTCCAGAAACCTTCTAGCTCAGGGCACAGAAAAAACATGTGGCTAAGGTGACAAGGAGAACCATGGCATTTATCACATTTATTTTCCACTTCTGGATACAATTCAGAAAGTCTAGACTTAGAGAAATGCACCCTGTGTATGACCTTAAATTGAATAAGTCCAAGACGAGCACAGGAGGTGGAAGATCGTATCCTCGTTATAGCCCGTTCCCAAGACTCCTCATGTATTCGAAATCCCAGTTCTTCTTCCCATGTACGCTTAAGCTTAACATTAGAGTGGTTACTAAAAGACAGAATAGCATCATAGAGTTTCGAAATGGTTCCTCTGTGATGAGGAACAAATGATAACGTAGTTTCCCACTGCTGTTCTGGAGGTAAAGAGGGGAAATTTGGGAAACACTTAGCAACAAAATTTCGAATTTGAAAATAGCGAAACAAATGGGTAACAGGGAGATTGTAACGAGAAGACAAGTTGGGAAAACTATCGAAAACACCATCCACATATAAATGTTTGAACTGTTTTATACCCTTGTCACACCACACTGAAAATGTCGAGTCCAAAAGTGAAGGGGGAAACAAATGGTTTTCGCTTAGAGGACCCGAGGAAGACGGCATTACAAAATTAAAGTGACATCTAAACTGAAACCAGATTTTGAGTGTGTTAAGAACCACCTGATTATCAGTGTACAGAGAGGGTCTCACGGGTAAAGAGGAATAGAGCAAAGCCGGTAAAGAAGAGCCCCTACATGATGATAGCTCCAATTTACACCACGACGAACCAGAAGATTTTAGCCAGTAGCAAAGTTTATGGATGTGAGCGGCCCAGTAATAGACTAAAAAATTAGGTAATGCAAGTCCTCCACTAAATCTGCATCGCTGCAGCAAAGTTTTAGAGACCCTAGGTGGCTTCCCTCCCCAAATGAAAGAACCAATAATCTTGTCCAGTGAAACAAAAAATTGTTTCGGCAAAAATAAGGGAATTGACTGAAATAAAAATAAAAATTTTGGTAAGATGTTCATTTTAACAACGTTAATCTTACCGATTAAAGAAAGGGGGAGATTACCCCATCTTTGAATATCAGATGTGACCCTAGATATAAGAGGAGACAAATTTGCTGATTTAAGGCCAGCTAGAGAGCGAGTCACGTTAATCCCTAAGTACTTAAACCCAGACGGACTGAGACGAAAGGGTAGATTGGACTGTTGAAGTTGACGTGCTGCCGTATTAACAGGAAAACACTCACTTTTCCCCAAATTCAATTTATAACCTGAAAACGAACTGAAGTTCTCCAGAATACTTAAAACAGCAGGGATGGAGCATGCGGGGTCAGTCATATATAATAACAAGTCATCCGCATACAATGATACTTTATGTGTAATTCCATTACGGATGATTCCCCTGAATACAGAAGAAGATCGCAATGTAATAGACAGAGGCTCGATGGCAATGGCAAAGAGTAAGGGAGACAAAGGGCAACCTTGACGACAACCACGACCCAGCGCAAAATAATCAGAGTAAACATCATTAGTATGAACACTGGCTTTAGGGGACGAATAAAGAAGCCGAATCCAGGAAATAAATTTATCACCAAAACCAAATTTCTCTAAAACTGCAAACAAGTACTCCCACTCCACCCTATCGAAAGCCTTTTCAGCATCTAAAGAAATCACAAGTTCAGGAAGTTCAGATAGACGCTTTGAGTAAATAACATTAAAGAGTGTACGGGTATTAAAAAACAATTGCCGTCCCTTTATAAAGCCATTCTGCTCTTCAGATATAATTCGAGGAAGCACATCCTCAAGGCGAGATGAAATTACTTTAGCCAATACCTTTGCATCGGCATTAAGCAGAGATAATGGCCTGTAGGAACCACAGGAGGTTGGGTCCTTGTCATTTTTGAGAAGGAGCGCTATGGTTGCTTGTGTGAAAGTAGGTGGTAATGAACCGGTTTCCAAGGATTCGTTAAACACAGACAAAAGCAATGGTGCCAATTTACCAATAAATGTTTTATAGAATTCAATTGGAAACCCATCCGGGCCCGGGGCTTTATTAGACTGCATAGCTGTAATTGTCATGGTCCTGAGTCTGAGGACTCAGTGTTTTGTGTTTCCTTATGCTTTTGTTCATTCCGAGTGTGTATTCTGTTGTGATTTTGCCATTTGTTAGGTTTCTGTTCTTTGCCTGCCTGCTCCCACTTCTCTGTGTTCCCTCTGTCTGTCCATGGTGTTATTGTGTCTGCCCATTATGTCTAAGTTCTCCCCGTGCTCTCTCTTCCCCCTGTGTGCCCTCTATGTATTTATGAGCCCTCGTCCCCTTTCGTGTTTATTCCATGTCTCCCCTGCCTGTTACGTTGGTGTTCTACTCGTGCTCTCTCTCCTCCTGTACTTCCTGTTTCACCTCTCCCGTCAGTGTTCAGTTCACCCCGCCCTGTCTCGTTATGATTATCAGTGTCACCTGTGTTCCCCGTGTGTTCCCACTTCCCTCGTTAACCCTCTGTGTATTTCTGTCTGCGTCTCCCTCTGTTCAGTGTGACGTCGTCCCTCATGTTGTGTGGATCTCCCTGTGTCTCTGCGTATGTTAGTTTACTTTTCCCAGTTTAGTTTTGTATTTCCTATGTTCTGCCACTCCAGCATTAAAGCTGTGATTTTGAGTTCATCTCCGTGTCTGTGAGTTTTGCGTTTGGGTCCTCCTCCTGCCTGCCACACAGCCGCGCCTTGACAGTACGACGTCACCAGATATGGACCCAGCAGCACTCAACCCACCAGAAGAACTGCGTCTGGACATAATCTACTCCGTGGAAAGACTCCTGCATCTGTGGCTCGAACATGAGGGGAAGGAATTTCGCCGTGCTGTGGAAACCAAGCTACAGCGCTTGTTCTCTGGTCTTCCCTGGCTACTCAGTGCGCTCCACCCACTCGAACAGGATTTAATCCGCAACGAGCTCCACCTTCATCCCCCAGCTGCTACTACCCACCTGCCTGAAGGGCCGGATGTGGAGCCGCTCGGCCCGTCAGAGCCATCATCAAAAAAGAAACGGCATTCACGCCGCCGACGCGCCACCCCACAGCCGGACATTCGGCCTTCTAATTCACCTTCTGTGCTGCCAGAAGCTCCGTCAGCTCCCTCGCCGCCACCCGCAGCTCAGTTAGCTCCCTCGCCGCCACCCGCAGCTCAGTTAGCTCCCTCGCCGCCACCCGCAGCTCAGTTAGCTCCCTCGCCGCCACCCGCAGCTCAGTCTCCTGTGTCCCCGCTAGCTCAGCCATTAACTCCACCACAAGCTCCATTTTCACCTCTACCATCGCTTCAGTCATCAGTTCGGTCTGCCACTCAGTCGCCCTTAGCTCCATCATCCACACTACCACCTGTTTCTCTTCCACCACAACCGTCACTACACCCAGCCACTCAGGCTGCTACTCAGTCAGTCATTCAACCCATAGCCCTGCCGTTAATATGCTCTGTAGCTGAGCCACTAGCCGCCCGACCCGCAGCCACTTCAGCCACTCCTCCACCCGTCACACCTCCACTACAACCATCACTGCAGTCTCTAGCGCAGTCACCTGCAGCTCTGCTTTCCCCAGTGCAGTCTCCAGTGTCCCCAGTGCAGTCTCCAGTGTCCCCAGTGCAGTCTCCAGTGTCCCCAGTGCAGTCTCCAGTGTCCCCAGTGCAGTCTCCAGTGCAGTCTCCAGTGTCCCCAGTGCAGCCTCCTGCAGCCCTGCTTTCCCCAGAACAGTCTCCAGTGTCCCCAGTGCAGCCTCCTTTAGCACAGTCACCCACTCAACCACCAGCACCACAACCGTCACTACCTCTAGTTCATTCCCCTGTGAAGTCATTAACTCCACCACCTACTCCACCCTCACCACCACCGTTACTACAGACATCAGTTCAGTCCCCTGTGCAGTCATTTACTTCTCCACCGTTAGCAGCTCAGGTCCCCGTGTGTCCAGCAGCTCAGGTCCCCGTGTGTCCAGCAGCTCAGGTCCCCGTGTGTCCAGCAGCTCAGGTCCCCGTGTGTCCAGCAGCTCAGGTCCCCGTGTGTCCAGCAGCTCAGCTCGCACCTGAACCTTTGGCCCAGTTCCCCGTAGCAGTGCGGTTTTCTAGCCAGCTTAACATTGAGCCCGGGGTCCCAATCCTCTCTGGCTCTACTTCAGCTCCTGCTGGAAGCTCGGATGAGCTCATCCAGGACTCCGCGGCTCCCACGCCGCCATCTACCTCGTCCGCTGGGGGTTCCAGTGAGCCCGGCCAGCACCTCCCTGTCTCCGCTGGAGGGTCCGAGAGGCCCGTTCAGCCTCCTGTCTCCGCTGGAGGGTCCGAGAGGCCCGTTCAGCCTCCTGTCTCCGCTGGAGGGTCCGAGAGGCCCGTTCAGCCTCCTGTCTCCGCTGGAGGGTCCGAGAGGCCCGTTCAGCCTCCTGTCTCCGCTGGAGGGTCCGAGGGGCCCGTTCAGCCTCCTGTCTCCGCTGGAGGGTCCGAGGGGCCCGTTCAGCCTCCTGTCTCCGCTGGAGGGTCCGAGGGGCCCGTTCAGCCTCCTGTCTCCGCTGGAGGGTCCGAGGGGCCCGTTCAGCCTCCTGTCTCCGCTGGAGGGTCCGAGGGGCCCGTTCAGCCTCACGCCGCATCAGCTGGAGGGCCCGAGGAGCCTGTCCAGCCGCCATCTGCGACCGCTTCGTCATCGCCTGGGCCAGCCTCTGCAGCTCCGCCTGGTCCGGCCTCAGCCTCTGCAGCTCCGCCTGGTCCGGCCTCAGCCTCTGCAGCTCCGCCTGGTCCGGCCTCAGCCTCTGCAGCTCCGCCTGGTCCGGCCTCAGAGTCTTCGTCTGCTGCAGCCTCCTCAGAGTCTTCGTCTGCTGCAGCCTCCTCAGAGTCTTCGTCTGCTGCAGCCTCCTCAGAGTCTTCGTCTGCTGCAGCCTCCTCAGAGTCTTCGTCTGCTGCAGCCTCCTCAGCCTGTGCTTCGCCTGGTCCTGTGCCCTCCGGGCCTCGGCCGGTGCGCCTGACACTGGAGAGCCGCCGCCGCTGCCTTCCGCGCGGCCGGCCCCCTGAACTGCGCCGTCATCGCCTGAGTGGCCGCCGTCGCCTTCCGCACGGCCGGCCCCCGGACCGCCTTCGCCTGAGTGGCCGCCGTCACCTTCCGCACGGTCGGCCCCCGGACCAGCGCTGTCATCGTCGCCGCCGCCTCCCGCGCGGTCGGCCTCCTGAACTGCTCCGTCGTCTCCTTCACCGCCGCCGTTGCCTTGCGCACGGCCGGCCTCCTGAACTGTTTCCGCGTCGCCGCCGTTGCCTTGCGCACGGCCGGCCTCCTGAACTGTTTCCGCGTCGCCGCCGTTGCCTTGCGCACGGTCGGCCCCCTGAACTGCTCTGTGTTTGGGTTATTTTCTTGGGCTCCGGTGTTTGCTGTGCTCTTTTGTTTTCTGTTCCGGGCCCTCCTTCCTGGGCCCCCGCCGCCCGCCCTGGGTTGTTTTCTGTTTGGTTTTGTTTTTCTGTGTTTGGGCTGTCTGGAGCCAGCCCTTGAGGGGGGGGTACTGTCATGGTCCTGAGTCTGAGGACTCAGTGTTTTGTGTTTCCTTATGCTTTTGTTCATTCCGAGTGTGTATTCTGTTGTGATTTTGCCATTTGTTAGGTTTCTGTTCTTTGCCTGCCTGCTCCCACTTCTCTGTGTTCCCTCTGTCTGTCCATGGTGTTATTGTGTCTGCCCATTATGTCTAAGTTCTCCCCGTGCTCTCTCTTCCCCCTGTGTGCCCTCTATGTATTTATGAGCCCTCGTCCCCTTTCGTGTTTATTCCATGTCTCCCCTGCCTGTTACGTTGGTGTTCTACTCGTGCTCTCTCTCCTCCTGTACTTCCTGTTTCACCTCTCCCGTCAGTGTTCAGTTCACCCCGCCCTGTCTCGTTATGATTATCAGTGTCACCTGTGTTCCCCGTGTGTTCCCACTTCCCTCGTTAACCCTCTGTGTATTTCTGTCTGCGTCTCCCTCTGTTCAGTGTGACGTCGTCCCTCATGTTGTGTGGATCTCCCTGTGTCTCTGCGTATGTTAGTTTACTTTTCCCAGTTTAGTTTTGTATTTCCTATGTTCTGCCACTCCAGCATTAAAGCTGTGATTTTGAGTTCATCTCCGTGTCTGTGAGTTTTGCGTTTGGGTCCTCCTCCTGCCTGCCACACAGCCGCGCCTTGACAGTAATAGCTTTTAATACTTCTTCAACAGATAATGGGGAGTCCAATTGCCCCGCATCATTAGCACCAATAACAGGGTTTGAAAGATTATGAAGAAATGCATTCATTTTAGCTTTATCCGTGGGAAATTCGGACCTGTACAACAAAGAGTAAAATGTTTTAAAGGTAGAATTAATTTCCAAGGGATCTGTAGTAATATTGTCATCAGAGTGTTTAATAATGGGGATCACACGCGAGGAGGCCTGACGTCGTAACTGATGTGCCAACAAGCGACTAGCCTTGTCACCATATTCGTAATATGAGCCACGACTGCGTAGTAATAAGTGCTCAGCCTCTTTGGTTGACATAAGATCAAATTCTGCTTGCAAATCAAGGCGCTGCTTCAGTAATTCTGGAGAAGGGTTCAGTGTATAACTTTGATCAAGGTTACTAATTGCAGCTATAAGTTCTTTAAGCCTGGCATTAATCTTTTTATTAGCACGGACAGAGTAAGAAATAACTTGACCTCTCAGGTAGCATTTAAGAGTCTCCCATAGCAGAGAATATGAGACAGAATCATCCTGATTGAAGGACAAGAACTCCTCAATAGAGCCTGAAATAAATTCACAAAATTCTTTATCCGCCAGAAGGAGAGAGTTAAATCTCCAAAGTGGAGGGCTACGTTTATGGGTAGAAAGATGAACATCCAATAGCAGAGGAGAATGATCAGATATTACAATACCAGAATAGTCGGAAGAATTAACACATGAATTAAGAGTTCTGTCGATGAAAAAATAATCAATCCTGGAATAAAACTGGTGGACCTGAGAGAAGAATGAAAATTTTTTGATTGAAGGGTTGCGAAATCTCCATGGATCAACAAGATCATTCTGTTTCATAAAATCTGAGAATGTTTTAGACATAGATGATTGAGTCAAATTACGAGGACTAGATCGATCCAAAATTGGATCAAAAACACAATTCAGATCACCACCAAGGATAAGCAAATGTGTATTCAGAAAGGGGATGTTACTCAGCAATCTATTAGCGAATTCAGCATCATCAAAATTCGGGGCATATACATTTACCAACAAAACCTTTTTCTGCATTAGGGTACCAGCAACAATGATGTATCTACCGTTCCTATCAGCGACAACATTGGTCAAAGTGAATTGAACTTTCTTATTAATGAGAATGGCCACTCCTCTAGCCTTCGAATTAAAATTTGAGTGAAAGACCTGACCTACCCAAGGGCAATATAACCTATAATGATCCTTAATGCGAAGATGAGTCTCCTGTAAAAATGCTATGTCAGAATTTAGACGTTTCAAGTGAGTAAAAACCTTAGTCTCCTCATACCAGGTTGAGATGCAAATGAGGAGACTTCACTCAGGCAAGTCTGCTGGACCAGACGGAGTGAGTCCCCTTGTCCTCAAGGCCTGTGCCCCCCAGCTGTGTGGAGTCTTTCATAAACTGTTTATGCTGAGTCTGAGTCTGCAGAGGGTCCCGGTGATGTGGAAGACATCATGCCTCGTCCCTGTACCAAAGACGCCTCGTCCCAGTGGCCCCCAGGATTATAGGCCCGTGGCACTGACCTCCCACATCATGAAGACCCTGGAAAGGCTCATCCTGGACCAGCTGCGACCCATAGTAAGACCACATCTGGATCCCCTTCAGTTCGCTTATCAGCCTCGTCTCGGAACAGAGGACGCCATCATCTACCTGCTCAATCGTGTCTACACCCATCTGGACCAGCCGGCGAGCACTGTGAGGGTCATGTTTTTTGACTTTTCCAGTGCTTTCAACACCATCAGGCCGACCCTCCTGGGTGATAAGTTAGCAGCGATGCAGGTGGATGCTTCTCTGGTGTCCTGGATTGTTGATTACCTGACAGGAAGACCACAATATGTACGTCTCCCACAGTGTGTGTCTGACAAGGTGATCAGCAACACAGGGGCACCACAGGGGACTGTCCTCTCCCCCTTCCTCTTCACCCTCTACACCACAGACTTCAGCCACTGCACAGAGACCTGCCATCTTCAGAAGTTTTCTGATGACTCTGCGGTGGTTGGATGCATCAGCAGGGATGATGAGACAGAGTACCGGGCTGTGGTCGACTCCTTTGTCACGTGGTGTGAGCAGAATCATCTGCAGCTCAACGTGGCAAAGACCAAGGAACTGATCGTGGACTTCAGGAAGACCAGGAAACACTTGACCCCTGTTTCAATCCAGGGGGTCAGTGTTGACATTGTGGAGGACTATAAATACCTTGGAGTACACATTGACAATAAACTGGACTGGGCTAAAAACACCACAGCACTTTACAGGAAGGGCCAGAGTCGTCTCTATTTTTTGAGGCGACTGAGGTCCTTCAACATCTGCCAGAAAATGCTCAGGATTTTCTATGAGTCTGTTGTGGCCAGTGCGATCCTCTATGCTGTTGCATGCTGGGGGAGCAGGCTGAGGGTCGCAGATGCCAACAGACTTAATAAACTGATCCGTAAGGCCAGCAATGTTGTGGGGATGGAGCTGGACTCCCTCAAGGTGGTGTCGGAGAGGCGGATGCTGTCCAAGATAAAGACAATGTTGGATAACACCTCCCACCCACTCCATGACATGTTGGTCAGTCACAGGAGCTCGTTCAGTGAGAGACTGAGATTACCGAAAAGCACCACTGAACGACACAGGAAATCATTCCTGCCTGTGGCCATCTCCCTGTACAACGCATCCACTTAACACACTGTTTGCTGCTACAACTACACATGTTTCTTTTCCAAATATTTATTTATGAGTGACTTATGTATGTATGTATGTATATATATGTATATATTGTACTATTCTTAGTTAGTGTATTGTCTGTCTTGTCTTAATGTTGGTTTAAAATGGAGCACTGTAACAAAAAATAATTTCCCCCAGGGATCAATAAAGTATTCTGATTCTGATTCTGATTCTTAACAGGGTTACCCATACCTCTGATATTCCAACTAATGAATCTAAGAGGCATACCTGACCCAGCAATGCTGGGGTCTATATTTCCATTAACCATTTACAAAAAGGAAGAGGAAAAAGACCAAACCAAAATGCCAGTGGCCATGAAGAGCCGAAATGGGACAGCCCCCCCCCCCCCAACCCAACCCTGAACACAAATACACCCCCAAGTCTCCACAGAACAGAACAAAGGAGACAGCAGTGTACCCCCAAAGTAGCAAAAATGATTCACCAAAGTGACTGGACTAATTGTTGTCTAAATAAAAATAAAAGCGAGAGAGGGAAAAATAACCTCTCACCAACTTCTCTACAGCATAACAGTGTGCGCGTAACAGTAAACATGTTTTTTTTTAAAAGGGAAAAAATAAAAAGGAAACCAACCAACCAAAAAAAGATCTCACAGTACAAAATATGACTTCCTCAGAAGGAGAACTTTCCAACAAATCACCGAAAGTGCATAAAATTTAAAAAAACAAAAAACAAAAACAACCAAACAAAAAAATAAATAAATAAAATTTTAACAGAAACGAAAAACAACTCAGTCCTATGCAAATCAATGCAGCAAGCTTGGAGAAGATTGTGCCGGACTGGTCCGAAGTTCAAGAGTATATTATATGATCCAGTTTCAATAAATAACAATGAAAATAAAAGGAACCAGCACACCAACAGTACAATAACCAGCACAATGGCCTAAGAAAACAATGCACGGGTGACGTTAAACCTAAGGAGAGCGTGAACCCTTAGCAGCATTACAGCATCAAACTGAGGAGCTAACGAGGCTCACCCAGAAATCAAAGTTTTGACATAATCACTGGCCTCCTCTGCCGAAACAAAGTCCTTCTCGACACCCTTATATGTGATGCGGAGTCGCGCTGGATGAAGCAGGCCATACCGAACACCGTCAATGCCACGGAGTTGCTGCCTGACCGTGTTGAATGCAGCACGAGCCCGTGCCACCCTGGCGGTGTAGTCGGGGAAGACTGAGATGGTCCGATCTCCAACTTTAATCTGTCGGCGTTCTCTAGCACGTCGTAAAATGTCGACACAGTCAGTGTGGTAATGAAACCTGCATACAATGGCTCGTGGACGGTCGCCAGGCTTAGGTGCGGGTTGGAGGGTCCTGTGCGAACGATCCAAAAGCGGCTCCTTCCCCAGATCAAATGCTTCTTTTAGCAAGGAAGCTACGGCGGCAGTGGTGCACGTGTCAGGGCCCTCCGGTACTCCCACTATCCTAACATTGTTGCGCCGCGATCTGGACTCCAAATCTTCACACTTACTTTCCAGCTTGGCTACATGAGCTGTGAGACCCTTGATAGTGTTTTTCATCTCAGCTATATCATCAGAGCAGACAGTAAGTGCGTGCTCCATCTCCTTCACCGTACCTTTTAGCTCAGACATGGTAGCGTCATTTGCAGCTTTATCGATCGCCAGCTGCGTCTTCACCGCCTGCAGGTCGAACTTAATGGTAGACAAAGCATCACCCAGAGTATCCTGAAGTTCCTTTTTAAAGATGTCGGCGATATCTTTCCTCAGCGAAGCCAGCAACTCGACCTTGAGAGCCTCAATATCAGGATTAGCTTGACATGTGGGGGGCTTTGCAGGAGACGACGGCTCACTCGAGGGTGTGGTCGCGGTTTGCAAACTAGGCCTCAGTTGTGTCTGAATAGTACTGCGGGTTTTAACATTTTTTGCTGCCATTTTACGCCGGCCCGAGTAAAACTTCTCAACAAGACAATCCACAAACCAAAACAGGACTGAAAATACGGCCAAAACGCGCGAATAAATAACAATTTAATCGAAATCGGCGGGAGCTCCCAGACTCGCGTCCTACTCCATCAAAGCTCAACCGGAAGTCAAACTTACCAATTCTACAGGGGATCTAATAATTATTTCCCCAGCTGTAAACGCTTAATTGATTTATTCTAATATGATGTGCAAATACATTTCCACAGCATCTGTTTTAGCCAGATACCTGGCTACAAGCAAGATGCAAACAATGCACTGCACTAATTCAAAGTCAATTAATCAGTAATGACCTGCACAGGCATACAGCAGTGCTGAGGGAAGTGATCATCTGTGACTCACATTGTGGGTAAATGCAGACACAATGCTACAAATATGAAAATGCATATCACAGCGGACAGTAATCGCATTACTTTCAGATGGGTTCAGTCATCAGTCGGAAAGAGACAGACTGTGTGTGTATGTGTGTGTGTGTGTGTGTGTGTGTGTGTGTGTGTGTGTGTGTGTGTGTGTGTGTGTGTTAATCCTATTTACTGCTGCTAATCTGAAAAGTTATGTCAAAGATGCCGTGTAGGTTTACCCCAACAAAACGACACATAATATTATTTTGTGTTTGCACTGAGTCGATGATCAAAGCGGTGGATGTGTGAGCAGTGCTGAGCGGTTATCCAAAAACACCTCAAATATGTTTACTGGTCTGGGGTCTGGTTGCATGTAATGAAAGAAGCCAAACATCCATTCATTGCTTAATGTGGAAATGAGGCACTCATGCATACAATTCTGTCATGACTTAGAGTCAGAAAAGAGGAAATGCACAAGTGTATGTAAAGCTGTTTGTAATTAAGGTTGAAGAGTTTAAGCATCTGGCTCCAGATAACTGCCCTCAAGAGTTCAACAGTAAAGCTGATGCGTGAACGTGTGCATGTGTCCTGTATGTACTGTTTGGTGTGCTGATAATTTCCTCTCTGCCTCCAGTGGACTGCATTGACCCCAGCTGTTCGGCCCATGGGGTGTGTATTCATGGCGAATGTCACTGTCAGCCAGGCTGGGGTGGAGCCAGCTGTGAAATTACCAAGGCCATGTGTCCAGACCAGTGTTCAGGCCATGGCACCTACAATGCAGAGACCAGCACATGTGCCTGCGACCAGAACTGGACTGGAGCTGACTGCTCTTTAGGTGTGTGCACTGTTTACCTGTCTATGTCCACATTTCATATTCTTATTTCTCAGAATGAAACCTTCTGTTGAAGCATGTGTAAAACCAGAATACTGTACAGATGTGTTATGAGGGGATTTAGAAGTGAAGTGACCGCCATAAAAAATCCAAATCAGTTACAAATTAGAAGCTACTTGAGACGACAGTGTTAGAGGTGCCCTGAACGCTGCAGTACTGGACGCAATGCAACCAAGAAGATTTAAGGTAAATAAAAAAGTTTCATTTTATTTTTCAAACTCCAAAAGAGAAATAAAGTCAGACTGTCATCACTTAGTATTGGCCTGTACTACAGAAATCAGCATGTTGCATGAAAATGTTGTTAACTCTTTAACAAAACTTAGCACACACAGTAGTGTTACCTACAAAATGCTCACCGTCAACATTTTCCACATGTTTTTCTCTACAATTGCAGCAAATGATGCAATAATATTCATACACACGATACACATGTTGCAATCACATTTAATTCATTTCTATCCAGTTTATTTATATAGCACCAAATTACAACAAGTCACTTTTTTCTTTATCCAGAGTACAATGATTGTGGTGCACAGCATACATCTTTAACAGCTTTAAAAAACAAGAACGGGATGCACGGCATCCATCTCCAATGCACACAGGTATACAACAGGGTCAAAGATCACATATGTCCCTCGGGAAGCTGCACCCTGAGCAGACACTTTTCTGTAGCTGTGCAGGAGCGGCTAGCATGCTGCGAACCCAAGCTTCAGGAAAATAAAGACGTTCTGAGCTCCTTCAGTGCACTCAAACACACAAATTAACACAGTGACTTGTAGTAATCTGTACTGAGCTTTTCCTGAACCTCACTGTACGTAAAGACATCATTTGGCGTGCACAGGGTGCAGTCCAGGACGCAGCTGCGGGTGAAATAAGAACAGAGTGCATCAGTGTGCGTGCACGTGCTTATATCGGTTCTGCAGTCGATGAAGTAATTTCTCTTTGTTACTGTTACAGAGGTGTGTGAAGTGGACTGTGGCAGACATGGAGTGTGTTACGGCGGCGTATGCCGCTGTGAGGAGGGCTGGACTGGAAGTGTGTGTGACCAAAAGGCCTGCCACCCACTGTGCAGCAAGAACGGAGTTTGTAAAGACGGGAAGTGTGAGTGTGACCAGGGATGGACAGGGGAGCACTGCAACATTGGTGAGTGGATCACACACTCGCACACACACAACATAACTTAGCATTACAACTACATGTAAATAATCCAGTTGGACACAGCAGAGTAGCGCACAGCCTTGAACAACACTACAGATATCTTAGATGAGCTCTTTTCACTGATTGGTCCCGGTGCCATTGTTAACCAGCCTATCACAGTTTCTCATCTTTGTGGTTGCTCTCAGGGAAAATTATGCTGCTGATAATGTGGATGTACATGTTTGTGTTAGTTTGTTGTTTTCCAGTAAAACATCTTAATCTGGGCTCAAAGCAGAATTTCCCCTTAGGATCGCTCTAGGTAACTGCTTTTTTGTAGCTGGTGTTAGTTACCAGCACTTGATCTGCTCAGCGCTGCAATTAATAACATCCAGAAAGATTATGGTCTTATAAATATCTATCCAGCACACAGTCACAGGAAGTTATCAGTGTAGTCCTCAAGAAGATCTTTCATCTGCATCCATGATCAAAAATAAACAGGGACCAGAAAACATCCAGAGAGTCTCAGAGAAAACACTAATGCAGCTACCGGGGCATGTGCTAAGTGACTTGAGCAAGTAGTGAAGACGGTTGTTTTTTTATTAGACATCAGCATGACTGAGCCAGTCGACTAAAGAGCAGCTGTTGCCTGTATCGCTGCTGCAGACACTGGATTATGACTGTGATGATCAGTTAAGCGTTCCTTGGTAGGAATCGTCTGTAACCGCTACAGTTGCATCGTATGTTGATCCATGTTAGAAATGCAGAGATGTAAAGAATTACTTCCAGATTCATGAAACTGGGTGATTTCATATCTCAGCTTGGAAACAGCACACCTGACATCGTAACCGATCAATACAAAATAACTGGATTGGTCCTGATAAGCGTTGTTTGCTCTTCGTGGTCACTTTCAGTTAGATCTCTTTTCTTTGCTTCCTCCTATCTGAACTAAATCCTCTTTATTTATGTCTTTTTTCTTCCTTTTTCCTGTCTTCTTAAAGCTCACAATCCGGATATTAGAGTTAAAGGTACTGTACACTGTTTTAAAAACTCTTCTTGTCACTGTTATCACGAGTTTTTTCCTTTTCCTCTCTTCATCCTTTGCTTTTTTTGTTAAAGCTGAACTTTAGCTGCACCAGCGATAGAGTTTATTGATGTATTTACTGGATGCTACAGCTGGGCCCCAAAGAGGGCGAAGTCATCAAACCAGTTTACACGAGCTGTAATAACAGCTTGACTTACAGAAACACATTTCCCTGTTACTGTTGTATTCAGTCCCTGTGTGATACTGCATGTCTGATGTCATACTGGCTTTGAGTGACTTGGGCCATCTGAGCATTTTACTTTGAGCAGACAGGACCTACACAAGCACAGGCAAAATCAGTATTGATGTCTTTGATGTAGACCATGAAATCTTGGCCTCAGTTTTATTTACACAGCACCAAATCACAACAACAGTCACCTCAAGGAGCTTTATACTGTAAGGTCGACCCTACAATAATACATACAGAGGAAACCCAACAATCATGTGACCCCCTGTGGGCACTTTGGCGACAGTGGGAAGGAAAAACTCCCTTTTAACAGGAAGAAACCTCCAGCAGAACCAGGCTCAGGGAGGGGCGGGGCCATCTGCTGTGATTGGTTGGAGTGAGAGAAGGAAGACAGGATAAAGACATGCTGTGGAAGAGAGACAGAGGTTAATAACAGATATGATTCAATGCAGAGAGGTCTGTTAATACATAGTGAGTGAGAAAGGTGACTGGAAAGGAAAAACTCAATGCATCATGGGAATCCCCCAGCAGCATAACTAAGGGAGGATTCAGGGTCACCTGGTCCAGCCCTAACTATATGCTTTAGCAAAAAGGAAAGTTTGAAGCCTAATCTTGAAAGTAGAGATAGTGTCTGTCTCCTGAATCCAAACTGGAAGCTGGTTCCACAGAAGAGGGGCCTGAAAACTGAAGGCTCTGCCTCCCATTCTACTTTTAAATACTCTAGGAACAACAAGTAGGCTTGCAGAGCAAGAGCGAAGTGCTCTAATAGGGTGATATGGTACTACAAGGTCATTAAGATAAGATGGGGCCTGAATTCTGGATTTAACAGGGAGCCAATATTAGAGAAATCTGCTGTGTCTTTACTGCTGGTCTTCCTGTGAGCTGCTTCCTCCTTTGTCCTGTCCACGTGTATTTGCTACACAGTCAAATGTTCTCATAACTGTCACTGAATTTAAGCAGCTGTAATTTGACTCACACAATTGCCTTTTGCGTTAAAGATGTAAGTCGTACTTTAGTTTACACAAGGCAATCATATCATTAGAAGTACAATTTTAATTTCAGTGTTATTTTAAGTAATATTCTGTTATTCCAAGAATATTTACAGATTAAATCTGTAAATATTCCAGAGGCAGAGCTCTAGGATAGCAATGCAGTATCAGCCACCAAAGTGATTGTGGTTATATACGATCGTTTTTGGATCGTTACTGTTTCTGGAGGGATTCTCTAAGTCGACGTTTCTGTTGGCTGCTGGGGCAAGAAGATGAAGTGACCGAGCAGGAACCAGCAGCGTTTAACCTGAGATAGGTCAAGGAGTTCTCCAGAGATGATAACCCAGAGCGTGGCAGGCTAAGGAAGTAAATAGCTTCCTGGCAGGACTCGAGCAACTGATTCTCTGAGTTTTAGGCCTCTACCCTGCACAGTATTAACTCTTACAATTACACTGAATGATTTTCTAAAACCACAGTTATGTTTCTTTTAACCAGTTTCAAAATTGTTTCTCCCTAAAATCTGCTTCCAGCTCTGTGTATTGATTCTCGTGCTCTGCAGGCATGTTTCCAGGGTTTTATATATATATAACAAACTCTGTGAAACCTCTTCATGCAGCCTCCAGTTTCAGCCTGAAAAGGCATCTCTTTAAAACAGGGTCCTGCTGAGTCAGCCCAGTTTTGATTATCTATCTGCCAGCATGACGCTGTTCTGATTCAATCTTCACAAAACATTGAATTCCTTCATGGAAAAAAGTTAACGGTAAAAACATTTGTCCAGGAGTAAGTACAATTTCTCCAACACCTGAGCTGCTAGTATTAGCTGAAAGGTGGAAGTGTGTTTTGGACCCAAATTTTAATTAACAGTTAATTTCCTGCAGCTCTGATTTGGGCCTCTGACTAGAAGTGGGTTTAAAAAATCGATTTCCCGATTCCAAACGATTTTAGTTTAAACAAAGCGACTTCAAGTCTGAAGTGATTTTTAAATGTATTTTGCCAGAAACGCCAGAATCTCAGCTTAAAGCTCACAAAACTGTTTCCACCAAACAGCTAAAGCAGCAAACGATCAAAGACGTGAACGCAGTCGTGTGCTGAACGCCGGCAGATTCTGAAGCTGCAGGTTTCGTCACTCTGACCACAATTCACTGAACCAGCAGCAGAACAAGATCAAAAGTAGCTTCATGTTTTCAAGACATTGTCATTTATTTCCTTCTTACTTTTGCTGTTTCACTTCCACCAGGATAAACTCACACTTCCTGCACAGCTCTCTCTCTCAGTGTACTCAGAGACCAGTTACCATAAAATCTGTTTTCTGCATTATTCGCTGCTTTTTACGCATCAGTCTGCCGCTGTGTTCAGCGCTGTCAACGCGGCTTTTTCCATTTGACCTCCGACTAGAAAGCCTCATTTCTGGCGTTCAATACCAAAGAAATGCAAACTTTTTAAAATGATACCAAATTGTAAAACTCTCAGCTGCGTCTCTAATCAAACCTCAGCAGCGTCAGGTAATGTTCGCATGTTGATTCATGGCTCATCTGCTATAAAAGCCCGGCCAGGAAAATCTCCTTCATGTTTTATCCTCAGTTGCTTTGACACAAACACATCTGCTGTGATGTTCACACCTCTGAAGTCTCACAGTGTCAGCTTTGTTTGTATACACAGTTAGAAACATAATAATTATGATCATTTATCAGTACATATCCATAATACTTCTGACTGTCTGAGCCTAAACTGAATCGAATCAGTTGTAGAAATCAGTGACGACACCTCGCCCGGGCTGCCATGTTAAGTAACATTAAACCTGCAGTGCAGAACTTTGTTTGCACACCTCAGCTATAAAAGGCTGATGGGCTGTTGTCGTCACCCCACCGGGCGAGTGGGCAGGCGGACAGCACGGACACCCAACTCAAGAACAAGGCGACAAAATTCTAGGTCCATCAGTGGCTTTAAAGAGGCCAGGGGAGTCATGGCTCACTTTTGGAACCAACTACTGTTTTGGCACTTTTGCATTTTGTTCATTTCTTCATCTCTGTGGCTGCACATGCTTTATCGTGCACTAAACTATGCTACACCTCCTGCTTTAAAGACCTTAATCTAGTAGTTTAGAGGAACAGCAGCACAGGCTGTGGTGACAGCTGCTCGATCCTCTTACAGAAGGTTGGTAACCTGCACCAGATAGTTTGTCAGTATAAAACCAGTTGCTACGTTGTGTACAACATGACAGCTGTTGCATTGTCATTAGCTTTGTCCTTCTTCTCTCTTCTGAGACCTAACATGTGAATGACGTATTTACACTGCTGTGGTTCAACTTCTTTCTTTATCATTTCATTGCTGTGATCCTAGCTCTTCCTCCCTGCCTCCTCTTCCTTTGGTTGCCATCTTCATTTATCGATCACAGACTAAATATTTGGCAGTGTTGGTTTTGTTTCACTTTACTTTTCTCCCTAATTTTCCTCCCTCTCTCCCTCGTGCCCTCTCCTATTCTCAGGATATAAAGGTAACTCCTGCTAAAGAACAATAAAGGCCTTACTGTCCCAGAATACAATGACTTCACACTCTGCTTTATAACATATTTTTGGTTAAGTCCATTTCGTTTTAGGTTTTGTCTTTTCCTTTCGCTCACTGTTTTCCAGTCATTCTCAGTGCTCGGTTTAGCTAGACTTGTATTGTCGTATATTCTATTTCTGTGTTTTTTTCTGGTCATTCCTTTTCCTGTCTCTGACTCTCACACACGAAACAGACCATAGATAGATTCACACGAGAGCAGTGAATACAAATAAAAAGTGCACGCACAGTCATAAAGCAAAGGTGTGCGACTCCTGTTTCGTCTTGCATCCACAAGCCTGATATATGTGTTAAATAAGCCAGTTGCTGTCCTCCTGTCTTCGATCTGTCTTCACTTTCCTCCCCCCCAGTCTTTATCTCCATTCCTTGTTCTGGGCTTTGCTTGGTTCTGGTTCTCACTGTTATAATCAGCCTATCTGATTGCCAGCCTCACTGTCGATTTTGTGAATGAGGAATGCCAAACAGAGGCATAAAGTATAGTCTGTGGAGCGCGCAGTCCTCCCTATACTTTGTGCTCTGCCTTTATGTCTACCTGTTGTGTTTTCACATGGATTTAAACTCGCTGCGTTATTTCTTTGCCTGACGAGAAGAACGAGCACAGATGAATCCATATTTCTGAAACAAGCATCCTGTTGAATGGAAATTTCAGTCTTTGTCAGTTCACTGGGTGTTAAAATTCCCTCTGATGTCATTTCCTCTGACAGACAAAGCCTTCAGTTTGACATGTTGAGACTTTTTTCGTTTGCCTTTATTCATTTGGTTTGTTTCTGTGGCCTGTTTCCTATTATGCAGCATTTCTTTTTCTTTGTTCGCAGATGAAAAGAAAACTTCTCATTTTGCACTAATTAAAGCCGAGCAGCACGCCGTGGCCATTTTGGCTGCTGGCAGTTCTAGCAGTTCATGTGAAAGTACAACATCAGTGCATTTCACCAAAGGTTGACTGTCTGTCTGTCTGCCAGTCTGTGTCTCTCACATGTGGGCTACTGTAATTAACTGTTTTATTTGTGTGTCAGTCTGTGAGTCCATTAATTGGAGAAATGTCCATCGAACGGGGCTGAATGCCTTTATACACATCTGAATTTAACCAGTGTGGGTTTTTGAAGCCTGGTACTTTTGTACTGAAGTTGCTGAGAGAGAGAAGATAAACTTTTTAAAGTTTTGGAAAATGTAGAAAATGTAGGAAAAAAGACGGAGTGCAATTATTTCCAAAAGAATTTAGAGTGAAAATAGTACAAACACACACAACAAACGTGGCAAATGTTGAAACAAACTATTGTTTTGGGGAAAAAACGATGAAGTTACCTTGATGTCATCTAGTGGCCTTAGTGTACTAATGCACCACAGTATCATCACCTGCTGCTATTTGAACCTTAGCCTCAAGGACGCAGCTGCATTTCACGTGTCCAGTAACAGTGATTTTAGAAGTCTTGCCCAAAGCCTCAAATACGGTCCCATCAATACAGAATTTATCTGAATAAAATCTTTTAATAGGAAGAATGCAGATCCTCTGTATCTTACACTGAGCCTGGTCATTCATCTTTACTCTGACAGACAGCCTCTCTGAGATGCTATCATCAGATCTTTAATGAATCTAATACTTTACATACATCTTACATTGTTCCACAACTCACCAACAGTTGGTTGGTTGTTTTCTTTAGTATTAAACAACCTCTCCGTTTGCTTTTTGCAGCTTTCTAGTAGGGCTGGACGATATGGCCTAAAATCCATATCTCGGTATAATTTGAAGCACGTGCGGTAACGATATATATCTCGATATATTCTTTTCTTCTGTATAATGTATTTTCCACACTATAAGGACTTAAAATCCTTTAATTTTCTCAAAAATCGAGAGTGTGCCTCATGTATGAATTCTGGTTGTGCTTACTGACCTCGAACCGATTTTGGCTGCAGAAATCTGTTAAAAATGTTTTAGTACAACTTTGGTAAGCCGCACTGTTTGATGGATGTCAGAGCATTACGGCTGCCGTAGTGAGGAGCTTCACGGAGTAATCTGGGTCCAAAACTCCGTCCGCTTCAGGTCCCAAAGTCAAAGTTAAAAACAGTCTAAAGTCTTTCATCTTTAATTAAATCATCAGCGTTGCTGCTTTACCAGGTGTAACAGTTAAGTTTAACATCCAGGCATCCATGAAAACAGATTTATTGAATTACAAGTTAACAGGAAGTTAGCTCGCTAGTTTCCACCTAAACATGATATAGCATGTTCTGACTGAGAGATTTTTGAAACTAATTCAAACGTACAGCTCTGCTATCACTTCCAAAATAATGAAGACAGAAAACTAAACAGCAGTGGCGTTTGTAGGGTTACTGACGTTGGGCTAGCTGGTATATAATGTTGTGCTACGTGATTGCTAGCGACACAGCTATGTTAGCATAACATTAGCACAGTGAAGCTGGAGGATGAAGCTAACTTTTCTTCCACTCGATAAAAGTTAACGTGAAGGTTTCTGGTGGTCAGGCACAAATGCAATCGCATAGCAGGATGCTGTACACGGGCCAAACGTCAGTCAGGAGAACAACTGAGATTATTCATCCACAATACGAGGTTAGTTATTAATATACTGCAACAACATGGGAACAGAGCAGCTGCGAGAGAATTCAACATTAATGAATCGATGTTACGGAAGTGGAGGAAGCGCAGTTTTTGGCTTTCCCCATATTTCAAGAGTGCTTCATCTCTTTGCTGTGACTGTTGCCCGTCATAATTTGCAGATGATAATGGTTTTAGCCGCTGCGATGCTTTCAACCAAAACAGGCGCAGCTTGATGACATCATCAACATGTGCTATCGCGATAGAGCGGTATAGTCAAAATCTCTATCGTTGGCCAAATTTATATCGTTTCTATCGTATATCGTTTATATCGCGCACTCGTACTTTCTAGTTTTAATTATTGGAAATCGTTGCATTCTGTGCATTTCCATTTTACACCAACAACCTTTTATGTCTGTTAGAATCATTTCTGAATAGCATCTGAAACCGCATTTATACTATGATGGGATGTTTTCTAAAATGTTCTAAACTGACAGCTGGTATAAACATTTGTTGAATGAAACAGATCGATTTTGGCTGTAGCACCGATCCAGCCCAGTCTCAGCCCTATCAGAATCCAAAGGCCAGCTTAACCAAAATTAAGTCCTGTTTATTTTTTCTATTTGATCCTTTTGGATGAATATTTATTGTAGCCCATGTGTGTATTTTTTGCTTGTTGGTGGGTTTTGTCAGATGTTTGAATTGAAGAGTCAGCTCAGTGTGGTGCAGCAGAGTCCAGACTCAGTCCTGTGGGGGCCTCCAGTGCCCCTCTGGCTGTTTTTGACTTTTTCGTCCCATCATGGTCTCGGTGCTGTTTCAGAGGTTTTTCCAAGTCAAGAGGGAAACTCCGAATATGTATCGTTTTTAGCATGAACGTGGCCCTAAATTAAATAAATAATAATGATCTCCTCTCACAGCAATTCAGTACAAAAATATCATCACCTCACTTCAAAGACGTATATAGGTTTAAGCCTGTCTTCACCCTGACGGTCATCATGGTCCCCTCCTTTATTCCCACTGCTGTGACTTTGCTAACTGTGCTTGTCCCCTGTGCCCAGAGGGTTGTCCAGGTCTCTGCAATAACAATGGACGATGCACCTTGGAGGCCAGCGGATGGCACTGCATCTGCCAGTCGGGATGGAGAGGGGCGGGGTGCCACGTTGCCATGGAAACACTATGTACCGACAGCAAGGACAACGAAGGAGGTATGTTTGTGTAGATACACTAAAAGTGGGGAGACAGATGGTTAAATGTATGAACAGATTTGTTTGACGGCTGAATGAACACAGGATAAGGACGACTACAAAGACAGACATTAGGAAGAAATGAACAGTGGACAGGTGCTTTAGAAAGTGGTCGGAGATTACTTTGAAAAGCACAGGTGAGTGCAACACCCCCTCAAAACCCTTCCCCTCCCACACGCATTAAATTGCAGGGGACCGAGGAAAAATGACACATCAGTTTGTACCATCCAATCACTTCAAGAGCTGATAACAACACTGTGTTAGAGTGGGAGAGAGTAAGTACAAAAGAGTACTTACTTACTTTGCCTGTGTATGTATGGGTGCTCAAAGTAATGCCTGATGATGAATAAATGATGAGGTGGTGACTGTGCTGCTGCCTGCTGGGCAGACACTCATGTGCTGTGTTCCAGTAAAGTGTAAAGGCTGGGCACGGCTGCCTGAACGTCTGAGTGCCTCTAACCTGCACTCTCTCTAGTATTTTTACTTTTTTGTCATTTTTCAAATCTGGTCTCCATTAGTGTTTAGAAAAATGATAAATCAGGATGCGCTTTAAGATGGTTCGACCTTGTGATTGATTTACAAACTTGAGCGTTGATCTATGCATGCTGAAACTTATTGTGACAGTGCCGTAGAAAGGTGCACCAACACTACTGGGAACTGGATCTTTTGTAGGCATTACATATGTCAGCTAACAGCTGTTTTATCCAGCAACATATGCACTGTGCCAGTGACACAGCTGGGACTACTTTTAATTTGATCACTATGTTAACAGAAAAGAAAGGAAGAGAAATCAGAGGACTGCTTTGTCAGTCAGTGTGTGTTTTTAATGTCACTGTATGCAGAATGTACACGTGGCTTTTATCAACTAATGGAGACAAACGATTTTGTTACCTTGCACTCCTCCTTCTGTCCCGACTCCTTACTTGCTCTCCTTATTCCTCCCTTCGACACGTTTAACTCGTCTGACCTAATCTTATCTGTCTGTGTGTTTCAATCTGGACACTACAACAATAATATTGTTAAAGCAAAACCTCTGAGACAGTAAAAGTTTTAAATATTATTCTAGCCTATCAGCTGACAGTATTTGTCTCTGTCGCTCTTCTTGTCTCACCTTCTTTGTCTCTCTGTACGTGCACACACGCTGCATCGGCTGCATGGTGGATCAAAACCTGATCGTATTTTCCTGCATTTATAATTCCATCAGGTTTGACAGACATCACTGGCTAAAGTACAGCCTGAAAATGTGACAGAGCGTCCACTATGTTTCACTGATGGCTGTAGACACTCGCTGTTGCGCGGCTCCTCCTCCGTACGCATGAGGACAGCACTAAAGCTGAGTGATAAAGGAGCCGCTGTCTGCAGAAAAAATTGAAAAGCTTTCAGAAGCACTGAAGACCTGCTGGTTAAGACCACTTCAAAAAATTACAAGGAAGTCTGGCTTTTTGGATGCAAAATATAAAGGGCTCCAGGAACCTTACCAGAGTTTATAAAATCATATAAATGCTGCAGATTTTAAACGTGCATTAGTACATTTCCGTCTGTTGGTCATTGAAACCTCTGTCTGAAAGACTGAACAAATTGTTTATGTAGCTGTTGCAGCTAATGCTATGCTGCCTTTGTTTGCTATGAACTGAAACATGTTAAGCTGTTCATTAGATTTCACATGTAAAGCTTTTAAACGACTATGTTTTCCCCAACTCTGTGCTAGCTTTGTGACTGTAGGGCTTGTGCATGTTTCAGATGGCTTGGCTGACTGCATGGATCCAGACTGCTGTCTGCAGCCTTCCTGTCAGAATCAGCTGTACTGCAAAGGGTCACCTGACCCAGGCGAGGTGCTCAGCCAGTCTCCATCCTCAGTGCCTCCTCAACAGGTAAGAAGATCCCGTCAGAAATCGACAAAATGACGACACCTTTCAGCATCAGATTACCCATTTATTTATTTTGCTTTTCTTAGGCTGCCAGATCTTTCTACCAGCGCATTCACTTTCTAGTTGGGCCTGAATCGACTCACATAATCAATGGTGAAAATCCTTTTAATAAAAGGTAAACATGTCTTCTGTCGTGTTTTCTCTTTTCTTTTTCTCTTACATTTTAGGGATAAAGCAGCAACATTGGCATGCACATGCAGATGTTCATTCCAAGCCATGGAAACACTGCTTTGCTGTAAATGACTGTTGGATATTGCAGACATCTTACTGTAAACTGTTTTTTTCATGACATATTTTATGGGTTCAGCTCTGCAGTAACTGGATTCACCCGTGTTCATCATTCCACACAGTGTTATTGAGCAGTTACAATAACCATGTACTCCACCTGCACATTGGCAGGGAAAAATCACACATATTCATATCTCATGCACTGCTCTTTGAAGCATAAATGATCTGTAGTCGGAGGTCAAAGTAGGTTTCATTGATGTCCTTGTTCTCTGTGATTGTTTGACTAATATTTTTTAAGCCTGCAGGTCATGGTGTATCCTATTTTTATTTAGCATAATATGAGAAGTGGTAGTTTAGCTTTGCTTTCTGTAGGCATGAAAATGATAAAACATGTTAGCAAAATCCAAATATAGTGCTCAAGGTCTGCTGTTTTCCCTTGCCAAAAGCCATTCCTGCCCACACCTGCCTCAAAGATAGCATTCATTGAGAGTGATAACAGGGAATGACAGGGGCCAGTCTGCAAATACAGAGGCTGAAAGGCAGCTCTACTGAGAGGGAAGAAACATGACAGCAATTGTGTTTGGCAATCTTTCTGCTTTTGTCATATTTTTATGATTTACTGAATATTTCATAAGAGGAGAACCTGTAATACCAAACCTGTAATAAAGTGTCCAGTGTTTCCCTAATGGGATGTACCTGCAAACGTAAAAGATTATTTTAGACATGAAAACACAGATATACTGTGTGTGTGTGTGTCTGTACTCTTTTAAGGATAAGGCTTACAGCCACAGAGATAAAACTCGTGTGATTTCTAATGGGTAGAAATGCTCAACATCTAACAAAAGACGACTCAGATGCAGGGCAGGGAATGGTTTTGGACTAAAACTGTAGGAATGTAAGGGTCTTCTGGAAGAAAATGTCAGCTGTGTCTCAGGTGATAGACTGCGCACAAATTATAAGGTCAGTGCTTTGATAGCAGGCAAAGCATGGGTAAAGTACTGAAAAATGTCAAGCATCTGGCATCGTCTATGGTCTGGAATAATTTTACCTTTAGATGTCAGATATGACAAGTTGCCAATTAAATTACATGAAAATAAATGTAAGCTACTCAAACATCTTGCAGTTGTGACCTGGTTGCTAGTAAAGCTAATTGTTAGATTACTGCCTGTAGCTTATTGTCATGGTATTGTATGTGCAATGATATTTATGTGGATTTTATGGAGCATCGCAAATGATTGTGGGGGAAAAATTGGGGGTTTAAGATGATTTTGTTTTTTGCAATTTTATTTGCGTGTGTGTGTGTGTGTGTGTGTGTGTGTGTGTGTGTGTGTGAAAGCAGCTCTACACAGGAGCAAGTAAAATGGGATGAAAAAACTAAAACACTGAAATCCAATCCAAGCATGTCTGACATGTTTGTGACTTTATAATGAAGTGCATCAGACAGGAAAACAAAACCTGAAACTGGGAACTGACTGGGAATAACAAGGCAAGCAAGGAGCGCGGGGATAAGGACAGGAAACCTGAGGGAACACAGCTGGAATTAATCAGACAGGGAGAAAACTGAGCACACTGAAGAGGGCGAGAGACTGTGGAAATAAAACAGGAAGTCCGATTACCATGGCAACAAAGACCAAGACATGCAGGCTTGACACTTGGACTGGGAAAAAATAGATATGGGAACATGACTGACTGGTGAGAGAGAGAGGGAACACTGAACACGGGAACAAGAGACGAGGCCGACAAAACCCGGCAGATGCATGTGGTTCTTTTTTCCACAATAACCACACAATAACAGAAAACACATAAACACCGATGCAAACGACAACATGTACTGTAAGTACCGTGGTGACATCAGCATTACTCAGAAGTTCCTCCGTTGTCGTTTTTTAAGTTATCCCTCAGTGGACTCTGCAGTTCGATCACAATGAGTAACATTGCAGAGCTACGGTGAGCTGTGAGTGTTTCCATCTCTTAAGACAGTTTTCCAGCTCAGCCACAGGGACTCAGGGAAATTTCACTTCTTGATGGGCTTATTTATGTATTATAACTATTTGCCATTAAACATTTTGTAATGTTTTAAGTAAATCTTGCAGGCAGTGTGAGTAAACGAGTTCTCTCTGCTCTCTTCTCTCTTTTTAGCTTGGTGTCGATAATTCGAGGTCAGGTCCTGACAGCTGATGGAACACCTCTGATTGGAGTCAACGTGACATTTGTTCACTATCCTGAGCATGGATACACTATAACACGCAAGGATGGCATGTGTGTACTTATTCATTATTAATATTTTCATACACTTTTATACAAACATTGTGCCTTTTCCAAAAATGTCTCCTCTCAGCAGTGGTTTAAAACAGATGTTAATCATCGTCTGTTCACTAAATAAACTTGATGACCAGGGTGGTAAACAGGGCTCCTTCATGGAGGTTTCCACCAACAACTAGAATGAAACCATTTTCATATCAATGATCTGCATGTGTGTGAAACATATCCTGAAAGTAAAAGTGGATGTAGCTCCATGTAAATGTGAAACCTGCATTCTTTCAAATGCCCAGCAGGGGGGGGGGGGTCTCCTGAGTAACCCCCTCACAATCAGACACACACACACGCGTGCACACCGTGTTTTTACATCCCTTAGCCTAAACCTAACTGTCACCTAATTATAACCCTGACATTAAAAAACACCTTTAACTTGTGGGGACCAGGATTTTGTCCCCATAACAGTGTTGGTCCCCACAAAGATACATAAACACACACAAACACAAAAACGGACAGCCAACAACGGGAGAATGACATCTACATTGTGCTCTTACATTCCCACCTCAGCTCACACAGCTTCTTCATTCTCACGTCAGCTGAAGAGAACGTGTGAGCGTGTGGGGAAGACGCTTTTTAAAATGCACTGGATTCACAGGGACGCACTCAGTCACTGTTGAACACACACACCTGCACACAAACAAACGTGCTCACACACTCCAACTGTAGGTATGTAATGCACACAATATATAGACACAAGATGCACATCAGCACACTCACAGAATTTAATGAGCCAATTACACCGTCACAAATGAAAGTTTAAGAGTCTTTGTCCTGCTGAAGTTTGCAAATCCACTCTTATATTCTGTAACAGTGAATTAAGAGGCTTTCCTTATTAAAGCTTGTATAATTCAGCTGCATGGTACTCACACGTCTTGTTTCCCAGCACTCACTGTACACATTTGTTTGACGATGATGTGCTGACAGGTTTGATCTTCTGGCCAATGGCGGGGCATCCCTCACACTGAGCTTTGAGCGTGCTCCCTTCCTCACGCAGTACAGAACTGTTTGGGTGCCGTGGAATGTCTTCTATGTGATGGACACGCTTGTGATGAAGAAGGTGAACGACTGAGGGTCTGACTGTTGACACTGCACTGAATATGCAGATACGACCTTTGTTTCATTTACTCTTTCTATCACAGATGTATTCGGGTTAAATGAATAATTGAATCAGTGCTGTGACTGCTGAGCTCACCTTTCCATATTCAGTGACCGACACATGTCGTGTCTGGCTGTTTCAGGAGGAAAATGACATTCCCAGCTGTGACCTGAGTGGTTTCATCAGACCGAGTCCTGTCATTGTTGCTTCTCCTCTGTCTACATTTTACAGAAGCTCACCTGAACATGGCCCCATCATACCTGAAACACAGGTAATGAATCAATCAGAGGACTTTAATGGGAGCTAAGACACTTTGAGTATGATCTCTCTGTCTGTGAATAAGTTTGCAATGTAAAAATAATGTAACACTTTGTGCCAGCTGTGTTATACTTGGCAAACTTAAATCTTTAGGTTGAGCAGATTAAAACATGCATATGTGTTTTGTATGTGTTTGTCCATATAAAAAACAAAGCCAGTGTCTTTGCACATGAATAGGACAGCACATCTATCTGTGTGGACACGTGTGAGTGTGTGTGTGTGTGTGTGTGTGTGTGTGTGTGTGTGTGTGTGTGCGCGCACATGTTCGAGTGTAGATCAAAGGCAAGCAAATGGAAAACTGCTCCTTAGCTTTTGGTGGAGCTGGCTCCATTAGAGGGAGGGCAGTGAGGCTGGCCTTAAAGGCATGAAATGGATCTGTAATGAATGCTAAATGCACAGCTAATGAAAAGGCAATAGTGCAGCTGAGAAGTATAACACTGCAAATGCAGTATTCCCTCAGGACTGTTTTTTCAACGTAGTCTCAATCAGTTCTTCTCTCTCCCTTTTCAGAAGTCTTCTCAGCTTCTGTCCTGTTGCTTGTAGATCATTTACCTCACATCGCTAGGATAGGAGTTCTTTTTGTCTCATTTGGAGTTTAATTGTGTATCTTCTTAAATGTTTATTGACAGACCCCTGAAATGCTGTAGTTTAGACCTTAAAAGTACAAACATTGAGACAAACTCATACCTCTAGATTTGTGGAAGTAAACTGCAGCAGGTGGAAGAATCACAAGCAAATCAGGAACATGCAGTCTCTGCTGTGTACCTGGAAATGAAACTCAGTCTTCTTTTCTGTTGTTTTGTATTCAATAACTTCTTTTGGTTCTAACTCCATGGCAGTCATTAGGCACTAGGCAGAGCTTTGCAGGGGGGCAATGTCAAAAGCTTTAGGACCAACTCCTGTGACCTGCTCGTATTTATGGTTCTGGGAAAAGAACCATAAAAACATCATCAGATTTAAATGTCGCTGATCGTCTTCGATGGCATGTCGAGACAGCTTCCAGCTGCTATTTTTAATCTAGCTCTCTAATTTGTGACTGCTTACACTTCTGCATTGCATTTGCACCACAAACATCAGTTTCTCTTCACAATCAAAATGTGATTCAACTGCAGACTTTCATCTTTATTTATGTTTAACAAAAGTATTACATTAACTCAGTGGTTCTCAAACTTTTCACATCATCCTCACATGACAGGAAGAAAGATTTTCACACCTCATCTAAACAAAGCAATGACAGAAAAGCCGAGCTGCAACTTTATTTGGATAATAAACTCATTCACGGTGAATCCTTCAGCAGTTTCAGCAAACAACAAGTGAAACAGAATGTGAACGTTGCCAAACATGGAATAAAGTTCAGTGTTAGTCTTATAAAACTTGTGAACACAGATGAAATTTAGTGAGAGTTTTTGACTGCAGAGCTGTGGCGGGGCGTGGTCTGCGGCGTGGCTGTGGGGGAGGCCTCTGCAATCACGCCTCACCGGCTTAAAACAGAATGAACTGGGTCCTGTCGTTGCTGCTGGTGTGTGTAGGCTGTAGCTGAAAAGCTGCAGGCGAGTGTAAGTCGACAGATGCAATAAAGAAGAGTAGTGAAAAGTGCGAACACGTGGTCGGGTCTCTCGTGCCCCAGTCCTGGGTTTCAGCATCACTGCAAACGATGCGCGACAGACCCGTTCGCACTTTTCAGTACACTTCTTTATTGCGGCTGTTGACGTCCACACGCCTGCAGCTTTTCAGCAGATGCGCATATTATTAACATAACTGCTGCAAATTTCTTCTTTCCGCCATAGAAGCGATTCCGATGGTAAACAGTAGTTCTGCATGACTTTTCTGCCAGGTAACCTGCACACCACCTGTCAGAGCTCTGCACCCCAGCAGTGGGGCGTGCCATGCTGTTTGAGAACCACTGCGTGCATTAACTGTTCATTAATAATGGAATTTTTTATACATAATCTCATCTTGAGAATCTCCAAGGTAAATGGACCGTTCACTGACAAGCAGCGGCTTGCCCAGGTGCCTATGTCCTGATTATTGTCTGACAAAAGAAGCAGATAAAATATCTGGAACTGATTCAGTGTGTTAAACGTTTATTTCGTAGCTCCCAGTTTGAGGTCCACATGTACGTTGATGCAAGTGAAAGAGGATTTGCAGAATTGTTTCTTCGGTTTCTAAATTAAACATTCACAACATAAAACCTAATCGAGAACACCAAAGTCTAAAACAGAGGCTTTATAGCAAGGTGCAAACCACTGGTTACACTCAAGAACAAAAAGACAAGATTAGATTTTGCCAGAAAACAACTGAAAGACTTTGGCAGGAAAATGTTTGGACTGATGAAACCAAGCTGAACCTGTACAAGGATGTTAGGAAGAAAAAAATGAATAAATAAAGAACATGAAGAAAGTGAAGGGAGCAGAATTATGGCATGAATATGCAAGGCTGTCAATTGTACTGGGCTATTAAGTTGCATGCACACTGGGACTGTGATTGTTGGTTCTGGTTGCCTGGGTGAAGCTCTAGCAGCTCATATGTCAGTCAGTGGCATTCTTCCCTGTCATTGGTAGTCTCCTGAGTCACTCCTCTGAAAGTTTATTGTGGGTCTGCTGCACTTGGCATCGACAGCAATTTTGCGCTTAGTACAGCACTTCATCAGGAGCATCGGTACCGATACCGGTGCCAAATCGGTACTTTTGAAACGGTGCTGGTGCTCAAACCGGTGCTTAAAGAATGGAGAACACACACTTTGTCCAAAAACCTCTCATGTTCAGCTGTTTTTTGTAAAAAGATAACAATGTTAGCCTTTTCTGCAGCTATGGGGCCTATATGGCATCACTCTTGGCTGGAAGCTTAAACAATGGAAAAAACACAAACTTTGTCCAAAAACCTCTCATGTTTAACTGGTTTCCACTTTTTCTTTGGTCATTTTAGCCTTTTTGGCCAGGGTGAAGGGAGCATCTGCCATCAAACAAGAAGACAGCCGCATGTAGCTATGATGATGTTTGCTAGTTCACCTTACATGCATTAATGTAATAACGTGGTTAGCCTACTCAACGTAAATTATACACGAACAACATTAAGCTACTCACGCAGAGAAGAACGGCTGCTGCTGCATCATCATCCTCATCATTTCTGCTACACTGGCAGGGCTAGGGGCCAGGACTCTCCTCTTCGGGTTTTTGGGGGATGTTGCTAACTCCGGGTCCCATAACAGGCACCACACCCGCAGTAGATGTGCTCAGTGTGAGGTCTCGCAGCAAGCTGTCAAATACGGCGCATTTCTCTGCTTTTAACAAAAAAAAACGCTATGCGTCGCCAGGTGTTTCATCGGATTTGAGGTGTTACCTCCGTTGACAGTATCACAGTATCAGCTTAAAGCACTTGTTGCTGCTGAGTTTGCATCTTTTGCTGTGAAGTACAGCCAGACTTTGACCGCTTCGCCTTGGTCATTTTAATCTGTAGCTCTGCTCTAACTGAACGTACGTACCTGGCCCCGCCTACTATCCTCGGAAACGTAAAATGATTGGCTAGAAGTGTATCACAGCTCAGGAAAAATAAAGCACAGAAATAAAGCACCGAAATGTGCGCTGCTTTTCGGTCTGGTTACTACCGTTTATGTCAGAACCGGACACCGGTACCCATCCCTAATCAGGAATGTGGTGGAGTGTGGTTTGTGGCTCAGCTGCAGGGGACGGGTAAAGCAGTGGGTTCAATGCAGGGAAGGCTGGCCAACACAGCTGATATCATCACTCTAACCACATCTACCCTATTTCAAAGGGACAGAGGAGACAGGTGGTGTGAAGAAGGAGTAAAAGAGGCCATCTCTTTTCACTGTGGACAGCCATCATTGAACACACAGTTGGCTCACTTTGGCTATCAGAAAGGTCACAGAAGTATCGTTATGATCTGTTTTATGTCTTTGTGCGTGAGATCCACCGATCGACCGTATTGAAGCTTCATTTATTTTTATTTTTTATAGTTCTAGGGAAACTGAACAGCCTTTCATTTACAGCAGTTGCATTAGTACACACTTTTCTGGTCATTCACACATCCATCCATCCATCCATTCGCTTCCGCTTATCCTTTTCAGGGTCGCGGGGGGCACTGGAGCCTATCCCAGCTGTCATAGGGCGAGAGGCAGGGTACACCCTGGACAGGTCGCCAGTCTGTCGCAGGGCCAACACACAGGGACAGACAACCATTCGCACTCACATTCACTCGCACATTCAGACCTATGGGCAATTTGGATTATCCAATTAACCTATCCCCACAAGCTGCATGTCTTTGGACGGTGGGAGGAAGCCGGAGTACCCGGAGAGAACCCACGCAAACACGGGGAGAACATGCAAACTCCACACAGAAAGACCCCGGCCTGATGGTGGAATTGAACTCAGGATCTTCTTGCCGTGCGGCAACAGTGCTAACCACCGTGCTGCCCTGTGTCATTCACACATATAAATGAAAATAAAGCTAGCTTGTCCAGTACTGTGAACCACTTAGAGTTGGAAAATAGATTGAAATAGTTTTGAAATGGGGCATCTTGTAATCGGAAGGTTGCCGGTTCGAGCCCCGGCTCCAACGGTCTCGGTCGTTGTGTCCTTGGGCAAGACACTTCACCCGTTGCCTACTGGTGGTGGTCAGAGGGCCCGGTGGCGCCAGTGTCCGGCAGCCTCGCCTCTGTCAGTGCGCCCCAGGGCAGCTGTGGCTACAATGTAGCTGCCATCACCAGTGTGTGAATGGGTGTGTGACTGAATGTAGTGCTAAAGCGCTTTGAGGTCCACAGGGACTAAGTAAAGCGCTTTGAGGTCCACAGGGACTAAGTAAAGCGCTATACAAATCCAGGCCATTTACCATTTGGAACCGTGGGTACTGATGTGTCTGGTGTGTTTCGTTTCTTTCTGTAGGTTCTACAAGAACAAACATCAATACCTGGCAGTGATCTAAACCTGATCTACCTTAGCTCCAGAGCAGCAGGATATAAACCAGTGCTGAAAGTCACCATGACGCAGACATCAATACCTTTCAATTTGATGAAGGTGTGATGAGTGATATTTCCCAGCATTTCAAGTTACAGCTAAGACAAATGCCTACCGTTACTGTTTTCTGTGAATTAATCAGTATCATGAAGTTAACCCTTTCCTGTCAATCCAGGTTCACCTGATGGTGGCAGTGGTGGGCCGCCTCTTCCAAAAATGGTTCCCTGCACAACCAAATCTGTCATACACATTCATCTGGGACAAGACAGATGCCTATGGCCAACGTGTCTATGGACTATCAGAGGCAGTCGGTAAGTTTGTACAAATAGAAAATACAGGCAGTTTTGGGCATTTGCTATAAGGGTTGGTATCTGACAAATCCTCAGCATCACATATAGGGCTTTAAACAGTGTCACTGCCACTCTGCATGAAACAGCATTAGTTTAATCACGTTCGCAGACACTTTTCTAACAATCTCATCTTTTTCTTCCTTAAATTGTTTATCTGAAGTTGGATGTTAATGTGTTAAATATGTTAAAAAGTGTTTTGAAACTTACAACATGTAATATTCTCTTTTCACTCATAAATGCAGAGGCTTGATTTTTCCATCATCTAATGTGGTGTGTCTAAAGCACCAAAACTGACAACAACAACAGCGATATCAACAAGGAGCTCTTTCTATGAGAACTTGAAGTTCCACCTGTTGCTCAGGGGACAAAACAAAATGGCTCGGCCATACGAACTCCTCATGTTAAATATAAATCCAGATGCCATCGTTGCCTTCGCTGTCTCACCTGGACCGTGGTACTGACACTCACTAGTCTCCAGCCTCCTTCCTTCTGCCGAGTGTACAGTCTCAGGGTGCTGGACGTGTGGTCAGGAGCTTCCTCGTCTTAGATGTCAGTGGCTTCCATCGCCTCCTTTGACCAGCTTATTACCCCAGCAGGGTACCTGATCACGGGCAGGGCGTAGGTGTTGATGGCCCGGATCTTGTTCTTTTTATTCAGCTGACTCCTCAGGACTTGCCTGACCCTCTGCAGGTACTTGGTGGTTGCAGCTTTCCCAGCGGCCTCTTCGTGGTTCCCATTTGCTCGTGGGATCCCCAGGTACTGGTAGCTGTCCTCGATGTCTGCAGTGTTGCCATCTGGTAGTTCGATCCCCTCGGTTCTGACTACCTGACTACTACACTTCTCCAGTCCGAATGACATTACAGTGTTGCTGCTGTATATCAGTGAATCAATGTCTCGTTCATGCTTGGCATACAGCTTGATGCCGTCCATGTAGAGGAGTTGTTACTAGTTGTTTCGCTGTCACTCTGGATCCCTCATCCTGTGCATGTAACCCCTTCTGCTGGGATTACTTGCGTAGTAGCATTCCAACAGTGCCCTATTTTCATCTCTTGCCCACTTATGCTACCTTGTTCCAGTAGCCCGTTTCTCATCAGCATGTGCTGTTTCCTCAACAACTGATGCACCTTGTTAATCTTGGCAACGTCTTAGTCGGTATAGCTTCATTTTTATGTCTCTCACTCATGTCCAAGGTAGGCTTGGTTAGCATCGGGGGGGGCTTGTCTTGCCTAGAGCCGCTTACTGGATACAGACGCCCCGCCCTGGTCGGGAGTCGGACCAACTCTAATCACTGGACACATCTTTTGATTTAATGTTTTTTCTTTATTAAAAATTGATGTATAAGTCTAATTATGTCTCATATTTTAGCTTCCACTCTTTGCTTTGTTGACAGCGCTGCAAACCCTCGGCCTTCTCTCAACGAGCTTCATGATGTAGTCTCTTGAAATAGTTTCACTTCACAGGTGAGCCTGTCAGGGTTCATTGGGGGAGTTTCTTGCCTTCTAAATGGAGTTGGGACCATCAGTTGTGTTGTGCAGCAGTCAGGTTGGTGCACAGCTGACAGCCATATTTGACAACTGTTAGAAAATTGCTAAAATCAAGCGCTTTACACTACATTCAGTCACCCACCCATCCACACACACATTCACACACTTGTGATGGCAGCTACATTATTATGTTCAAATAGCTGCTAATGTCACGATCCTGGGTCTTATGACCCAGTGTTTTGAGTTTTAGTTCATTTTGATGTTTTAGTTTATGTAAGCCCTTCAGGTTCCTAAGTTCATTTGTTATCATGCTTAAGTGTTTCTAGTTCTTATTATTTCCCCCTCGTGTTTCCAACTATGGTAAATCTCCCCTGCTTTTCATGTGTTTCATGTCTGTGTCTTACATTGTGAAGTTTGGGTTGTCATGTCTACGTCTCATTATATTTCCTGTTTTATTGTGAAGAGGTCTGGTGTTTCTGTGTTCATCGTGTTCAGTTTTACTCTTCCCCTGTGGCGTTGTTATGTTCATGTTGATCTACTGTGCCTTTCTGTTCCATGTTTCAGATCCCTATGTTCTGTCTCCCCCAGTCTGTTAAGTCCACATGTCTTGAGTTCCGTCAGTGTGTTTCCTGTTTTACTTTCACAGTCTGTTCTATGTTAATGTTTCTAGTTTTGCTTCCCTTGCCTCGTCCTGCTTAATTACTCTCAGCTGTGCTCTCCTCCTGTGGCTCATTCCCCCTCGTTATCCCTCAGTGTATTTAAGCCCCATGTTTCTCTTTGTCAGTGTTGCGTCCTTCTGTCACAGTTCGGCTGTGTGGCAGGCAGGAGAAGGACCCAAACGCAAACTCACAGAGTCAAAAGTTAAACTCAAAAAACACAGCTTTATTGCTGGCGTGGAGTGGGACACGAAAAACAATACAAAATAACCTAAACTGTGAAAAACTAAAGCACAAGGAGCCACAGGGAAAAATCACACAGCTATGATGGAGGATGCAACACTGACAAAGAGAAACATGGGGCTTAAATACACTGAGGGATAACGAGGGGGAATGAGCCACAGGAGGAGAGCACAGCTGAGAGTAATTAAGCAGGACGAGGCAAGGGAAGCAAAACTAGAAACATTAACATAGAACAGACTGTGAAAGTAAAACAGGAAACACACTGACGGAACTCAAGACATGTGGACTTAACAGACTGGGGGAGACAGAACATAGGGATCTGAAACATGGAACAGAAAGGCACAGTAGATCAACATGAACATAACGCCACAGGGGAAGAGTAAAACTGAACACGATGAACACAGAAACACCAGACCTCTTCACAATAAAACAGGAAACATAATGAGACGTAGACATGACAACCCAAACTTCACAATGTAAGACACAGACATGAAACACATGAAAAGCAGGGGAGATTTACCATAGTTGGAAACACGAGGGGGAAATAATAAGAACTAGAAACACTTAAGCATGATAACAAATGAACTTAGGAACCTGAAGGGCTTACATAAACTAAAACATCAAAATGAACTAAAACTCAAAACACTGGGTCATAAGACCCAGGATCGTGACAGCTAAGAAACCACTACTGAGGAAAAGCAACACGCAGAAGAGATTTATTTGGGCCCAGAAACACAAGGAGTGGACATTACACCAGTGGAAATCTGTGCTTTGGTCTGGTGAGTCCACATTTCAGATCTTTGGTTCCACCTGCCGGGTCTTTGGGCAGAATAAATGAACTGATGGTTCTCACTGTGAAGCATGGAGGAGGAGGTGCGATGGTGTGGGGGGGCTTTGCTGATGACACTGTTGGTGATTTATGTGGCCTGGCCTCCACAGTCACCTGACCTTAACCCAACTGAGATGGTTTGGGATGAGCTGGACCGCAGAGTGAAGGCAAACAAGCCAACAGGTGCTCAGCATCTCTGGGAACTCCTTCACGACTGTTGGAAACCATTTCAAGTGACGACCTCATGAAGCTCATGGAGAGGATGCCAGGAGTGAGCAAAGCAGGAATCAAAGCAAAGGCTGGATAACTGGAAGAATCTAAAATATAAAACATGTTTCTTTTGTTTACTACATGATCATGTATGTGTTCAGTCATAGTTTTGATGCTTTCAGTGGGAATCTGCAATCACATAGAAAATAAAGAAAAACTTTAGATGAGAGGCTGTGACTGATAGTGTATCTGAATATACTGAAAGTTGATGTTACAGAGGCTCTGGCACCAGTCTTGTATTTCAAATGTGCAATATCATAGCAGGTGATGGTGCTAAGGAAGTAGCACTAAAAAGCTTTCTATACATACTCAGCTGTAGTGGCTAATAGTTCATATGCACACTTGGTGTGTGTACGTGTGTGTGTGTGTGTGTGTGTGGTAAATGGCCTGGTAAATGGCCTGTATTTGTATAGCGCTTTTCTAGTCCCTAAGGACCCCAAAGCGCTTTACACAACCAGTCATCCTCACATTCACACACTGGTGATGGCAGCTACATTGTAGCCACAGCCACCCTGGGGCGCACTGACAGAGGCGAGGCTGCCGGACACTGGTGCCACCGGGCCCTCTGACCACCACCAGTAGGCAACGGGTGAAGTGTCTTGCCCAAGGACACAACGACCGAGGCTGTCCAAGCCGGGGCTCGAACCGGCAACCTTCCGATTACAAGGCGAACTCCCAACTCTTGAGCCACGATCGTGTGCGTGTGAGTGTGTGTGTGTGTGAGTGTGTGTGCGTGTGTGTGCGTGTGTGTGTGTGTGAGTGTGTGTGTGTGTGTGCGTGAGTGCGTGTGTGTGTGCGTGAGTGTGTGTGTGTGTGTGCGTGTGTGTGTGTGTGTGTGTGCGTGAGTGTGTGTGTGTGTGTGTGTGTGTGTGTGTGCGTGTGTGTGCGTGAGTGTGTGTGCGTGAGTGTGCGTGTGCGTGTGTGTGTGCGTGAGTGTGTGTGTGCATGCGTGTGCGTGTGTGTGTGCGTGTGTGTGTGTGTGTGTGTGTGTGTGTGTAAAAATGAAGGCTCTCAGTGAACCAACATCAGGAGTCACTGCATGTTGCAAAAGCAAACACATGTGAGGGTCACTGGTGTGCTGGGTGCTCGTGTTGCAGGCCCGTGTATAGACCTGGGTTCTTTGTTCAGAATTGCACAGGCCTTCCTGTTTGGTTTGAAAATGTACAACGGGAAGGATTAAATATGTGGACTTACCTGAAACTCTTTGTCTAACAGTGTCCGTAGGTTTTGAATACGAGTCCTGCCTGGATCTCATCCTGTGGGAGAAGAGGACGGCTATTCTGCAGGGCTATGAGTTGGATGCTTCCAACGTGGGAGGATGGACACTGGATAAGCATCACATCCTGGACGTACAGAATGGTAGGTTGTACATTATATTCAGTGTTACTGAACTAGACACAGCAATATGTGACAACACTGCAAAAGAAAACAGTCCTACTAATATTAATGTTGTTCATGCAGGCTTTAGTCAAGCGAGTAGGGAAATCATTTGTTGGAATTTGGAGTCGCTAACTTTGCCTTTCTTACTCGCTCCTCACCAATCAGATCTGATCATTTGTAATGAAGGCAGCGGTTGCGCTGGCTGTCGGCTGTCTATGCTTTTGAGCAGACAGCAGCATTAGCCAGCCACATTTTTGTAGCTTTGTGCTGAATTTGTCTTGTTAAGATGCAACGATCCCGTAAAGCACATGTTTATAAAATACATTTTAAAGGCTTTTCATCCTTCTACCCTTCACCCCTCTCCAGCAGCTCCCTCGCTGAACTCTGTCTGTCACCCTATCCATCACATTGCTAGTCACCTTCTCTCCTTGCGGTCCTCCTGGGCTTTCAACACCTCCTCCCCCCATTCAGTGTATATGTGTGTGTATGAAAAAGAGTGTGTCTATTAGCAAGTGTGATTTGTGATATCTGGCAACATGTGTTCTGCTCTCCGTGGGTGTGACTCTGAATCTGGAGGGACAGAACTGCAGTGCAGTCTCTTTGAGACCAAACACACTGCAGGAATAATTATTTGTCTGGGAATCCAACACTGCTCCAGTGTTTTATTCATAGTTCAGCTGTAGATGTGCTCTCGTGGAATGGGCATAATTTATATTATATTTGCACGAAGCACACTTGTTTAGTGAATACTGACGAAGCCCTGCCAATGAGGAATGCTCCCATGATTCATATGATGACTCTTAGACTGAGTAAACATAAGAAACCGAGTTATAAATGGATCACAGACTATATGACAGCAGACATGAGCATGTGACAGTCATCTGAACCAAAGCCTCATATTCAACTGAACATTAGTACAATGACCTGACAGGGCCTCATACCTGCATTAAGGTTATGACTCTATTCTGGTGCCAGTGTGTGTCACAGCGGCGCAAACCGATTGCAAAAGTGGACTCAAACGCCTAGAACCACAACAGAGACGGCGAGCACGTTTTACAGTGTGTATATAAGACAACAGAGTGTAATTCGTAGAGGAGGGCGTGGGTGGCGTAGCGACGTGGCCGTGGGTCAGTAAGGGAAAACTGGGACTTAACAGGTGCAACTGGAATGAAGTGGGTACGTCTGAGAAGAGAAGAGAACGGGGTTAGGAAGGTGGCGAGGCGAAGGACACTTGGGGAAGTGGAGTACGACTGATGGGACTTACTTGTAGCCAGGGTGAGTTCGGCTTTGAGGGACAGGCGGTGAGAATCCAGGTGAGTAATGGCAGAGACTGAGTTCCACTGTGGGGTGGTGATAGGAGGGCAGGCAGGTGAGGTTCGCTGTATTTTCCAGAATGGAGAGGTAGTCCGAGAAGAGCTGAAGCTGAAGGTAAGCGGCAAGGAAGGTCCAGGTGAACTGTGGCATAGGAAAACAGAAAAAACAAGAAACAAGAGCCTGAAAACTTGGAGCTGATACCAACCTGAGGTCGTTGACAAACTGGCGGTGAAGGACATTCTGAGTAGAGCTTAAATCCTCAACCCAAATACCCAGAATCAGCTTCTGCAGGGGAGCTAATGGCTCCGCCCAGGGATGGAGACCAAGGAGCTCAGGTGCCTGAACGAGTTTTCCAGACGTACCTCCGGATCATGACGGTCTGATCATTTAGTTAAAAACACAGCAATATGACTTCACCTGAGTTCTTGTCTTTGTGCTATTTGCAGTTAAATGATTTTCAAATCAGTGAATTCTGTTAATATTTGCAGTTTTCAGTCTACATCAAACATTAAGTGGTTACATCAACTAACATTAATGCACCGTTTTCCTTGTAAACAGTGTAAGTGCATATAGTAAACAGTGGAAGACTGTATTTGTCAAAGAAAGGTGATATTATGAAAGGTGAATTCAAATGTCATCCCCTGTGTGTGTGATCGTATATAACAGAGTGATAATGATCCTGGTGTATATAAAGAAACCAGAAACAACCTCAAGCTGAGAACATGAATAAAGCATGATGTACAAGAGTTGTGTGTCTTAAGTTGATCCATCCAGATTTGTCTTATTTTGGATTAATCTTTTTGTAAGAGATTAGTCATCCCTTAGCCGTAAATGACTGATGGGGTGTTGTCATCGACCTGCCGGGCGGGCAGGTGGTCGCGGGGGCGATATAGACATCCAAGTCGAGAAAGATGCAACGGAAAGCTCGATTGATACCATCTACTAAACATATCAGACGAGTTCAAATTTCAGTGACTTCAACTTTTAGATCAAGGTTGAAGGTCAAGTTTTTCAAAGATCTTCAGAATTAACTCAAAAAAGAAGTCATCTATGATTGGGAACCTGATGACACAGGGGTGTCTAGTCGGATACACACACATACATACCTGACAAACTGCCTCAGAGTAGGTGAGAAGGAGGGAGTCCACCGAAGAAGTTCAGCATTTATTAAACAGACCAAGACAGAAGCATCACCGAAGAGTTGATGGAAGGTGGAGCAGAAGAGAGAAACTGAGAAGTGGAGCCATCTTTTATAGTGTGGAGGACAGAGGTGAAGTGCATTAGCCACCTAGCCTGGAGTAACAGCTGGAGTAACAGCTGGCCGGGATTTCTTGACTTTCGAAGGGTCGACACACGCCACCTTCTTAAAATGGCAATGGAAATTAACCTGCAATATTAAAATCTCCATTTATTAGATAAGCCGTTCCTCTGCAGATGATCTGTTAGCTGTTTGACAACTACTCTTTCAAGGATGTTTGATATAAAGGAAGGTTGGAGATTATAATTAGCCAAGACTGCTGGGTCTAGAGATGCTGAGTGAGTGGTGTCTTGTAGTTGTTGTCCTAAAGGAATGGTTCAAATATTTTTAGTAATAAAGTAGTATAAACGTAACTGTAATAGTAATTCAAGGGCAGAAAAGTTAAGCTGTGCATTGCAGACAAGCAGCACAATTGGTATGTTTTGATACCACTTACATCCAAAACTGAGAATTTTTTATTCTCTAAAGAAGTCATGTTTTCCTTAAAGAAGCGTCAAAGTGCACAGGAATTAGTTTGTGGGTAGTTTTTCCTATTAGAAAGACGTGATTCCAGTTTTTGGATCCCATTCTTATCATTCGAGGTTTAGATGGGTTTTCATAAAGAAAAGCTGTTTTTGTGTTTGTTTTTCTGTAGTGTTTGTAGTTGTTGCTGCTACGAGTGACTCAGCGTGTCATGGTACAGAGTCTAGTGATTTGTGATTATGAATATTGATCGATTTAGTTTGTTTGTGGTTATTTGTTAATGATTCTAGTGTTTAGATGTTATTGTGCCTCTCTTGTGTTACCTGTTGTCATCCTCGTCTCTCCATTCACGTATTTCCTGTTTTATTTTGACAGTCTGTGTCCTGTGTCAGTGTGTTCTGTTTGTCTTCCTCCCAGTCTCGGCGAGTCTAATTACTCACAGCTGTGTTCCCTGCCTGTTTGCCTCGTTACCCTCTGTGTGTGTTCATATAGTGTGTGTTTCCTTCTGTTCCTCGCCGGTTCGCCTGTTTCATCGCCTACGTTTCTTCTGTGTTCTTTTGTTTAGCTTCTCAAAGTTTTTGTTAGCGTTTTCACTTCCTCCCTTCGTTTGTTGCTTTGAAGTATTTTGTACAGCCATCAAATAAAGACTCTCTTTCAGTTTAAACCACCGTCTGTTCCTCTGTTTGTCTGCGTGTGGGTCTGCACTGTGACACAACCAGTTATTAGGTTTAGGGGGCAATTACTTCCCCACATAGGGCCAGGTAGGCTTAGTTTGTTTTTGCATTAATAAACTAAATTTAAAAACTGCATTTTGTATTTTCTCTGGTTCTCTTTGTCTTCTATTAAAATTTGACAAATGTGACAGATTTGCCAAAAAGTAAGAAACCAGACACTGTTTGTAGAGCAGTATGATATGGCGCAGCACTACTAACTGTATCTACGCTCCACGTCCATCAAATGAAGCCTGTCTTTTTTTAAAATCTGTTTGCTTTGCATCCAATTATAAAATAAGAAAGAAAGATAAGATGAACTGGGTTCCAAGAAAGTGGCAGTTTTAATAATTCAGTTCACCACAGGAGGCGACTTTGATGTCTTACTTTGAAGAACAAGTGCATCTCTCCTCTGTTGATCTTTTCATCTTCCCTCATCAACCTCGTCAAAAGCCAGCCGACCTACCCCTCATCGATCTTACTCTGCTTCTCTCCTCTGTCATCCTTCATTGTTTCTACCAACCTAAAATATTACACCTCAGTTTAAACAATGTTCTCCCTTAAAACTGTGTGCCTCAGGCGCTGGCTACCAAAGTTCAGACACGACTGGGTCGATTTATAGAAGTTTTAGTTTAACTTTATTTGGACAGTACTGTAAAAATAGTACATGAACTTAACAGGTGACTGAAGGTCTAATTTTATATGAGTCTGATAGATGAACCAGCTGATTGCAGCCTCCCTGTATTTACACACAGACACTTTCCTTCAATGCTTTATCCATCTCGTTTCCAGGGATACTGTACAAAGGCAGCGGTGAGAATGTCTTCATTTCCCAGCAGCCACCTGTCATCAACAGCATCATGGGTAAGTATAGAATAAAAGCTTCCCAGTGTGTTTGAGCTTGCACACACATAATCAGTGCTGGTCCCTGCATGCTGACTGCACATTTCCTTTAAAGCCTGTACTTTAATTGTTGTCTGTTACATACATTTGTGGTCAGAGGTTTATGTAACTCATCATGGTTTCATGGTCATTTCTTTTGAATTAAGTCTTTGAAAGGATTTTGTTTGTCTTGATTGTACAGCACTTCTCCACAGAGCGTCAAAGCTGGAACATATACGTACACAATCACTGATACTTGATCAAACCTCCCTCAGCACGTTGCACTTTGACCTGACAGCGTTAGTTCTCAGCAGCTAGCTGATGTTACACCTGGATGTTTGACCACTCTTGACATAACTGGTTGATCTAAATGAGTTGATTTTCTGTCACAGAGCTGTCGTTTTAAGATGTCAGTAGTACTGAGGTCACAGCTTTGGATACATGAACTGCTTTATTACAAAACCTGTTTTCACGTTTGTATTTTCAGACTTCTCGTTGTTGATTTGCAGTCAAGTTGAAGGATTTAGTACTTGTCCAATATTTGGTCCACTTTTGTGTAATACACCCGCACCACTGGCAGCAAAACAGTCCTAGAGGATGATGCTGCCTCAGTTGTATGTGTAGTTGTTTAGAAATGACTTCAGTAGAGCTTCACAATGCTGCCAGTGTGTGATTCTCATCCTTAACTTGGTGAAACAAATCTTTTTATGCTGACAAGTACCGGATGTCACTAATGAGAAGTTAATAGGCAACGGCCTTTTCAATAGAATTCATGGTAGAACCTTCAGAAAAACATATTAACCCTTTAAAACCGATGGGAGCGGGCACGCTCCGTTTTGCGTAACTATTTTTAAATCCTGGTAGCTCTGAACCACGTAAGCTAGCACAATAATTTGTTTTGCATATGAAACCGGAGGAGTTGTACTTACATCTGATGCCATCAGCTTGTCCTTGGTCACGGTTTCCTTCCACATAAAGCTTTGCAAAAACTGCATAAAAAGCACTTGCAGGAACAAAAACATAATATTCCAGAAACACGCTTTGCCGATCCGATCAGCTGTTTGTAACACTTCCTACGTCCATCAGTGTGAACTATCGCATGTCCGCCATGACCTGCTGAAACTGGAAGTGATGTCATTTTCGCAGAAATGTAGTTTTTTACCATCAGGGCCTCATGAGCCTATACTGGTGTTTTTAAAAGTTATCTTTGACTTTCTGACTTTCTGTGTCGTTTCTGGGATGCTGAGGACTCATATTGCACTGCTGGAAATAGTTTATTTTGATGCACATGCTGCTTTTTTGCAAATTTGCATTATAATATTTATTTTCGTTTTTCCTGCAGTGTATAAAAATTGGTGTATTTCAAAAATAAAACTATGAAGACACTCAAAATAAATTTCCTGTGGCGGGAAACTATTTTGTGCAACTTTTTTGTATTTACAGTTTTGAGGGATAAGCCTGTTTAATTTCTCTAACTAGAAATATATGTTAAAAATATATTTCCAGTTAGTTTATTGCACTTTTTTGCAATTTATGTAATTACTATGCACTTAATGAATACATATTATTAAAATCTGGGCTATAATGGTTGTATTGATGTATAGCAACTTGAAATGCTCCCAAAAATGGCTCCACAGCAGGTAAAAATAGAATATAAGCTCCGGCGGACTTGGTTCTATGGTAGGTCTTAAAGGGTTAATAGATTTGTGTATTTATCTGAGTCAACTTATATATTTTTCACTCCATGTAGATTAAAGAAAATCCCAAATAAAGGTAAACTGGTCATTAGAGGTTTAATTATGAAGGTTTAGGATAATCAGTTCAATGAAGCACATGTTGCAGTAAAGACATAGTTGCCACCTTCGAGTCAACCTGAGTACAATAATAAGCTTTTGTAAACTAGTTGCTGTGATGCATGAGTTCAACGAGCCACATGGTGGCAGCATGGTGATGCGCTGGTTAGCATCTCCTCACAGCAAAAAGGGCTCCTGTTTCATATCCCATCTGTGGCCATCAGTATTCCTCCTCATACTTCCACCGGAATGAAAATCAATGACTTTCCAAAGACATGGATGTTAGGATTACCTGATGATTCTAACCTGGTCATGGATGCGGGGCAGGAGTGCTTTGTTTGACTGGAAGGTTAAAAATGGCTTGTAGTGTAAAAATGTTTTAAGTAGTCAGTAAGACTAGAAAAGTGTTGTTCTGTTCCCGATCACAGATAACTACACAGGAATCACACACATGTACTGCAGACTGCTTTTCATCGCTGTTTCTATTATAAAAAGCTGTTCTCTTGGAAATTAGTGAATCCACCCCAGCTGGATTTTAACCAGCTACTGGTTCACATGTGGAAAAGTGAATTTTAACTCCCTCTCCTAGGAAACGGTCGTCGCCGCAGCATCTCGTGCCCCAGCTGTAATGGGCAGGCAGAGGGCAACAAGCTGCTGGCGCCCTTGGCTCTGGCATGTGGAGCAGACGGCAGCATTTTCGTTGGCGACTTCAACTACATCAGAAGAATCTTTCCCTCTGGGAATGTTACCAGTGTCATGGAGCTAAGGTAAGGAGATCCACTGCTGCTGTTGGAAGTGAAGCCTAATCCAGAGAATACATTCCCTGGTTTCACAGAGATGAAGGCTGTGTCCAAATTCAGAGGCTGCATCCTTCAGAGGCCGCGTTTGTAGGCTGTCCAAATTCCAAAGCGGCTCCAAATGCAGCCCACAAGTGCGTCCTCATTTTCCCCAGATTTTAAGGATGCTATATCCTTCGTGGCCTACCCTATCCCAGGATTCATTGCAAATCAAAGGTTGAAGAAATCGTTTGGAGAAAATGGCAAAAAGTCGAAGCGAAGCGGTCCGGAAATAAACTTTTAAAAGTAAGTACTGGGTTTTTATCTCACTGAAATATGCAGCAGAACAAATGTTAGCATATTGAAAAGTCTTCAAATGTTAAATTCTTCTAACCTTTGGCTAAGTTACGTGACGTCAGCCTCTTAACGCAGCTCAGGTCATACAAGCTCTGGCTGGTTAGTTTTTTTACTGAAGCTGGGTCTGCTTGGCGCTGCTCAGCGTACTTAACGGTTTTAGGATAAACCGAGCGGACGGTTCGCTCTTTAAGCCAAGTGTGTTTGCGGGGACCAAACATGTGGCCCGTGAACTGTGGTGAGGACACAGACTCAACCACGCTGTGGTTTACAGCTGGAGGAGCTCTCAGCCTGTATCGAGACACTAATAATGACACGGACAGTAGATGGAGAAGTCCTCCTCATGTTTTTCTCAGGCTTATATCAAACGACCTGAGCACGTCACCCTTGTTATAAAGATCAACACTCTGCAGGATCGTAAGTCCTGTTTCCATTTTCTCTTAGTTTAAAAAACTGTCCATGTGAATCTATTAGAAAACTGCATTTTCATCTGAACGTTGACAGATATTTGATAACGTTTTTGCTTTAGTTGTTAACTGCCATGGTTGATTTCCTTCTGCAAGTGTCCAGAGTCAGGAGAGACTGAGCAGGTGAGAGGAGACGGGACGAGGCTCTCCACCCCTGACACCAGGAGCAGTGTGTGAGGAAGAGGAGGAGAAAAAGGAGCCAGCAGCAGCTGAGAGATGCAGAGGAGAACAGGGCGAGAGCTGACAGCCGTTCTCTGTAGCTGAGGGACTGGTGGAAATATTTAAACAGTTTCTCGATATTTGCTTCCTGCATCTCCAACACATACAGGGAACCACTCACTGCTGTTTATCCTGCAGGATCTGACAGGGAAAGAAGGAACAGTAAAGGGACCCACGGACACCTTTGATAACAATTTGTTTTATCCAGAACATATTTAGTTAAAGTATTGTTTTTATCACAGTGCTGGTTTCACTGGGAAACGTATGCAGCTCATTTAAATAAAGAGTTCAAAGGGCTGTGAAAAGTTGTCCCTTCATAAAGTGTGTCAGTATTTTATAAGGATGTGATGTTTCTGTGTCATCTCTCCTGTTAGAGCCTCTTACACAAACCTGCCTGTTTAATGCTCTCATATCTTCAACATCTTAAATTGCACAGTTTTCTCATCAATAAAAGAATATTTACTGTATCAGCTTGTCTTCCATTTTTTCTGAAACACGCAAAGATCAAATCTTTTAGTTTATTTTATACCACCACTGAGCTTTGCTTTTCTTTTTTCAAAAAGCTGTATATACAGTAAAACATGATGTAATCCTTTTACATTTGCACCATCAAAATGAAATGAGGCTAGCCTCATGAACTACAGTAGCAAACTAGTTTGCTAGCTAAAGTTAGCATTGTTGGCTCAGTGCATGGTTGTAATGTTCTCCCAGATGCATCACACACACATGAAACAACAGTTTTCTCAGATAAAAGTCAAACATATGACATAAATATTTCCTGCATTTCTATCGAACATGCCGTCCACCACAGCTGTAGCTGCTTATGTGGCGGTTGCTAGGCAGACCGTCCAGTTTAACAGCCTTGCACTTCCGGTCTTCGTGGCCTTCGAAGGATGTAGCCCCTTAGTTTGGACACAGCCCAAGGTCTTACCCACAGAACTGAGAGTCCTTTTTCAAGAAAGCGTTGCCAAACCATTTCATCCAGCTTTGCCTGGTAACTGTAAATATTCATGAGCTGATGTAAAACAAAACAGGACCCAGTGATTTGTCAAAATGACCTGATTTAAGAGTACTTAATGTAGAAGTGTAATACTACATTTAATGCTAATAGCAATGCTAACATAATATAATGTAATGCTAATTTACACCACGGAGCCCTACATTCAAACAGGTTTAACACTGTCTGGACTAAAGAAACAGGTGTTTAAAGTTTAAGAACATGTTGAGTGCCACGATGTCACTGGGTTGGTTGGTTTCTGCTGATAGAATTACATTAGCTAACATTCATGTTAGCTAACTAATGAAGAACTAACAACATAGTGGAAAACGGCCATGTTTTAGACTAACATCTCTTTCATACTGATTTCCATAATTCATCCTAACTGTTGCTCATGCTGTAGTATTTTTCCCCTAGAGCAGGGGTCCCCAATCCCAGTCCACGAGGGCCGGTGTCCCTGCAGGTTTTAGATCTCACCCTGGGTCAACACACCTGAATCACATGATTAGTTCGTTACCAGGCCTCTGGAGAACTGAAGACATGTTGAGCAGGTCATTTATCCCTTTAAATCAGCTGTGATGGATCAAGGACACATCTAAAACCTGCAGGGACACCGGCCCTCGTGGACTGGGATTGGGGACCCCTGCCCTAGAGAGTTATTTGTAATATCAGCCGAGCACCAATCTGGTAACTAACTTGTGTCTCTCTGCTTTCTTGGGTTTTCTGGCTTTTTTTCAAAGAAACAAAGATTTCAGGCATAGGTAAGTGTGACTAATCCTTCTTCAACCTGTGACTTCTTTTCGTTCCACCATCGGTTTTTGCACCAGATTTTACTTTGTTTTTGGGTCTGCTGCTTGTTTTTGTTCTCATTTCAATCACTTACATTTCACTCACCAAATAAAGTATTCTGGGAACTGAATGATTGAATGATTACAACAATGATCGCTCTCATCAGAGAGAACAGAGAATGAAAATTTGGGAGAGAAGAAGTCCTGGCATCTACCACCAAAATGAGACGCACTCATCTTGTTTTTTTCATCCTGCTTGGTTGTTAAACTTCCTAATTTTAAAAAGTGTAAACATGAAATTGAGTCTATTCTTCCCCAATCTGCTGAACAGCACACAATCCTCACAATAGGGGCAGGCCCTAGGAGGGGTTGCAAGGAGAGCATCTGCGAGGGGGGCGGGTACAGACGGTGTGGATATCCGTCATATCTTTGTTTCTTTATCCCTTCACTTCTCAGGGACATCTCCACCTTCCTCTTTGAATTCATCCAAGGTGTAGCTACATGTGCACATACAGAAATACTTGATGCTGACTTCATATTTCCTTTAAGGGCATAGTAACATTAAGTTTCCTTTTCCCTTATCTGACACTAATTATTCATATAAGATCACATTTAGTTAATTACACTTTGGATTTCGAGTGGATGGATTGCCTGTTTTGGTCTTCCCAATGGCAAAAACAATAATGATACATTTGTATTGTTTATTTGCATAACGTGCAAATCACAGTAGTAGTTGCCTCAAAGGCGCGAGGCGTGTATGAGTGTGTAAGCCATGGTGGACACTTTGCTCACTCACTATCTGCCCCCTAGTGGTAAAGAGTCGCATTACAGTTTGGAACTTTAAACATTACACAATACTTAATCATGACATTTATAAATAAATTGTAATTACAATGCAATATTTTACATTGCTTTAAATTAAAAATATCTATATTTTTGTTGCATTGATTGGCTAAACAGAGGCACTGTGTTGCAACGTGATTAAAGACCAATTACCATCAGTCTGTTGAGAAGATGAAGGAGGACTATGAGGATCCGATGACTGTAGAATATGAGAGAGAGGAGGACAGAGGATTAGTAAGGAGGAAGTGAGGGCAGCTATGAAGGGGAGTAAGAGTGGAGAGGCGGCTGGTCCAGGTGACATACCTGTGGAGGTACGGAGAGGTCTAGGAGAGAGAGTAGAAAACTTTTTAACAGGACTGCTAACACAATCATGAAGAGTGAGAGGATGTCTGAGCAATGCACAAGAGAAGAAGGCGGAGCATGCAGGGTGGAGTGGGTGGAGTGGGTGGAGACGAGTGTCTGGGTGATTTGTGACCGACTGAGAGCAGCAAGAGAGAAAGGAAAGGTTTACAAGAGGGTAGTGAGAGCTGCTGTGATGCTCTTTATACCACGCAGCTCTTTGTCAGATTATAATTAAAGACGTTGTTACAATGAACCACATGTTCTGCATATTAATTTGGATGATCCAAAAATCGATGAAAGTTGTCTTTCCCTGATCCTGTCAATGCTAGCATCTGTTTTTCGCAGTGAGTAGTCAGCTCAAATGTACTTCTCCAGCATCCTCAACATGTCCATACCCACAATAGGTTCTCTGACTTGTTCTTGAGTAGATTTTTCCTCCTCTTTCAAAATGAATTACAGCTGATCCCAAGTAACCATCCAACCAGACACAAAGAGACTTTTAGATCAGAAGCAAATTAATAGCATTGCAAGCTAAACAATGAATAACAATGCAACTGAATCTCTCCCCAAAGAAACCATAGCCTACTTAGCTTCTGGAGAGCAGCACAAGCTTTACTGGTCTAAGGCTGGAAAAGTCTCCACCTGTATGACTTCTGAAGTAACAAAGGCAAAATAAAAAAATAGCGTCTGAAGGAAACTGAGCTACATGTCGAGAGTTTACCAAACACACCAAAGCTAAGCAATAAGCAGCCATGCAGCAACACACATCTATCAGAACCATTAACACAGCTGTTTCAGTGTCTTCCAAATCGTTAAGTCCCCATTATGAGGTCTAGAGGAGGGTGTGGGAGCAATAAGTAGAGCTGAATCAGAGCTTAATGGGCTTTATTTTACAAGTCTTAACACAAGGCAATGACAGTGTCACTGTATTAATAAGAGAAAAAAGGAGAAAAGTCACAACACCAACTAACCTATGTGGGGGGTGGGGTAAGTTCGTGGCCCACACTCTCTCAGGCGCTTTGTGAAAACACATCACTTAAACACTGAAATGATTTCTGTTTTTTTATTACAGGTGTATGAGTTCACAGCCTGTTGCTCTATTCTTTTATTATTTCCTGTCTCCTATTTTCTTTTCCCTGCCCGTCAGCTTTGGCAGTAACATATTACACACTGTGCTGTGACTGTTAATGCAAATAATAATGATGGAAACTGACATTTCAAAAAGGAAGCTAAGGAAGACAAACTGGGTTCATTTTCGTGACATTAGATCATCAGGACGTCACTGCGTTCAATTAGCATAAAGAGTCGGTCAGACCGATGGAAAGAAGCTGACTTCATTTTAGATTTTGACAGACAGACCAGGTCGGGTGATTCATGAGTTTCATTAGCTGCTTTGCCTTTCTAGTCATTTGTGTTGCCTTTCATCTTTAGAACGTTTCAGTTTTATTCCAGTTTTCCTACATAAAGATTAAATGTCAGCGGCTGTAAAATCATTTAAACACTCCAGGAGCTTGGTGATGCCCTGATCCAGATCTGGGAGGAGATAACCCAGGACATCATCCAGCTTCTCATTAGGAGCACACCCTGATATTGTCAGGCATGCATACAGACGCATCGGGGCGATACAGACGATTATGAGTCGCTGCATTTTCCCCTTTCAGGGTTTCTTTGAGTGGAGCCCTCTGTAGGTTCATCTCCATCAAAGCTGCATCTTTTCATTCCTACACATTAACCCTTTAAAGCCGGTCAGAGCGGGCACGCTCTGTTTTGCGTAACTATTTTTAAATCCCGATAGCACTGCAACCACGTAAGGCAACGCAAAAAAATTTTTTGCATATGAAATCAAATCAAATCAAATCACTTTTTATTGTCACATCACATGTGCAGGCACACTGGCACAGCACATGCGAGTGAAATTCTTGTGTGCGAGCCCCACAAGCAACAGAGATGTGCAAACACAACAACACAAACGAGCAAAATACAAGAATGGCCAACCTGAAACTAATAAAAAAAATTTTTGCATATGAAACCGGAGGAGTTGTACTTACATCTGATGCCATCAGCTTGTCCTCGGTCACGGTTTCGTTCCACATAAAGCTTTGCAAAAACTGCATAAAAAGCTCTTGCAGGAACAAAAACATAATATTCCAGAAACACACTTTGCCGATCCGATCAGCTGTTCATAACACTTCCTACGTTGGAATAGACATCAGCACGAACTATCGCATGTCCGCCATGACCTGCCCGAAACCGGAAGTGACGTCATTTTCGTGGAAATGTAGTTTTTTACCATCAGGGCCTCATGAGCCTATACTGGTGTTTTTAAAAGTTATGTTTGACTTTATGACTTTCTGTGTCGTTTCTGGGATGCTTAGGACTCATATTGCACTGCTGGAAATAGTTTATTTTGATGCAGATGTTGTTGTTTTTTTGCAAATTTGCATTATAATATTTATTTTCGTTTTTCCTGCATATAAAAATTGGTGTATTTCAAAAATAAAACTATGAAGACACTCAAAATAAATTTCCTGTGGTGGGAAACTAGTTTGTGCAACTTTTTTGTATTTACAGTTTTGAGGGATAAACCTCTTAAATTTCTCTAACTAGAAATATATGTTAAAAAAACAAAAACGATTTTCAATTTTTTTGTAGTTTATTGCACTTTTTTGCAATTTATGTAATTACTATGCACTTAATGCATACAAATGATTAAAATCTGGGCTATAATGGTTGTATTGATGTATAGCAACTTGAAATGCTCCCAAAAATGGCTCCACAGCATGTAAAAATATAATATAAGCTCTGGCGGGCTTGGTTCTATGGTAGGTCTTAAAGGGTTAATCACTCCCCAGTCCAGATCAGGACAGACATGCAGTATGTTTGGGTTTTTCCTGCTGTTTAAGGTCTTCTTTTTTCTTTGGAGCAGGTTAGTTCTCTCCACACAGACGTTTCATGTTCTCTCCACATAAACACACTTTCTCACATACATACATCACAGCTGCACTTAAATCTCAGAGACTGCACATACATATAAGCGCACGCACTAGTTACAGCATAGCTACACGGACCCAAACACTAACAACTCCTGCAGAAAGTCTCCTTCATTTCCACGTCGCCCTCACGTTGGACAACAAGCGTTTAACTGAACTCGTGCTGCGACTTCTTCTGGAAAGTTAAAGTTAAACTGTCCGACGCTTCAAAGAAGCCTTTTGGATTTCACCTTTTCTGCTTTTTTTATGTCTGTTACGTTGTTTATTTACTTCCTGCATGAAGCTGTTACAGTACTCATTACATATATTTGCCTTACTGCACAGGCTGGCCTGAAGTGCATTATTATGTATTAACCAGTAAACAGTACAAACCAGAGGCTAAAGCCTGACAGACTGATTAGTGATCCTTTAACCAGCTAGTTGTTAGCATGCTGTCCTGCAGCTGCTCAGCATCAGTGTCATTTCAACAGCTTTTCCCTGCTTTTCTGTAACTTTTCCTCTTGTGTAATGAAATAAAAATTCAGTTTTTCACTCCTCTGAAGTTGTAGACTTGCACAGTTCGATCTTTATCTGCCCACACATTTAGCAGATTTACCTTGTGAAAGCAAACACAACAGTGTGATTAGTTTGGTTACTAAATGTGTTACAGCTGATAACTTATCAGGGATGTGACACAGATGTCATTCTAATGAGTTTTCTTCTGTCTTTCTTATTTGTTCCCCTTCACTGCGCTCCACAGCAACAACCCTGCTCACCGGTACTACTTAGCCACTGACCCAGTAACAGGGCAGCTGTATGTGTCCGACACTAACTCACGACGGATTTACCGCCCCAAAGTGCTCAGCGGTGCCCGTGACCTCATCAGTAAGCATCAGCATTTTTACTTCCTGTTATGAATGTAGTTATAAGACAGTGTTGTCATACAAGACTCCAGTGAGTCTGCAGCTTTGTACCTTTCTCTGGTTAATGCTTAGTGTGTGTGTGTGTGTGTGTGTGTGTGTGTGTGTGTGTGTGTGTGTGTGTGTGTGTGTGTCTACAGGTAATGGAGAAGTAGTGGCTGGTACAGGTGAGCAGTGTCCTCCATTTGATGAAGCGCGTTGTGGAGATGGAAGAAAAGCTACAGAGGCCCAGCTACTGGGACCAAAAGGTGCGTACACAGAATCTTTCTGTCTCCTTCTAACACACACACACACACACACACACACACACACACACACACACACGCACACACACACACACACACAGGTGCTTATTATTTAAGTCAGCCTTACTAGATGTATTACCTGTCAGATATCCTCTTGTCCTTCGTCCACTGGAACTGCAGAGCCGTACCAACAGTAGTCCTGACAGTGGGCAAATAAAACACAGTGTGGGAGGTGTAATGCAAGAAGCAGATGAAGTATTTATTGGTTGCAGCCAGCAGCAGAATTCATAGCTGTCATAGCATCAGTGCATGTTGTTATAGTACTAAATTCCCACACCTAGCATTTGTCCAGGTGTGCAAGTTCAATTCTTTCATCAAGCTCAGGAAGTCACACTGACATCAATGCAAACTTGTTCAGAACCATTAACACCTTCAGCACTGTAGGCGCGTGAGCGTATTTGAATATTGGATGTAACTGCCAGTTCCCCACTACTTTCAAATAATCCCAGACTTGCATTATCCTAGATGGACATGAAGTCATAGCAAACTTTATTTATTTATCAGGAACGCCATCCTAAGACTAAGGTTTCTTTTGCTCCAACAAAAGCCTCAGTTCAAGTGCAACAGAGTCTAGATAAGGTTACATTTTGACTGAAACACATCTCTGCACAGGAAATGCTGCAAATGTCCAGTTGTACCACATTATAAAGGTGCTGTTATGTATTTCAATCTGGTAGCCAGCAGGAAGTCGCAACTGTTCGTTTCTAAAGCAGTTTGAGATTTGGGATTTTGACTGTGAGATGATGCAGTATCAGTCTGTTTATAGAGAGAGGTTATTTGAACTGTTGTGACCTCTGTCATCAACAACAGGCTGCCTGTGTTTTCCTTCTCTGAATAAAGTCCATGCTGTCCAGGAGAACTGTTGTTTTTGTCAGAGATCATACCTTTGCCATATAGCTAACTGTATTTGCATGTTTGTATGTGTTACACTGCTGCTGCAGAAATCACAGGAGAATCGCACACACCGTCGCTCCTAATAACCTTCTCTGTGAACACGTCTTATTTTGTCGAGCTGCCACTTGTTTGTTATCACTTGTAACATTTTTCTTGCTTATAGTAATCTAAGTAATCTCTGCAGACTTTGCTTGAGTGCACCGAACTCTTACTGCATTCATGTTATTATTATTGTATCTTTTTGTATTTTTCATTGTAACTATGTATGCTGCATCTGCACTCAAAATGTTTACTTCTCTCGTTTTGTTTTTTGCTTTATGCATTGAAGCAGTTCCATTAATAATTTACTATCATAAAATCGTGTGTGTGTGTGTGTGTGCGTGTGTGTGTGTGTGTGTGTGCGTGTGTGTGTGCGTGTGTGTGCGTGTGTGTGTGTGTGTGTGTGTGTGTGTGTGTGTGTGTGTGTGTGTGCGTGTGCGTGTGCGTGTGTGCGTGTGTGTGTGTGTGTGCGTGTGTGTGTGTGTGTGTGTGTGTGTGTGCGTGTGCGTGTGCGTGTGTGCGTGTGCGTGTGTGTGTGTGTGTGTGTGTGTGCGTGTGTGTGTGTGTGTGTTTCACTACTCACAGGAATTGCAGTTGATAAAAACGGGCTGATCTACTTTGTGGATGGAACTATGATTAGGAAAGTGGATCGTAACGGGATCATCTCCACAGTGTTGGGCAGCAATGATCTGACCTCTGCACGACCTTTGACCTGTGACACCAGCATGCACATAAGACAGGTAACCTTTAACTATTAAAACCTCTTTGCTGATCAGAAAATATCAGACTATGTGAAAATATCACATGATGTGGTGTGTGTGTGTGTGTGTGTGTGTGTGTGTGTGTGTGTGTGTGTGTGTGTGTGTGTGTGTGTGCGTGCGTGCGTGTGTGTGTAACAATGAACAGGAAGTGAAGTGTCACCTTTCTTCTCTGTCCTCTTTCCTTCCAGGTGCGGTTAGAGTGGCCCACAGATCTAGCCATCAATCCCATGGATAACTCTATCTATGTGCTGGACAACAATGTTGTGCTGCAGATCACTGAAAATAGACAGGTATCATGTATCCCTTTGCTGAATGTATATTTTATCCATCCATCCATTTTCTTCCACTTATCCAGGACCAGGTTGCAGGGGCAGCAGCCTAAGCAGAGGCCCACCTCCCTCTCCCCAGCCACCTCCAGCATATCAGGAGGTACACTGAGGCATTCCCAGGCTGAGAGATATAATCTCTCTCTGGTGTCCTGGGTCTACCCTGTGGGCCTCCTCCTCATGGGACATGCCACCCAGGAGGTGCCCAGGAAGCATCCTTATCAGATCCCCAAACTGGCTCCTTTAGATATGGAGGAGTATTGGCTCCAATCGAAACCCTCTGGAATGACTGACACCCTGAGCCTATGTCAGAGAGGACACCCACCCATTCTGACGTAACCAAAGTAGAAGCCTTCTGCCTGCTTGACAGACATTTTATCCATGTAAGCTATAAAACAGAACCAGTGACAAAGGGAGTGGAGTCCAACACTCACTGGAAACAAGTCCAACTTATTAATGACAAGTGTGTTTGTACGGGGACCAAATGGCCTGTAACAATGGGCACACGTGTAATGATTACTTGTGTAATAGTTACTTTTTTGATTAACAACCTCAACATTGATCACAGCAAAGGGTGGAAATACCTCCAACATGCCCAAACATCTGACAACACAATTAATTTGCATGAAAGTACTGAATGTGTCCAGGACCGCATACCTGATGATATCATTACAAAACTCATCATCATCCTAGTGTTTTGTGCACTGATGGACATCCTCATATTCAAAAATGGTGACTGTTGTCCAATAACAGAAAACCACGCAGGTTCAGATCAGGCCGTTCATGCTCACTTCCTCTTTCCAGGTCTCACTTTCTTTGAATTGAAATCTCCCATTAGGAATTTGGAGTCACTAGATGGAGCACCCTTGAGCGGCCCACTCAGTGACTCCTAAAAGGCTGGGTGCTTTGAACTGGTTTTGGTGCATAAGGGCAAATGTCAGGACCTGTTCCCCCACCTGAAGGCGCAGGGAAGCAACCCTCACCTCCACTGGCAAAACCCCCAACATACTGGTGGTAACCTGACAACTCTAGACTAGAACAGAGTCGAGCCCACCTCCAGGAAACTGGTTCCAGAGCCTAAGCCGTGCATTCAGGTGAACCTGGCTATATGTAGCCAGCAATGCTCAATCTCACCTACTCGCTCCTTTCCTCCAGAGAGTTGATGTTCCCTGTCCTAATAGCTAACCTCTGTAGCCAGGGATCAGACTGCCAGGGCCTCCATCCCTGACTGCCTCCTCACACACATTGCACCCGAGCCCTATGTCCCTACAGTCTTCTCTTTAGGCTGCGCCGAGCCCCATGGGCTGAAGCCTGACCACCAGATCCTCTCCTATGTGCTCCCCCTCCCTAGGCCCAACTCCAAGGTGGGCCCATGGTAAAACTATCCCAGGAGGGGCGCACTGGTCCCATACTTTTTCCCTAGGAGTTGACTTAATATATATATTTAATATATAAGTATTTAATGACATTTGTATTTCACAGCCTTCCTGTGCCACAACAACAAATGCACAGTGCTACTTAATGATTCTTAACTAACATTCATGTGCAAATGTGTGTGTTCAGGTTCGTATTGTGGCAGGTCGTCCCATGCACTGCCAGGTGCCTGGTATAGAGTACACCATGGGAAAGAGGGCGGTTCAGACCATGCTAGAGGGTGCTACAGCCATCGCCTTATCCTACAGTGGCGTTCTCTACATCGCAGAGACGGATGAGAAGAAAATCCACCGTATTCGACAGGTAGTCTGCTGAACAGAATTTCCTTGTAATCATGAATGTTAAGCAGAATCCTGGAAATCTAAGGTGGGATAAATTCAAGCTTTTTAATAAAGTAATACTTTCCAAATATGCTAAAAGAGCAGCCAATGTTACCTTATTTAACTCTGTATAACAACGTGAGAATTCAAATTCACAGATATCACCCTCTTATTTCTAGCAGGTTATCATATTGTTACTAAGGTATTACGACACTATTACTAATGTTTTTTTCCTCGTGGGGATGTCTTTATTTCTACATTATTATCTCCAGGTTTTGGTCCCTTATTATCCAACTGCATAAAGCTCAGTGTAATATTACTTAACCGTATCCACTGTTGTTACCATGATATTAACTGGTTTAGTAGTAATAACCACTAAATTACCACATTATTACGTTCTTGTTTCTGCCTCGTTGCCCTTCTATTACTACTTTATTACCAAGCTGTAACAGAAAGTGCCACTGTGCTAAACTTTAAGAATCATTTCCTTCTCTACTAAAACTCCAGGTGTCGACTGATGGAGAAATTACCCATCTAGCTGGAGCGCTATCTGACTGTGACTGCAAGGTACCCATCACAGCTACTTCTTGTTTTCAGTCCTTATCGGTCATTCTGCTCAGCTCACTGAAGTACTCGAATTCAGAATGAATGTGTAGCATCCAAATAGTGACGTGTGAATGCAACAGGATGTGAGGAAGAGAAGTGACTGGACTCCTTTAAGTTTCCTGAAGATGTTTCACCTCTCATCAGAGAGGCGTCTTCATTTCTACAAATCAAATAATGAAGAGTCATAGGTATTTAAACCGTAGTTGTCATCACATAAGTCAGGGTGTGAATAATGGCATGGGAAATTATCACCAGAGGTTTTGTGTGAAAACACAAATTTTCCCATAATAAACGACCCAGTGTGTGTGGTTCACAATGTCCACAACATATTAAATCTCATTCTTATTCAGGCTTGGAAATTCCTCCCAGTTTTCTGTAATTACGTCCAAATCCCCCTGTGGATTCCTGCCAAACAGCAGTTCAAAGGGAGAAAATTCCATGGAGGTCCAGGGCAGCTCCTCCACTGCAAACAAAAGACTTTGACAGCAAGCCCTACTGCATTAATCCTCATGAATAAACATGGAAGTAATGGACTTTAAGGCACTCCACCAGCCCATCGCTCTGGGGGTGGTACAGCTCTTTTGTGTGTGAGACATGAATGAGACCCTGTGGTCGTCAGTACCTCTTTTGGGATTCCGACTCAGGAGATCACCTGCAACTGCACCCGTGCCAGCAGCTCTGCTTCGGGATATCACATCATCCACGAGAACTTATACAAAGCAATGTCCCCTGGCACTCCGGGGATCTTGTCCCGATGAAGTCCATACCACTGCACTTGAACGGGACCTCCATTAATGGTAATGGATGCAAAGCCACCCATTGGATGGCTGAGTGATTTACCAGTTGACATTCCAGGCAGGATGCACACCAGGACACATCTGGTGACGAGCACAGCCCATTGCTGTTTATTGAACCCAGGCCTTTCCCTCCCTTGAATTAAAGGGTGCTCTTCTAGGACCTCACCACAGCTCTATGCTTTTTCCCCTTTTGTTTAATTTCCACCACATATTTTACATATAGTGGTTTTTTAAAAAGTCAAAAACATAGATTTTTATTTGCTTTTTCTTGCACCGAGATGCCAGTTTTTTTCTCCACTATCTCTTCCCTGCAAAACGCAGGCACAAACCTTCATGGCACTTCACGATGCCTCCTCTCAGCTAACCTTTGTAGCATCAGTCTGCCAAATGCAGCACCAATCATTGCTGGTGCCAGGGTGCTAGCGTGATTTGCTTCTACTCCACCTTGCTGATCATGCTTACGTTAAGTTCTCGCCAATCAATTTTGCCAGCATATCCAGTTCACGCAATCTAATCTGTGACCACCTAATCAAGGTTTACAGGCCCCCTCTCTTCACAAGCCTTCTCAAAAAAGGTATGCCTTCTTTGGTGACCTGCCAGTGACCTGAGATGCTGCCAGTCCCCTCTGGAGACAATTCATGCTCAAGCCATCTGCCATTATCTACTAGATAATATCTATTATGCTGTCAAACCTACATGAGGATGTGGTCCCAACTAGTGAAGAAGAATAGCTTGCTATTTCTGGACTATGCTCTGCACATGGAGGAGCTCAGCACTGAAGTTTACTGGAAGCCCACACACAGACCAGTACCTACTCTTTGACTCCCAACACCCTCTCGAACACAGAGTTGTCAGGACACTGCAATGAGAAGAAACTGTTTCCTGTAAGCCAGAAGGGAAAGGAACAAACACATCTAAAGAAAGCTCCTAAAACAAGTGGTTATCCCAAATGAGCCCTCATTGAATCAGCAAAGATGCACAGGAAAGAGGGAACTAGAACATTATCATTCCAGTCACCCAACCATGCCATTAGAGAAGAAACTAGTTTATCCCAAGGACAAAACTTCCAAACTCAAACTAAGCAACATAGTGTACGCTGTGCAGTGCAGCAAGGAGTGCTTGGACCTTTACACTGGAGAAACCAAGCAGCCGCTCCATAGAACTGCACAACATAGAAGAGCAAGCGCGGCAGGACAAGACACAGCTGCACACCATCTGCTAAAGGACTCATTTGATGATACCACAGTTCACATTTTGGACTGAGAGAACAGATGGTTTTAAAAGGAGTGCCATTTATGTTCACGTTGAAAGCCCGTTTTTGAACAGAGGGGTGGCTTACGACAGCAACTTCCACCTACAACGCAGTTTTGAGATTCCTTCGCAGGTCCCTCAACCTCCGCACATCTTACAGCAGGTGACCCAAAGAGGTCACATGATAGGGTGAAGCAAGATCTCACAGTGTTCTCACCCAAAGACCTGGTGATTATGACCCACACCTTTTTTTTATCACACCTTGGCTAATGTGATGAGGCACATGATTATGGTTGGTCAATGAGAGGCTCAATGACCAAGAGATATCCCCGACTAGGGTTTAAATACCTGGGACGCTCCATCGTTTGATTTGTAGAACTGAAGAAGCCTCTCGGATGGGATGTGAAATGTCTTCATAAAACTCCAGTGGCTTGCTTTCCGAGCTCATTACACTACAGTAATGTGGATGACTGGGAACCTGAGACACACATATATGAGACGAGAATTTCTTGTGTTGATGTTGTTTGTTGTCCCTCGTTTGGCTGTCCTGTAGAATGATGCAAACTGCGACTGCTATCAAACCGGAGATGGCTATTCCAAAGATGCCAGGCTTAATTGTCCTTCCTCTCTGGTTGTGTCTCCGGATGGGACGCTGTATGTGGCTGATCTGGGAAACATCCGCATTCGAGCCGTACGACGCAACCAACCACCTACGGGTGTGTATATAAAGTGTATGCACATACACAGTAGACGTGCAATAGAGGGCTTGTATGTCATGTATGTTAATAAGCAGACAGCTGTCTCACGGATGTGTAGTGACGGTGATCAGCAGAATAATCAAATAGATTTGCAAAGAGAGAATACCTGCGTAAGTTATTCAGTTATGCAGGTATTCATGTAATGGCAAATGACATAGACTGTGCAATATTGTGTGAGTTTAGAAACAAAAATATTAAACAATAATAGATAACAAAAGTAACATAGGAACATAATCTAAGAAGATAAAGAAAACAAAGTCACTGGTCTGTCTGTCTGCTGGTCTGTGTATTCAGGCTCTCTGGCTTCAGGTCCCAGTTCCTATGAAGTGGCCTGTCCAGCCTCTCAAGAGCTCTACGTGTTTGATGCAAATGGGACTCACCAGTTCACCATGTCTCTGGTCACTGGAGACTACAAATACAACTTCAGTTACAGGTTGGTGTTTGTCAGGAAACACATTTTTGTGACTGTCATTGCAGCACTGCTTGGTTACTGAAGCCGCTTTTCCATTAGCACCTACTCGCCACTAATAACCATGACTCCACTCGAGTTGTCTTGTGGGTTGTTCTCACTTGGGGGAACACGGCGTTGTTTTTTGTAGCCAAGTTTCAAAAATGGCTGTTTGGATTTTTGTAAATGAGACGCTCTCATTGCTCATTGCTGACCAACCAATCAGTTGCATGCAGTGTGACGACATCACATTTTAGTACCTGCTCAGAACTCTTGGAACCCAGGCCGGGGACAGGAAAGTTTCCTTGGCCATCTGTGCCCCTGCCTATGGACCGCCTTGAACCGGCTGGAGAGCCAGATACCCCCTGGTGATCCCGGCATTGGCTCCCCTGCAGCTCCGCCCAGACCACACACGGCACCATAATACATTTGCATTACCTTGCAAAATTGTTCGACACAACAGTGTTGTTTACTGTTTTTGTCCTCTTTTGTGGCACCTTACACGAGTAACTCATTTCTCCTCAGCAATGAGGAGGATGTGACTGCGGTGACGGACAGCAGTGGAAACACGCTCCGCGTGCGCAGAGACACTAACAGGATGCCTGTACGTGTGGTTGCTCCCGACAATCAGGTGAGTACTGAGTAGCCTTGTTAGCAGATTAGGAGTGTGTATCCTTGATCACCTGTGATTCTGTGTGTGTGTTTAGGTCATTTGGCTGACCATTGGGACTAATGGAGGTCTGAAGACTCTCACAGCTCAGGGCCAGGAACTGGTCTTGTTTACTTATCATGGGAACAGTGGCTTGTTGGCTACCAAGAGTATCCAAATTGGCTGGACTACCTTCTATGAGTGAGCCACTTTTTGGATTTCTAGTTGAATTCTGGTCAATGGACAGATTAATTTAATTAATGAAATCAATTCAAACTCTGATTGTTACGTCTTGACTTTATATCCTGATGTAACCTTTAAATTTCTCTGCTTTTTGCTGGGTTGTCAGTGAGTGAGTCTGAGTTTTTATCCGTGGATCCTAATGTCTGTTTCTTACTGTATCCTCACCATCCTTGTAGCTATGACAGTGAGGGTCGTTTGACTAATGTGACCTTCCCCACTGGGGTGGTAACCAGTCTCCATGGCGACATGTCGTCAGGGGCTGTTGCTGTGGACATTGAGACGTCAGGGAGGGATGAGGATGTTGCCATAACAACCAACCTATCATCAATAGACTCCTTCTACACTCTGGTGCAAGGTAAGAAGCTAATGCAACCTGAGAAGGGAAGAAAGTTTCCTATTTTACAGGTGGCCTCGTGTGTGTGAAGCATACTAAAAGCTTTAGTCCGAGCTGAAGTAAGAATATGGTCTTTATTTATTATTAAATCAGTGCATGGTTCATAGTAAATTCAATTAGTTGCTAACAGTTCGATTTCTCATCACTTCACACATTGTGCAGTTTCCACACTTTCCCTGATCGATCAGTATCAGGAATCAGCGACTAGCCTGGATCCTTGGCCACAACCACATGCACACAATACAGCGTAGTGTCCATGTGGTTGTGTCAATTTCACACCTAAACATGTTAATACAATGATTTTTAAAATGCAAATGTACATACCCCCATCTGACATCCTGTCAAAGCGGTGCTCGTCATCACATTTGTTCTGTTTGGGATGTGTGCAGTTATATCAGCAGCTTGTGTTAGTTGTGTAAAGTTTATTTTAAGAAAAGATCTGACATGAGGAAGTGTACAAGCTGCGGATGGATCTGTAATCCCATCTGCCCTAATAATCCTAGATTTAGGAACTGCAAAAGGATCCTTGTCGTCCTTCGTGTCAAACTTTCTACCCTAAACGCTGAGGGGGGGAAAAGTAATTTGGTGTTGTTCAATCTGAACTAATGAGCCATTTGAAGTGAGGCTGGCAATGATTTACTTCAGAGTGAGCTGTGCATGGCCACGCACAAGTATTGATCGCAACATGAGTTATTCAGAGCAATTGACAAGTGTAGCATTTCACTCCATCACTTCATTCATTTTCTAGCCTGTGAGCTAGAGAAATGAAAACACGTTAGATGGGGCTGCACGGCTGACATGGTAAACAACATGAGACAGGAGACTGGATTAAGAGTACTTAGTGGGAATGGAGAATGAGTTGGTGACCCAGGGTCTTGGCTGTTTCAGAGATGGTCTGTGAGGACTGTGTGTTCTTCCTCTCTCTCTTGTATGCACACATAACGGCCTTTAGTCCTGTGAAAGGTCAAGGAGGATGTAATTAAAAGAGGCTGGGAGATGTTAATACATGCTCTTTGCTCCATTAGCAGGCTCAAACGCTGCCCTCTCGGGTTTCTCCCCTTACTTTGTCTCCCTCTTTGTCTTGGCCTTTATGCTTCGCTGTCTTTGTTTTTGTCTCTTTCTCCTTCACCCTCAGGTCAGCTAAGAATACTGCCTATATGAGTTAATGCCTTGGAAAGTATCCAATAAAGAAATGGTTCATTTCTAATGTGATTTCCTTTTAAACAGACCAGCTTCGTAACAGCTACCAGGTGGGGAACGACCACTCACTGAGGGTGATCTATGCGAACGGGATGGACACGCACTACCAGACAGAGCCTCATATTCTGGCAGGTGTGTTTTAAACATAGTGCCTTCACTTTATAATCTACGAGAGGATCTAAGCTGTCTTTATTTTCACTTATATGTATATGTATATATCTTTCAACGTAGCACTCTTAATTCTTATTCTCATGTATATATCTCATGCACATATCTTTCCACGTAGCACTTTTAATTCTTATCCCTACTTTTATTTTTTTCCATGTCTATTTAAGTGCTATTTATGACACTATGTTTGCACTGAAGCACCGCAGCAATTTCCTAATGTTGTAAACCTGCTCAACATTTGGCAATAAACCCCATTCTGATTCTGATTCTGATGTAGTGTGTGGAAAGCACTGGTTTGGGACCATCTACACATGCTGAGATTTCTGCTCCCTGCGTCTCTGTCCTGTTGCTCCTGTTGATTCTGATCTTTCTGCAGCTAAACACCTGCAGAAAGATCTGTCAGAATTATTAGAGTTAAACAAAACTCAAACGTGACGTAAAAAACATTTTAAACGATTGAAACAATTTTGTAAACTTGGAAAACTTAACTAAATTCTATTAAATATAAAAGAAGTTTTAGAAATGTTATCAGCACTTCACTGTCAGCCTGCTGAGGCTTTGACATGTTAACAAGACTGTAAGTTCCTGTGATGGTTTTCATAACTCTTGCCACTTATGTATGCTCTGCATGCAATAATATTTAAAGAGACTGAAACGAAACATTTCCAACAATAAAAACGAATCAGTAAATATTAAACTGCTGGACGGGTGCAGTGTTTGTGTCACGTGTTGGGGTTTGATTTGCACTGAGAGTATGTTTTAATCCAACCAGGAGTTTCAGACAAAAACTGAAGGAGAATTGTTTTGTAATGATTCCCTAAATATGTGTAAGCTTGACAAAACACGCTGTAACATTTTGGAAATAAAAGGAAACACTGGGAGGTGATCAGTCTCATGTAAACATCTCAAGTTATTTCAGTATTGTTACATTTTAGTCTCAGAATATAAAATAATTTATTGTTATTTTAGTTATTTTGTTATCTTCTAGAACCCAGTTCTAGAAAAATGATCCTGTGTAAAATGAAAACAAAATGCAACCATATTTTTGTCTCTACAGGACATAGAAAACCAGTGAGTTTTTACTGAGGAAAAACATTTTAAAAAATTATTTTATAAACAAACAAACAAACAAAAGCCTCCACAACGATTGGACAGGGCCACGTTTACCGCGGCGTAGCATCCCGTCTTCTTTTGACATTAGTCCATGAACATGTGGAAACTGAGCGTTTCACTTGTCCTGCGTCTTTGTCGTACGTTTTATTTCATGTGCCCGTTGTTAAAGGTCTGGACCGAACTCTTCCACTATAACGACATTATCTAGCTGCAAGGCCTTCCCTCAAAAAGATGTCGTCTATATGTTGTTTTAAATGTACAGGAAATTGAGATTCTTGTACACTAAACCATCAGGGCTTCACATGTTGTCGTACCTGTGTAGGTGCTGCTAACCCAACTGTTGCGCGACGTAACATGACTCTGCCGGGAGAGAACGGCCAAAACCTGGTGGAGTGGAGGTTCAGGAAGGAGCAGACGAGAGGAAAAGTCATCGTCTTTGGAAGAAAACTCAGAGTGAGTGCTCTTTAGCTCAAACTTTAGATAAGCACAGACCAATAAGTTTGTTGTCCATTTAAATCAAACTCGGGTTGGTGCGCTTGGTTTGTGCAGGTTTTTTGCCAAACCATCATTTTGTTGTTATATATCAGCATCCAGCATCAGCCGTAGACGCCTACAGAAGGGGTCTGTAGTGTGATAGCTCATGCACAAGTGTCTTAAAGAAAGGTGAGAGAACAAACAAGTCTATCACAGAGACTGAAATCAAAGCTCACATGGTGCTGAGTTGTGAGACGGCAATCACTGTATCCATCATGTAGGTTACAGAGTTTCACTGTCTGCATATTATAGGTGCGTGTTTTTGTTCTTGCTGTTCGGAAAGGAAGCAGCGCTTTGAAAATGACGCGACGCACTCTCTCCCAGCCTAACGGGACACAATCCTTTTAGTCACGTGGCTCCAGTGAAGTTGAAACACACAGCTGAGCTGCTCTCAACATGGCCCACTAAGCAATAATGGAAGTGTCACCACAGGTGACCCATGACTCATAATAGGGAGTGCTCTGCTATGAACGAGCAGTAATGAGTAGTAGATGTGTTTTTATTAATGAGTGTTCAGAGGTGAATTTATATAAAGTCTGTGCACATGTGAGAGTCATTTGAAGTATAATTTGTCATTAATAACTCAATGACAGTCCAGCTGTCTTCCAACTTAATGATGACAGTGGAATCGCAGTCCAGCAAAGTTGAATCCAGTCTTTCTGCTAAATAATGATCTTGCTGCTGTGAACTGAGGACAACATGTCAGTGAATTAGAAAGCTGCATGTTTAAGCTGCGTGCTGGGTAGAGCAACGACAAAGCCTGCTGTCAGACAAGAAACAGCAACTTTACTGAGATGACAAGAACAGGACAGCTACTTTACCTTTTAATGTGCATTTCTTTAGCTGTGTGGTGATTGGGTAGCTCGGCTCAGCGTGAGGCAGCCAGTCTTTGAGGCGCTGAAGAACTTTGTCTGGATTTGTTTTATTTCTAAATAAAGCAATAAAGACTTGGTTCCTGGTGCAGATCTTAGTTCACTGACTCAGCCGCAGATTTTTAAGTAACTCAGTTGTTATTTCATGGATCATGCTTCAAATCTCAGGTTAACACTTATTAGAATATTTATTGCTAAGTCTTTGATCAGAGGGGAAGACTAAGTATTTATCCTGAAACGTCTCAGAAATAAGAGACAGTCCAGCCTGTCTCTTATTTCTGAGACGTTTACAATATGTGTGGTACTCCCTAAGAACAAAGCATACACACTATATTGCACTATTATCGTCTGGGTTAACACACTGGGTATCAGACACTGAACAGACAAGAAGACTTAGTTTAGTCTCTGCTCTAATTCACCCAAAAGAGGTCAGGACTCTGTGCAGGCCAGTCAGATTCTTCCACTTATGCCTGAACCTGTTGCACTGGTGTTCTCCTATCACAGTACAGTTCACTGAACTCCTTTAGAGTTCCCCATTCATTCAGAAGCAGTGTGCACGCCTATGTGCTTGATTTTATACATCTGTGGGACATCTGAATTCCATTATTTGGATGGGTGAGTGAATAGTACGTGCACAGTGATTTGTCTGGAAACATTCATCTGGACGTAGCGTTGTGTGGGAGTTTCAGTCAGCTAAGACTGGAGAAGACGAAACGTTTCTCCCACTGAAAACGTCCAGATAACAGAATCAACTTTTGGAGATGTTCTTACCTGGATGATTGAGAACGCATCAAGACTTTCCAAAATACTTTGCATTTATGAAGAATTCAGCACACTGGCTTCATATTCACTGTCAGTTTGTGCATTTTGTGTAACTTTTGATATTTTGTGTATCTTAATGCATGTTTTATGAATGTGTCTCCGCCTCTTCAGGTGAATGGGAGGAATTTGCTGTCTGTGGATTATGATCGTACACTGCGAACTGAGAAAATCTATGATGACCACAGGAAGTTCCTGCTGAAGATCATCTATGATACCCAAGGCCATCCAACACTCTGGGTTCCCAGCAGCAAGCTGCTGTCGGTTAACCTGACGTACTCCAGGTGATTCCTTTTGTGTCATTCTGCTCGATGGTGCAAAACACTGTAGTACACAAAGATTCTGGTTTCAGATCTTTGCAGATTCCTGTTGTTTGCATGTTCTCACAGTGGCTGCATGTATTCTCTCATATGCTGATGCCTAAATATGCCTAAAAATGTAAAACAGTGTGTGAATATGGTGGAAAGTACTAATGGCTGTTTCGTGCTCGAGCTCTAGCCTGCATTAGTCTCAGCATCTCAGCTGTCTCTCCCTTGCTGTCTCTGACACACACAGTGTAAAACTATTGCTGTGCACAACTGTGCTCATTATTGTAACCAACTCTGTGAGTTAGATGGAAACATTTGTGGAAGCGTCGCATCTTCTTACACGGTTATAGATTTAATTGCTTAATACAGTGTTCTTCAAAGAGGCTGCTCTCACTGAACACTTCGTGCAGATCTGTGATTGGGCACAGTTAGCGATCACACTAAATGCATAGTGAAAGACCAGGCTGTGGTAATATGGATCACCTCGTGTGGGAACAACTACAGTGCTTTGAGTTTTCAGAAAGAGTGAAAAACATGAGAAGCGGCATTGGAACTTGATTTATTCCAAGAAACTAGGATGATGTGAATAATAAGACCAAAAGATACATGCGAGCTTGGGCTGTTCGATATAACGATATATATCGGATGACGATATAAAAACGTCTATCGTTTCATTTTACGCTGTCGTTTGTTTCGTGGTGTCGCAAAATAAACTGTTTACAGCAATATTTTTTCATGGTTCTGATGTCACTGTAGTGTTTATATTCATTTCTTCAAGTTCTCTCTTTCTCTTATATTTAATATCACCACACTACGGACAGACAAGCGCCTGTTTTATGCGTTGTGGTTAGCAACAACGACGGTAACACCACCGCGTGTCTGCTTGTTTATTTTCCACATAAACCTTTCACAATAAAGCTGAAGATCCTGTTGAGACTTTTCAAAATAAACTGAATCACGTGAAAAAGCAGATTATTTACAGATGAGAATTAAAAAGAGCCGCCAGGTGCTAAAAAATAAACCTTAGACTCAAACGTTAGAACAGGCTTCTCCCCGCAGCACGCCGTGTAATAAATACTCACAAAGAAAACGGCGCCGTTACAACTTATGACTAAAAATGTATCGTTTCATGCATCGGTTAAAACACTCGACTCAGCTACACGACGCCCAGCTGAGAACACTTCACACAAGTCGAGCTGCCCGAGATTCACAGAGTTTACAGAGAATGTTAAATGTTTGTGATTTATATCGTTATCGGACGATAGATGTCTTATATCGGGATATGAGATTGTGGTCATATCGCACAGCCCTAATGGGAGCACAGACGATGTGAACAAAGACATAACGATATACATACAGTCAGTGGAGCTGAAGTGAAAGAACTCAAAGGTGGAAACAATTTGAGAAGCAGAGGAGGGAAAAGAACAGACACAGGTGGTAAAATGTCAAAGCAGTTACCAAAATAAAACAGGATATAACTAAAAGTACCAAAAGACAGGAAAATACAGGAGATACAGGGAAAGGATGCAGAAGGATCATCCCATTACCCCCAACCAATCACAGCAGATGCCCCGCCCTCCCTGAGCCTGGTTCTGTCACAGGTTTATTCCTGTTAAAAGGGAGTTTTTCTTTCCCACTGTCACCAAGCGGTTGCTCACAGAGGGTTGTTTGATCGTTAGGTTTTCTCTCTATTATTGCTAAGTCTTACAGTATAAGGCGCCCTGAGGCAACTGTTGTTGTGATTTGGTGCCATGTAAATAAAATAGAAACTGAATTGAGTTGAGATTGAAAAAGTAAACACAAAGAAATAAGAAACAGATCAAAGAAACAGGAACCAAAATGCAACTACTTAAAAGCTTATCACTAGATTTTGGTTTGGCTCAAGCTCTCAAAAACCTCAAAGGCAATGTTTGAAATGTTGGTGATCTGACTTTGTGTCTGTCCAGTTCGGGTCAGGTGACAGGTCTCCAGAGGGGTCCGACCACAGAGAGATGGGAGTACGACAGTCAGGGACGAATCATTTCCAGAGTCTTCGCTGATGGAAAGATGTGGAGTTACACGTATCTGGACAAGGTACAGGCTAACGTCGTGAAAACCACACATGCATACATCACTGTGGAGCTTCAGTGTGAGTGAGTCACTTAAAATGACTCTGTGTGGCTCTGATGTGGATTTAGCCGCTACACGGTATGAGCAGATGGTTCAACAGAGCATGAATTTTTAACACAACTTCCTCAAATGTCAAACTCTTTGGATGCTTACATTATTTCACTTTGCATGCAGACACAAAGTTATTTCTCAAAAACTACCAGGGTCAAAATTATAAGCTAACAGTCAACGTGTATCCTTTTCTGCTAGTAAGCCCAACCTTTGTTTGGGATTCAAGTCAGAGCTTTGTGCCTGCCAGTCAATAATGTTCACTTTGGTCTTCTGCATGCAGTTGCCTACCAGGCACAGCGTATGGTTGCTGGCATTAGGTATTTTCTGTTCTGAAGCAGGTTGCCCTCTAGTGGTTGTTTTGTGTATTTTTTACTCTGCAAGATCTAGCCAGAGGCAGTTTCACCTCTGTTAACCTGTTGCCATCCACGCCTTCACAAGTTGATAAACGGCATCATCTGTAAGTGATATTGTTTGTTATCACTGAGACGACTAGTGTGCATTACTATTTGTTGTGAAGGCGTGATATAGTTTGTAGTTGGAATTTAATTTGAATGCATGTATAACCTAAGCTAGTAAGGTTAAGCTAGCTCATATGCCATGTGGTTTCTTTAACATTTCGATCATGAGCTGATTTCATTTGATGTTTTATTCGGGCACTCACTAAGCAGATAAATATAGTGTTCTTATATCTTTGAATATGTGTTTGGTATATTTCATATTGGTGCAACATTTTTATTGGTTTATTTCTGGTTTTGTCGACAGTTTCACACTTTTTCCTTATTAAATCATCCAACTCAACACATCGGCCTGTCCTTGGATTTTGATTAGGAGAGTGTTTAGCTGTCTGTATAGCTGAGTCTACGTTCACGAGGACAACACTTAGTGAGGACAGAACAGTATGTTTTGGGTCATTGTCGTGGTGGAAGACCCAGTTTTCTTTCAAAATCTTCACATCTCATCTTTCTGTATGATTCTTTCCTCCATGATGAGATTCCAACTTCCAGACACACTGAAGCATCCCCACAGCATAATACTCCCACCACCGTGTTTCACTGTCTTTCTTTCTCCAAACATAAGCAGCATCTCTGCGACCAAAGCGCTCTCGTTTTATCTCGTCTGACCAAAAGACATGCTTCCAGTATTCGTGATGTTTCTCCAGGCTGTCCTCAGCATACTTCAGTCTGGGTATTTCTTGGTCTGACTTTAGTCATTAGTCTTTAAAGACACGTCTCACAAGTTTTCTTTCCAGAGTCTTTGAACTCTTTCACTTCCTACTGCCAGGCTTCTTCTATATTTCTGAACTTGCTGAAGTTTTTATTCTGTTTGTAAATTGAAGATAAGTCTCGGTTTTCATTTTACAGGCTTTGAACGTTACAAACACATCAGCTCGCAGCAGTGGTTCGTATTATGTTGTTGTTTCAGGGGAGCCAATAATATCGACCCTGCTCATTTTCTTTTCTTCTGAAATAATTCTGTAATTTTGCGCAAATATTTTATTAGGAGGCCAAACATTGGGTCTTCGGCTGTAATTCATAGCCTGAGTGATAATTTGGTGTTAATAGAACATAGTGGACGTGGACACAGATTTAAAGGGGAGTCGTGGTAACTCTACATCCGTAACAGAGCGAATCACACATATTTCACTCTAAATAAATTCATGTAAAATAATGACCGAAGAAAGGAAGGAACACAGAAAATGAACAGAGGATTCAACAGCGTGCCCTTAAAGGTGGAGATGTGTCAGAAAGTCCAGATGTGAGGAAATGATGGGCTAAAGAATGAAAAACAGCAGTGATGAAACAAAAACAGCCCATGTTGTGCCTTTAAGAGCAAACGAGAGCGGATTGCTTGCAGTGTAAGAGCTGTGTTGGTAAATCAGAAACATTTTGGTTTTATTAGCTTCATCAGAGCCTGAGACACAGCAGCAGCAGGCCTCGTCTGTAGGGGAGTGACAGAGAAGGAAGAAGAAATACTTTGCTGTCACAGGCTCTACTGTGTCAGCGGATGGTTGGAGCTTACATGGAGAGACTGAGCTAGAAAGAAAACAGCAAGTGTGGCTGAAGAGAAACAAGAATCCCAGTAAAGCAAGTGTAGCGTGTAAGAGACGAGAGGAAGGAATAAGTAACGGCTTTACAAGACTCACTGAAACTGAAGCAAGTAAGCAGGTTAATATTTAGTACGTACTATCACAGTGTAGCAGTCTCAGTGCATTTACAGTATGACATCATTCAACTATTTGGTTTAGAAATTAAATAGTTGATAGATCCTGTTTTAATGTGGTCAGTGGAAGTTTGTGTTTGAGTATTTCTTTGTTTGTGCTGAATCTTACGCCGCTGGGACGTCTGTTTCTGTCCCCTTCAACGATCCCACGTTTTAGGGGAAATTCAAGGAGCAGAGCTGAGTTTATGGGCTGCACCCATGAAAGCTTAGCAAAGCTTCATTGTCAATTATAAATTCTGCTTGTCTTGTTTTTGACTCGTGTGTGCAAAGTTTACATTTGTACACATTCAGTTCAGGTCACTGAAAGTTCTTTCTCAGATGCCTCAGGACATTACAGTAGAAGTCTCCACTGAGAGTGTGAGAGCACGAAGCAAGCCGTGAGCTGAAGAAGCGTCTGTAGCCTCCAGGACAGGATCGAAGCAGAGATCTGGGGAAGGGCCCAGTAAACTGTCACCTGCACTAACCACAGATGGAGAAATATCCTTGGGCAAGATGCTAACTCCAAGTTGCTCTCTGCTGAATGTGTGTGTGTGGCAGATTCAATTAAATTCAGCATTTAGACAGAAAATACGAAGCAAAAAGTGCTGCTGTGAATGAGGCAAGTTGTGTAAAGTGCTTTGAGTGATCAAATTAAATTAATTTAAAATAAATGGCTGCTCTCTTTAGGGGTCCTGGATATCCTTCTGCCCCTGGCATTCAGTGTTTATTGCCATGTGTCACGAGAGAAAAGGTTTTTCTTTGTGCAATGAAATTCTTTCTTTGCTGTCCACCCACAGATGCCGATTAATATATACAATAGAAATAAAACATATAAATACAAGCAGTACAAATAAATAGATGAAGGCAGAAAAGGAGACAAAATATGGAGATTTGAAACAGACGTGTGCAAAAGAGCTCAATATGAGCAGACGTGCAAAAAATAATTATTACTGTTCAAAATGGGTCAGCTGTTCAAGAGTCTGATGGCAGTCTGGATGTTCTGGATTTCCAACTTCTAAACCTTCGTCTCGAGGGCAGAAGTGTTGGGGGGGTGTGGGGTCTTTGAGGATGGAGGCAGCTCTCCTCTGGACTCTGCGATGGTAGCTGCTCTGCAGAGAGGGCAGCGGGGTCCTGATGATCTTCTCCACAGTTATCACTCTGTGCAGGTGTTTGCGCTCCATAGCAGTAGTGCTGCCGTACCATGCAGTGATACAGCTGGTCAGTGTGCTCTCCACAGTGCAGCTGTAGAACCTGCTGAGGATCTTGGCCGACATACCAAATTTCCTCAGCCTCCTCAGGAAATACAGCAGCTGCTGAGCCTTCTTGACCAGCTGTGTGGTGTTCAGTGTCCAGGCGAGGTCCTCAGAGATGTAGACGCCCAGGTACCTAAAGCTGCTCACTAGAGGTGGGAATCACCATACATCTCATGATACGATATTATCACAATACTTAACGCACGATACGATATTATTGCAATTTTTTAAAATATTTTGCGATATTCAGATTCTGTACATGAAGGTAAACTTTATCAATATTCATTTTATCTAATATCAAAGTCTCACACTCAGTCTTTCTCTCATGTCAGTCAGTTTTATTGTTGACAAACTGAACGGTTTGTATTACAGTCTAGTCCAACTTAACTGAATGCAACCATCTGGTACAATTACAGCTATTCTGAACTATGCAATATGAAAACTATGCAGCCCCTGCAGCAACTGAAGAATTTGAAAGTAAATTAAAACAAAATATAATTTTACGTTAAATAAAAAAGTTTTAAACGTAATTAAAATAAAACATGTCTTAAATTAAAATAAGTAAACTGTCATGTTTATTGCTGCCAAAAACCAGTTAAACACATTTGGACAGTGAAGGAGTTTCAGGATTCCTGCGCAGAAAAAGGATCAACATGCTCTGAAGTCAGAGCACAGAAACCTTTTTTGTAACAAAATATCGATTTCTGCCGTCCCTGTATCGATACATTATTAGCAAACAAAATATCACGATACTACACAGTATCGATTTTTTCCCCACCCCTACTGCTCACCCTCTCCACTTCAAGGCCCCGGATAGACAGCGGCTGGTGAGGCCTCTTCTTCTTCCTTGTGTCCACTTTCACCTCCTTTGTCTTGTCAGTGTTGAGGGTGAGGTTGTTGTCCTCACACCATGACACCAGACCGGCCTCCTCTCTCCTATAAGCCGCCTCGTCCCCTCCAGTGATGCGACCGATCGCTGGAGTGTCGTCCGCGAACTTCAGTATGGTGTTGTCTTTGTTGGAGGTGACACAGTCATGGGTGTACTGGGTGTAGAGGATGGGGCTGAGGACGCAACCCTGTGGGATGCCAGTGTTTGTAATAATGCTGGCTGAAGTCCTGTTGCTGATCCCGACGGTTTGGGGCCTGGCAGTCAAAAGGTCCTGTAGCCAGTCACAGAGGGTGGGGTGCAGGTCGAGTGTTGCCAGCTTGTGAGTGAGTTTGTGTGGGATGACAGCATTCATCCCTATTGCACCAACCTTCTACATGTCCTCTTTCACTGCATCCATCGATGCGGTCTTCCTCTGTACCTCCAGCTGGCAGCTGTATACATCTTTAGTCCATTGTGTCCATTATTCCCCCCAAACCACTGCCAAAGCATCTCAGTCTTGCCTTCCTCACTTTATCTCCAAGCTGACTGAGGTGGCTGTGGGGATACTCATTTCTAAAATTGTCCATCACTTACAACAAAACTCTGCCACCTCCAGCTTTTCCTCCTGTCTTTGTGTTAGTCTCACCATCTCCTCACCATACACCATAGCAGCTCTCACTGTCATCTACTGAATATATCTCCACCCTGCAAACGCTTTCTTCTTCACCTCTCTTCTGCACTGTCCATTGCTTTGGATCATTGACTCCAGGTTTTAAACTCATCTACCTTCAATGCTTCCATTGCTTGCGTGTTCACCTCTCCAGCTACCTTCCTGTCATTCACACACATATTCTTTCTTGATTCTATTGATTTTCATTGTTCATACCTCCACCTGCTCCCTGCTCTTACGACAGAATTAAAGTGTCATCTGTGAAGGTCATAGTCCACGGAGACCTCATTTGTCCACCATCACCACTGCAAACAAGACGAGGCTCAGAGCTGATGTTTAAAACCCACCTGTCACCTCTACTGCACACCTCACCACTGCCTCACATTCCTCTTTCATGTCCTCCAGGGTGGAGCAGGACACACAGCTCTCTGCCACACTCGACGAACATCATAGTTTGTTTTTTGGCATGCTGTCAGTAGTACACCTCATTCTGATCTCCTCCTTACTCTCCACCAACACCCTCAGTAGAAACCTTTCACCTATAGTGTTCCTTCTTTGCTGCTTGCTGATCATCACCTCTCCCTTTAGTCTAGCGACTCTTTCTCTGGTATGGCTCATCAGCTTTCCTGGAGCTTATCTCTGAGATTATATCTGTCATGGTCCTGAGTCCGTGGACTCAGTGATTTTGTGTTTGGTGTATTTATTGTTATTATTATTATTATCACTACTATTTGTGGACTGTTTGGGATGGTTTGTGTTTTGGGGTTTTGGATGCTGGGTTTCTGGGTTGGTGCTCCCTCTGTTGGTCCCCCGTCTCGTCAGGCTCATCAGGTCCAGCTGTGTCTCCCACTGTGTGTGATTTCCCAGTGTCCCTCTGTGTATTTATAGTGTGTGTCTGCCTGTGTTCCTCTGCGTCTCTCTGCACAGCCTTTGTACATCTCCTGCTGTCCTTATGTTTCAGTTTGTTAGTTTTCCCAGTTTTATGTTCAGTTCTTCCCTCACCTTTGTTATTTTCACTGTACATAAATCTCCACTCGCATCTCCACTGCCTCATTGTTTCCACCACACGACTGCTGCCCCGGCTGTGACAATATCAGCTCCTCCCGAAACTGTATGCAACATTGTTGCTTCTCCAACTTACACCATGTAATCCCCACACATCAACACGCACACGCTCTGCACCATTTGATCCAACTTTCTCTTTCTCACCTGACATCCTGTTTGTCAGGTACATGCATCACCGACTTTATACTCTGCAGCTCCACAGTACACATACTCAAGGTCACCCCTACTCCATTTCTCTTCCTATCAACACCAAGATAGAGTTTGTATCCACCTTCAGTGGCCATGGCCTTGCTTCCTTCCACTTCTCCTCCTGCACACATAACATATCTACCTTCCTCGTGTCCCTACATTTAAAGTACCCACTACATCCTTTCCTTTGTTCTCGTACTGTCCTCATACACGATGCTCCTTTCTTTTCTACCGATTGAAAGTTCATTTTTTTTCTATACATTCACATATTTTATTGTACAGTTTGCCATTTGCATATCCAAGATGTCACATTTTGAGGCCTCTGCTCTCATAGTCACATCTATAATCAGTTTAAAATTGGCAGTTAGTCTAACATGCCTGTCTGTAGGTGAAAGCTACAGTGTCCAGCTGAAACCCATTTAGGAGAATATGCAGAATACAAGCAGGCAGGACCCAGCAGAGCAGCACGTTCAAGCTATGAAACTTGTTGTGGCCCAGGAAGAAGCTAGGCTTCCCCTTTTTTTATAGAATGAAAAGCTATATACTGTAGGATATATATATATGCATAACAAAACTTCTTGGCTTTTCAGATTTACAAATATTAACTGACAGTAGATATTCGATGAGTCCACTGTCAGAGGCCATAAGAAGATCATTTGTAACCTTCACTAAAGCTGTTTCTGTGCTGTGATGAGCTCTGAAACCTGACTGAAACTCTTCCAATAAGCCATTGCACCTTCCTGATTTCCTATTTTTTTGTATGTTTGTCACACTTAAATGCTTTAGATCATCAGACAAATTTAAATATTATACAAATACGACACAAGTAAACACAAAATACAGTCCTAAATGAAGGTGTTTATGGTTAAGGGGGAAAAATCCAAACGTCCTTTACTCTGTATGAAAACGTGATAACTGGTTAGGCTAAGCTTTGAGACAAAGGAGCACGGTAAAAAACAAAACAACAACAACATCTTATTTGGTCATTTAAAAGCTCATCTGTGAGCTAACAGGAAAGGAAAATTCAGTGGATTTCAAAAATGAGGAGTGGAATTTTAAATGTCAGAAAAACATCTTTTCATTTATTTATTTTTCTTTTTTACATTTAAATTTAAATGATTTAGAAAATCTTTTTTTTATGGTTGTTGAATACAAACACACACAGGTACTCACAGACTCACACAGGCTGCTGCCTCCAAACATATCCTGCATTATCAGTCCTGCTGCTCAGTAACATTCAGTATTTATTATTTACTGGGTTGTTGCCATGGTTTCCCTGCTATGTTTTTTCTTTTTGCCTGTTTTGTTTCAGCAGGTGATCAAACAGATTCAGTGTCTTTTCTCTCTCCATCCCTCTCTACTGTTTTCCCTCTCCTTCTGTTAACTCAACTTCCTAACTTCTCTTCATCTTTCCCGTCCCACAGTGTCTGTTCTGATTGTAATAACTTAAAAGTACCAAAAAATAATAAAGATCAAATAAACTGTGACAATTAAGCTGACCAGTATAGCAAAGCCATAATGATCCACGTGGGAAAATCAATCTGTTGGGAATTGTCTGGGCCTTCAGACTCTGATTGCTACATTGCAACATCACCTTGCATTGATACATTTTACATTATTAATTAATAGATTATTTACTAATGTCTAAATAAATAAAAGAATAGTAAATGAATTTATTAAAGCATATTTTATTGCACATTTCATTACTGAAGCGCAACATTCTTTATTTTGATGTGTGTGTCTCTTCTGGTCGTGGAAATGTATCCTATAAAACACACTCATGACCAAATCAGGTGTATCTGAGCAGCATATGTGGTGTCAGTGTTCCCTGAGCGCTGTGAAAAGCCACTTTGGTATTCATGTCAAACTGTCTAACACACATGCAGGGGAGCTTTGCATGACCTCGGTAGGTGCAGCTCCAGCAGGTGGTGCAACAATATCAGGATCTTTATCTGATAACATCTGATTAAACGATGCAGTGCCGGTTGTACTTGAATGAATCTTCATGTATCTGCAGTGTGGACTGATGTGAATCTAGGCTACATTTACAACATTTGCACCACTTTTGTTTTCTGTATAAGAAACTGTAATTCAGACATCCAATCATAACGTCTGTGGCCTCTCACTACAGGCCGCCACGCGACCAGTCAGTGTGTTCTGCTTCTAATTGTCTTCCTCCTGTCTCTGCATCAGTCCATGGTGCTGCTGCTGCACAGCCAGCACCAGTACATCCTTGACTATGACTCCGTGGACCGCCTGTCAGCAGTCACCATGCCCAGCGTGGCCCGACACACCATGCAGACCATCCGATCCATAGGATATTACAGGAACATCTACACCCCACCAGAAAGCAACGCGTCTGTTACTGTGGATTACTCTGAAGATGGACAGGTGTGTTTTGTTTTTAGCAAGTAAGAGACACACTGGATGTGATCAACTTCACTCAACAGCAGCAAAGCTAATCATTCACTGCTTTCTCTTTCTTAGCTCCTGAGGGTGGCTCATCTAGGCACTGGCCGGCGTATACTGTACAAATACCGCAGACAGGTAGGTTATTCATGTCTTTATGCAGCTGATTCTTCAACAAAGGTCAAAGGTTACCGATGAGGAAGGAAATGTCTGTGTATGTTTAAGGTACAGTTGTCCTGTACATGCAGCATGCAGCAGTGTTGTTGCAACATCTTTCCCGCTTCAAACTTCACAGTTGCTTTTGGTCATTGAAAGTTACCCATAGTGGAACCATAAAGAAACAGTTGGATGAGCTGTAGGCTGGTGATGAAGTGTGATATGCACAGCAGACATCCTGCTTGTGTCGTCACTGTAACACTTGTTTATATTTGTCTCGTCAGAACAAGCTGGCAGAAATCCTTTATGACTCGACCAGGGTCAGCTTCACATATGACGAGACTGCTGGTGTGCTTAAGACTGTCAACCTGCAGAGCGAAGGCTTCATCTGCTCCATCCGGTACCGCCAAATTGGCCCACTGGTTGACCGGCAAATATTCCGCTTCAGCGAGGACGGGATGGTGAACGCGCGCTTTGACTACACCTATGACAACAGTTTCAGGGTCACCAGCATGCAGGCTGTAATCAACGAGACGCCGCTGCCCATCGATCTCTATCAGTTTGACGACATATCTGGGAAAGTGGAACAGTTTGGGAAGTTTGGAGTCATTTATTACGATATCAATCAGGTAATAACGGATCTTCGATACTGTTTAAAATAAGCACCTCAGATTCTAGTAATATGGTAACATTTTAGTAATCTTTTAAACTCTGTTCTTCCAAAAGATATTCCCTTGTTGGTCTTTTGATGGTGGTGGAGAGCACCATTCCTAAATCTAGTGACTGGCAAGGCCATATCATACGAGTAACATCATTTTCATTCACATCAAACCATACGATGATTCCTGGAAGAGACCGAAGGGACACCCAAATCATGTTATCACCCCCGCTGCACGACACATCAGTTAGATCCTTTCAGGGGCACTGACACCTAAAATATTTCCACTGATGGGACAAAACTTTGGACGTCTCCAAGAGGAAGAAAACAAGTGGGATAAGTGCATTAATCAGTGATTGGTAAATGGGGCTGAGGCAGTGTCTCATGGCAGCAGAGATCACGAAAACATTTTGAAACACTGAGTTTTTGTGGATCTTCATTTCGTGGTTGAGAGTTTATAGCACAGGTTTATAGGGTTAATTAGGCTGAGGTAGCTGGACATTTCAGGTCTCGCTGTGCTGATAAGGATATATTTCAGATATCTTAATTCTCCATATCAGCTTGTTTATTGTGACCTCTCAGTGTTGCAGCTATTTGTGGATGTTTCTCGAAGCCTTGAAGTTAAACTGGCAGCAGACGAGCTAATATTTAAAGAGCGAGCTAACATCCTTTCAGATCCTGAGAGTTTGAGCACCCACAGCCCTCAGTTACGTTTAACCACTGTTATGCTTCTGGACACAGTGTTAGCCACAGGTATGATTTATGTGTGTCAGATGCAGCAGGTGTTCTTCCCTCATCAAATGACATTTTCTCCACCCACAGCTGGAGGTTGTGTTTGTGTCTTCAAAGCAATGAAACAAAACCCCACCTGAGGCAGGGTGGGGCTGTCCAGATGTCAGGTGCAGTTTTTTGATCAGCAGGGCTTTGGGTCACTGCTGAAGTGTAACAGTAGATCTTCTGTCTGCCCATCATTCCCAGATTATCTCCACAGCAGTAATGACCTACACAAAACACTTTGACCAGCACGGCCGCATCAAGGAGATCCAGTATGAGATTTTCAGGTCACTGATGTACTGGATCACCATTCAGTATGACAACATGGGCCGAGTGACAAAGCGTGAAATCAAGATCGGGCCGTTTGCTAACACGACCAAATATGGTTATGAGTATGACGTCGATGGACAGCTGCAGACCGTCTCCCTCAATGAGAAGATGATGTGGAGGTAGGATCACAGCATTCAAGAAAGAAAGAAAACACTGATGCCAAATAATAATTAACGATTCTACTTTCTGTCCTTTCAGATATAATTACGATCTGAACGGGAATCTGCATCTGCTGAACCCTGGGAACAGCGGGCGTTTGACCCCTCTGCGCTACGACCTGCGGGACAGAATCACTCGGCTGGGAGATGTTCAGTATAGGCTGGATGAGGACGGCTTCCTCAGACAGAGAGGAGCTGAGATATTTGAATACAACTCCAAAGGTTTGCACAGTTTGACCAACAGACGCAACGCAAAGTGGCACAGTAGTGTTCGTCCTCTTGACGTTGACTGTGCTTGAACAGTTTAAATGATTACCCAAATCAGACGTGTAGGAAAATGTTATATTCAAGACAGAAGTTTACAAATTGTGCCATAGAGCACCTGATCACATCCTGAGCAGTCAAAGTTCACTCGAAAGCAGCGGTCTCCAACCTTTTTTGCGCCGCGGACCGGTTTATGCCCGACAATATTTCCACAGACCGGCCTTTAAGGTGTCGCGGATAAATACAACAAAATAAAACTAGTACCGGTACCGAAAAAAAGAAGATTTATTCATAACACACTGAAAAGACCCAGGAAAACAGAGTTAACGATAAAAACGATAACAAAATAACGCTGAAAATCAATAAAAACCCTGAAAACCACACATTTCACAACTGAGCCTCAACTCTCACGGCCCGGTACCAAACGACTCACGGACCAGTACCGGTCCGAGGCCCGGGGGTTGGGGACCGCTGCTCTAAAGGCTTATGTGGAAAACAGAAAACTAACCCTAAAGAGAGTCATACATGCACTGAACATGTGCACTTTTTCCTTATAAAAGACAACAGCATCAGTATTTTTTTTACAACAGGCCTACTAGTTCGTGTCTACAGCAAAGCAGCCAGCTGGACCATCCAGTACCGTTATGACGGCTTGGGTCGGCGAGTAGCATCTAGGAACAGCCTGGGCCAGCACTTGCAGTTCTTCTATGCGGACCTGAACTATCCCACCAGGATAACCCACGTCTACAACCACTCCAGCTCAGAGATCACGTCCTTTTACTACGATCTGCAGGTACCACACTGAAAGAGTCATTTAGCTCGCAGCAGTGCTTTTGCTAAAGTTAGAAGGCTGGTTAAAAAACCTCTCTGCTGTCGTGCTAGAAGCAGGCGAGACACTCAGTGCTGTACTTTTGATGCACGACAGTCTGGTTACAGCAGGTTTCTCTCCAGTGAGCATATGGAAAAAAGTGACAAGACGGAGAGAGCAGTTTCTCCCTGTAATTTATTTAATTATTCTGCTAAAGCTAATGGTGCACTAGTTGAGGCATCTGTAACAATGCAGCTGACCGTGTCTACATATCTTTGTGGGGACCAACAGGCGTGATCTCCACAAAGATGTGAAAACACGGTGTGTGTGCACCCCATAGCAATGGATTATAACTGCATATCGCAGCATGATAGCAGGTTTGTTATTGTTGAATCCAATGTTGGTTATTTTTGCACAGGGCCATGTTTTTGCCATGGAGATCAGCAGCGGAGAAGAGTTTTATATTGCATGTGATAACACTGGGACTCCACTGGCTGTGTTCAGTAACAATGGGCTCCTGCTTAAACAGGTATGCATGTTGGTCCTGCCGGAACAAAAGGCTTCAGCATGTGACTTTATTCATCAGAACTGCTGTGTTTCTCCATATCCGATGCAATTAATAGATCTTTGTGTGTCTGTGTAGGTGCAATACACAGCGTATGGTGAAGTTTACTTTGATTCCAACCCAGACTTCGTGTTGGTAATTGGTTTCCACGGAGGTCTGTATGATCCTTTGACGCGGTTGCTTCATTTTGGAGACAGAGATTATGACATTCCTGCGGGAAGGTAGGCAGTCTGACACTCGACCAGCACAAGTGTAACAGGTGACTGTAATGGTGTCAAGCATGAGCAGAGCATGTCTGTGTTTTAAGGTGGACCACTCCTGACATCAGCACATGGACACGTGTTGGTAAGGACCCTCAGCCCTTTAACCTGTACATGTTCCAAGGTAACAACCCCATCAGCAAGATCCACCAGGTCAAAGAATATGTCACAGGTAAAGGAGCGATTTGGACTTGTTTACATGTTTTCAGTCCATGTGTGTATTACCTGTTGCTTTAAGGTCACATAACTCGTGGAATAATTCCTGCTGCACTACTCGAGAAATCATTTTCATTCTGTTTCATCAGAGAAATAAACAAGTCAAGTTTATTTATAAAGCACTTCTCAGTTAAATGAAGAAAGTTAAATGATGTAATAGCAATACGAAATCAAGTTCAGACACAGAAGCAGACGTTCCTGAGATCTGTAAAAGTAGAATAGTTTCTCCTCCTCTGTGGAAGCAGCTGGACCAGGTGACCCTGAATCCTCGCTTAGTTATGCTGCAGTAGACTAGACGTTTTTTCTTAATCCACCCTATTTCACCATGTGTTCATTCACCATGTGTTCATTCACCATGTGTTCATACACCATGTGTTCATACACCATGTGTTCATACACCATGTGTTCATTCACCATGTGTTCATTCACCATGTGTTCATACACCATGTGTTCATACACCATGTGTTCATACACCATGTGTTCATTCACCATGTGTTCATACACCATGTGTTCATTCACCATGTGTTCATACACCATGTGTTCATTCACCATGTGTTCATACACCTCTCTGCATTAATCACAGCATGTCTTTTGTCTCGTCTCCCTCCCCTCTCCCCCGTCGGTCTGGGCAGATGGCTGCCCAACCATGAGTGTGTCAGAGGTTTCTTCCTGTGCAAAGATAGTTTTTCCTTCTCACAGTCACCAAAGTGATCGCTCATAGGGGTCACCTGATTGTTTCCTCTGGATTATTGTAGGGTCCCCACCTTATGATATTAAATGCCTTGAGGTAGGGCTGGGCGACATGGCCTAAAATCCATACTGCGGTGTAATTTGAAGCATGTGCAGTAACAGTATATATTGCGATATATTCTTCTGTATATATAGATAGATAGATAGATATAGATGTGTGTGTGTGTGTGTGTGTGTGTGTGTGTGTGTGTGTGTGTGTGTGTGTGTGTGTGTGTGTGTGTGTCAAAATGACTGAACAGTATAAAAATGCTATTTTAAGAACATTTATTGTGCAAAACTTTTTTTACATTTTAAATTATAAAACTTTTCAAATAATTTCAGATCTTTTTCCAAACAATGTAACAGAAAATTCTTAAATAACAAATAAAAATGAAGATAAATGCGCCAACATTTTTGAATACAGTAATAAAGTAAAATGTCTGCTGTGTAGGGCCACCGTTTTTCTTTCCACTGGACTGACTGTTTGTGGAAGGTGCAGTTTTTGGCTTTGCTCATATTCCAACACGGGCTTTGTTTTTGAAGTGAGGAAACAAATTACTTGTATTCCGTCTCTTCACCATTACTGTCAGATGATATTTTTCTGCTCAACATCTGCTTAACCCAAACCAGGTCCATATGACCAGCGTCACACCGCTCTTCTTTATAAGCTCCTTGCTTGCATGACACCATCAACATGTGCTCGTGGTAGAGCGCTATAGCAAAAAGGCAAATTCATATTGTTTCTACCGTATACCGTTTATACTGCCCACCCCTACCTTGAGGCACTATATGAGTAAAATCGAATTGAATCAATGTGTTTTAAACACCAACAGAGGTTTGTCAGTTTATATGAAGGCATAAAACTAGTCCCAGTCCCTCTGATACAGTATGATTGCTTTGCATTGTTGTTTCTCAGTTTCTTTTATAAATATCACTATTTCCACTCTTCTCTTTCTCTGCAGATATCAACATCTGGTTGGTCACATTTGGCTTTCATCTCCATAATGCAATCCCAGGATTCCCTATTCCGAAATTTGACCTGATACAGCCATCACTGGAGATGAAAAAGAGCCAGCTGTGGGATGACCTGCCTGTATGTATACTCAGATGAACTATGGAGGAACACCACACCCGATCCGTCACAGCGGGCGTTTTCTCTGGTTGCAGCCCAGTGACAGTGAAACAAGTGTCAAACAAACAGTGGTTACATTTGTGCAAAATTCATTTTTGCTTGTAATACAAACCATGAAGTAGTTTTATTGCCTTGATCTTACCAAGCAGTGTTAGAAAAAAATTAATTAAATTGAATAAATCGAATGGGCGTCATCAGTCGTACATATCACCAGTAGGTCCTCATGTTTTCTCAAAAGTCTCCAGTGATGTAACCTGGCCTGGACGTACTTCTTAAACATGTCTGAATCATCTTTCTTTGACTTTTCAGCACAAGAAAGAAACTCTAACAAGCATAATCCAGCTCCTCAGGGCTTGATCTGGAGCTCGTATTGTAGCTAAGTGGCCAGCACTGACAGCGGGTTTAGAATCGTGCCATCAGGGAGCAGCGAGTCGGTGGCTAATCCAGTCAGTCCAGTCACTGGATGATATTTGTAAATGGAATAAATGATGTAACTGCATCAAACACATCTGGGGTGGTTTGTTCGGTACTCTTGTCACTGTTGCTGATGGCCACATACGAGACATTCTACACCTTAATAGTTACTCATTTATATATAGTCATGCAAACATAACGTTGACAAGGAACAGAAAATAACAGAACGAGAAGAAACGAGGAATAAATTAATAGGAAGTTATTAGTGAGACATCCTCCCATTTAAAGGAAAGGAAATCAGTAAAGGAGGATGTCTGTGCACGTGTTGTCGGGTCATCAGTAATCACACAGTGAGGAAAAGGCGCTGACGTAGAGACACTGACGTAGAGACACTGACGTAGAGGCGCTGACGTAGAGACACTGACGTTAACTCAGCGATTAATGAAGGCAACGACAGAAATAGAAGTGGCCGTTTCAAGAGAGAAACTGAAAGAGAGAAAAAGATAAAGAAGCAGGAGAGACTTCGTGCTGTCTTCCTCCCTGAGCCTGCTTCAGCCGGAGCTTTCTTCCTGTAAAAAGGGAGTTTTTCCTTCCCACCATCACCAAGTGTTTGCTCTCTATTATTGGGCTTTTCTCTCTATGACCCGAAACACGACTTCTCTCTATTTCTCTTCATTATTGTCGGGTTTTTACTTGATCATATAAAGCGTTGTTGTGATTTCACGCTACATAAATCAAATTGAATTGAACAGAATTTGTATGACTTGGAGCAGCAATGATCGATTGAGTCCACACACCTAGATGCAGCCGACAATGATTGTGAGTCACATTTTCAGACACCTTTTCTGCTTTTTCTCCACAGTCTATCTCAGGCGTCCAGCAGGAAGTGACCCGTCAGTCTCAGGCCTTTCTGTCGTTTGAGCGCATGCCAGAAATTCAGCTCAGTCGGCGACATTCAGACCACAACAAGCCTTGGCTGTGGTTTGCCACTGTCAAGTCTCTAATAGGAAAGGGAGTGATGCTCGCCGTGATCCAAGGTCGCGTTGTGACCAGTGCTCTAAACATCGCCAACGAGGACTGCATCAAGGTGGCTGCTGTCCTAAATAATGCCTTTTACCTTGAGGGCTTGCATTTCACAGTGGAGGGAAGAGACACGCACTACTTCATCAAGACCAGCCTGCCTGAGAATGACCTCAGCGCACTGCGGCTCACCTCGGGGAGGAAGTCACTAGAAAATGGAGTAAACGTCACAGTATCCCAGTCCACAACAGTCATGAACGGGAGAACGCGGCGTTTTGCTGATGTGGAGCTCCAGTACGGCGCCCTGACACTTCACGTGCGTTACGGGACGACGCTGGATGAGGAGAAAGCGCGAATCCTGGAACAAGCAAGGCAGAGGGCGCTGTCGAGTGCCTGGGCGCGCGAACAACAGCGAGTGAGAGACGGGGAAGAAGGAGTACGGCTATGGACGGAGGGAGAAAAGAGGCAGCTGCTAAGCAGCGGGAAGGTTTTGGGTTATGATGGATACTACGTACTGTCTATAGAGCAGTACCCCGAGCTAGCCGACAGCGCTAACAACATCCAGTTCCTACGGCAGAGTGAGATAGGGAGGAGGTAACACGGCATTAACAGAATCCAATGATCCCGCCCACTGACTGTCAGAGACTAACAAAAGCTTTTCAAACATGGATGTCACAGACTGAAACCAAGCCACTGAAGAGATCCCGCGATCCCTTTTTTTGGGATCAAAATGTTCAAATGGGATTTCTAGACTGATGATGTAACAATCACTTCAGTGCAGCTGACCCGAAACACGGCTGCAGTTTGATGGTCTGCAAACCCGGATAAAGGTTCCTTTTTTCGGTCATGTTCTTTTTCTCTATCTCGCTTTCTCTTTTTTTCACCCGGTCGTCTGCCTTCGAACAGCTTGCACGCATGACCCCCCATCCCCACCGCCTTTCGTGAAAGGTGGGGGCTATAACCCGACTGCTATATTTGTGTGCTAGCTAGCTATCAAACAGTGGGATGTAGAGACTCGTTCAAGCGGCCGACTGAGGACTTTACAGTTACATGAGCTTGCAAGCGTTTCAACAGCTGGTAACTGTCAGTGTAATCGCCATCTGTGCATCCCTAAGAGATGTTGCAGGTGTCGTATCTCTGTTGGGAGCCACGTCTGTAGGCTCTGTCGTGTCCGTGGCTGAAGCAACTGAGTGGAACCACCGTCGTGGACTCTCTAAGAAGGACAGGCACAAAAATTCAACTTTGTATGAAAGCTGAAAAAAATTAACTGATTTTCTCTTTGAGTTTTTTTCTTTATATAAACTTGCTGTTGCTTCAGACAAAAAGGGTATATGAAAATTAACAAAAACATTTTTACATAGTATTACTTATACCACTATTACTACTTTTACTGCACCGTCACCACTGGAATGGACCATTATATGACCTGAACAAAGACAAACTTTGATTTGTGTTTTTACTTAAAAGCCACTTCTTCCCATTCTGTGCTCTAACAAGTTCTACAAATTTAGAGAGACCATAGTCAAACTAACGTATGTGAAGAACCAGGGCGACTGTAGGGCCACCGTTGTGTTTGCGTGGATGTACATTGGTCCTATAAACCCCTGGTACCCTGGCTGCCCAGGTGTTATTCACTTTTACAAAATGTGACTCGGCCTCATAACAAATAGACTTGTGCTTTTCTCAGTCACAGGTAGTAGTATTGCTTGCAATAGAAACATGTTATCATGGCTTTGGGTGGGAGGGGTGGGGGACAGGATTGCTGTGAGTAGTAACAAATCGTTGCTTCTCCCTTTATTTTTGCTTGTTTATCTTTAAAGGGACAGTGCATTGCCATCAGTGACATTAACGAGTAACAGTAATAGATCAAAGATCAATGTGGATGTTTACTCATTGATTGTGGGTCTCTGTACTCCTTTAGAGTTTCCATTGTGCGTATGTGTGTTTATAAGGTTGAAAAGTAACTTTAGTCATTTGGAAGGAAAGAGCAGGAACTTTCCACAGAGAGTTAACCTCATATGCTACCGATCTTTTTTTCAACGACAGTTATGACAAGTTGACAATGTTTTATGGTTTATCTTTTTCTTTATTTCGGAGGTTGATGAATTCCACTTATACGTACATCAATATTAGTCTCAGAGAAAGTAATTTATGTACAGTGTTTCTACAGTAAAGAATAAAATACATTGAAACTAACGTCGTTTTTTGCTGTGTTTGTTCTTCACTTTCACTGCTAGCAGCGATAAGAAAAAACTGATTTACTCAAGTGCTTTTTCATGCATTACATGCTTTTTATTGGCAACATCTGAAAACATTGTAACATGACTTCATAATGAAGCCTGAGATGGGGTAGGATTTTCTACAAAAGATGTCATTGAAAATCAAATCCACTAATCACCAACACCAAGAAACATCCAGCTCCCAACACAAACACAAACTGTACACAAGGACCAAACAAACTACATGCAGGTAGTGTTTTTCAAGCAAATGCAAAACAAGAAGACCGTCTAAGTCAACTCAGAAAGACCGGAACATTGTAATGGGTCCTGACTAGGGATGGGTACCGGGTTCTGACATAAACAGTAGTAACCAGAAAAGCAGCGCACATTTCGGTGCTTTATTTCGGTGCTTTTTTTTCCTGAGCTGTGATATACTTTGGATTCTAGCCAATCATTTTACCTTTCAGAGGATAGTAGGCAGGTCCAGGTACAGGCACGTTCTTTTAGAGCAGAGCTACAGATTAAAAATGACCAAGGCGAAGCGGTCAAAGTCTGGCTGTACTTCACAGCAAAAGATGCAAACTCAGCAGCCTGCAACAAGTGCTTTAAGCTGATACTGTGATACTGTCAAAGGAGGTAACACCTCGAATCTGATGAAACACCTGGCGACGTATAGCATTTTGTTAAAAGCCGAGAAATGCACCGTATTTGATAGCTTGCTGCGAGACCTCACACCGAGCGCATCTACTGCGGGTGTGGTGCCTGTTATCGGACCCGGAGTTAGCAACATCTCCAAAAACACGAAGAGGAGAGTCCTGGCCCCTAGCCCTGCCAGTGTAGCAGACATGATGAGGATGATGATGCAGCAGCAGCCGTTCTTCTCTGCGTGAGTAGCTTAATGTTGTTCGTGTATAATTTACGTTGAGTAGGCTAACCACGTTATTACATTAATGCATGTAAGGTGAACTAGCAAACATCATCATAGCTACATGCGGCTGTCTTCTTGTTTGATGGCAGATGCTCCCTTCACCCTGGCCAAAAAGGCTATAATGACCAAAGAAAAAGAGGGAAACGGCTAAACATGAGAGGTTTTTGGACAAAGTTTGTGTTTTTTCCATTGTTTAAGCACTGCTTCCAGCCAAGAGTGATGCCATATATGCCCCATAGCTGCAGAAAAGGCTAACATTGTTATCTTTTTAAAAAAAACAGCTGAACATGAGAGGTTTTTGGACCAATTTTGTGTTCTCCATTCTTTAAGCACCGGTTCGAGCACCGTTTAAGCACCGGCACCGTTTCAAAAGTACCGGTTTGGTACTGGTATCAGATAAAACCTAAACGATACCCATCCCTAGTGCTGACCCAGCTCTTTTTTTCCTTGTAAGGTTGATCACCATCTCAGTGGTCTTATGTGCGCATGAACTAGGGTTGCCAACCGTCCCTTAAAAAACTGAATCGTCCCGTATTTAGAAACAAAAGTACACGTCCCGTATTGAGCTAATAAGGGACGCACTTTGTCCCGTAATACAGTGAGAATCAAAAGTAGTCTATAAATGTTAATGGAATTAACACTTTGTTTGAAAACATAATTCCCAGCCCCTCTCCTGCTTTGTGACCAATGAGCTGACAGCACACTTATGACAATTCGAGTATGACAAGTCAGATTACCGCTCATCTCATTGGTTGAGGAAAGGTCGCTTACGGAGAAAATACCAGAAGACAACCGATGACCACAACAACAAGCATGGCCAACAGGGAAACAAACGCCGACACTGCGGTGCAAGTCTCGGACGGCACACTGTGCGTCCATAAAATGAAGGTTATAACAGAAAATCTGTCGCTCGCTCTCTCTGTCTTTCACTCACACAGACACACCACCACATCAACTTTGCTAAATTGCTAATGAAAAACATTGATCAGGCAGCTGTGATTGAGCAGCATGTAAATCCAACTATTTTCACGGTTGTTGTGGTCGTGATAATTTTGTGAGGCCACATCGAAAAGGCTCGGATGAGCTTTCCAAAGTTCTACAAGTTGTGCCTCCATCGCTTGTGTCCAGATCACACGCTGCACAGCTGTGCTGCTCCGTCTTTTTCACCGACGTTTACATGTTTGCGCGTGAGCAGCTGCGGTGACACCCTCACGAGCGATTGATGATCGGGAGCTGGTCGTGAGGTGTTAATCGCTTCTCGTTACCCCACGTATACTACACGACGCACGATGAAGGCCAAAATCGGGCCGATCACCAAATCGGTCGCACGACTCAAAAATCGGCTCAAAATGGGCCAAAAATCGCACAGTGTGAGCCCAGCGTTAGAGCAGCAATGTTTGTTCGCTCAGAGAAAGGAAAAAAAGGCTGCAAAAGTACAGGGAGGACTGGGAAAAGGAAAACACCTGGCTGGAAAAGTGCACTATAAAGCGCACTGCACTGTGTGCCGGCGCACTTTTTCCATAGGCATGCTTCTAATGGTGGGCACATGAAGAACATGAGGGGCGTGAAAGCTCGGGGAACCCTTAACCAATTTTTTGTCCACCAGGCCACGGCAGAAGCAGATATGATATGTAAACACTGGTTGTTTTTTTTTAAACCCTCTGGTTAAGGTTAATATGGGCATGTGCAGTGAATATCAGCGCTATGTGGCCAGAAGTGTGATAATATCATTTATTTTGTGTAATAAACAACTGCAAGGATAGATGATTACAACAAATTGATGACTAATACATAAAAGTAATACATAGATGAATAATGATGATGAGTTATGATGCGTAATCATGGGAACAAGTGGGTTTACAAACAGGAGCAGCTGATTAGCATTAGAAAAGCTGAAATAATACCTCAGCTGAAGCCAACTGTACTAAATGCACTATATGTGCACTGTTACAAGAATATTTTGCGTTCTATTGTTTTCTATTAATTTATATAATTTTAAGTTAAGCAGGACAGAGTTCTTTTAAAGAAAGATTTACTTATATTCTCAAAAGTTAAGCATGACAGGCTTCTGTTTAAGAAAGAGACCTGTTTTACTGTGTTAATGTTGTCATTGTGAGCTAAAAATAAATGGCTAAATGATCATTTGTTTCCCATATGGTCATATCACAAAGAATATGCATCTGCTTAAATCAAGTTCAAGTCAAATGGTTAAAAAATAATTTCACACACAAAAAAAGAGCTACCACACTGGGAAGGGTGAAGACAACTGGGTTGCCCGGCCCTGGCCACGAGGTGTCCCTTATTTATTTTTCAGGGAGTTGGCAACCCTAGCATGAACTAGTTATTCAGCATCACTCTGAGACAGGATGTTTTTAATTTTAGAGATTTTGTGCAAATCAGTGGCAGCACTTCTTGCATTGTCAAATCTAATAATATACATGAATTAAAATGTGCCAAAATAAAGCAGTTGCTCTCCTTTCATGTTGGACAGCACTGTCCTAAAGCTCCTCCTCAGTTCTTTGCATTACTGGCCCCTTGTGGCCTCAGTCGGACATTGCAAGCTGCGCTTATTTTAATCTGACTGGAGACTGCAGCTCTCCCTGCCATGCAGGCGTGTCCATCTCCCTGCCTGTGCCCTAAACACACTGTTCCCCTATTTTACCTGTGTTACTTTTGATAGCCTAAGCACAATTTTCCAGTAATACCGAGGTGTTCGTAGTGTTGCTTATTTTCCTAAAGCAGAGGTATGAAAAACTTGTCAGTGGCAGCTAAGATTAAATTGTTTTTGGTGTTGACCGATGTGCATTTGATGTCCAATATGACTACAGGATCACTGAGTAGGTAGTAGTGGAAAAGAGCAATAAGAGATTTCTTCACAAAACTTTGACTTTTGTAGTTTCAAATTTTTTTGATAGCTTTATGGTTCGTTTCACCTGTTAGAATATAAAAAGTTAAAATTAAGTTTTAAATGCAAAGCAGATTAACTTTACAGTCAGTTTGGTAAAAGAACTGGTTTTTATATAGCGCATTCTACTTCACCTGAGCGCTATATAAGTGCTTTCTATCTAACACTCATATGCATTCCTACTCCAATGGATGCATGGGAGAGCAACTTGGGGTTAGCATCTTGCCCATGCAGACTGGGATCGAACCATAAAGCACTGTTTCGATACTCCTGACACATATGGGATCACTACAGGTTTCTGCTTGGGCAGCGGTTGTCCTTCTCTCCTGGATCAGCTGGAGCTTTCTTTAGGAGCCTTTCCAGCTTTGACAAAAGTCCAGCTGGGATAACCACATTTACTCAGAGCCTTCTTGATGTTCTTCTGCCTCCCTGGCCACTGTGTCTGTGGGGATGGTGTTCGCTCTGTGTTGTAGCGTCCTGATGACGCCCAGTTTGTGCTCCAGTGGATGATGAGAGTCAAACCTTAGATACTGATCCGTATGTACGGTACACGTCAGCTTTTAGATGTCCCCCATTACTGATGGAAATCTCACATTCTAAGAAGGCTAACCCGCCACTGTTCATATCCTCCCTGGTGAATTTGATGTGTCGGTCCATCGAGTTAATGTGATCCGTGAAATGTGGAACGTCCTGAGATTTGATTTTTACCCAGGTGTCATCCACATATCTGAACCAATGGCTTGGTGGTGTTCCAGGGTAGGATAGCAAAGCTTTTCCACTTCTTCCATGTACAAGTTGGCCATGATGGGTGAAACTGGGAGCCCATGGCACACCCATGTTTCTGCCTGTAGTACTGACCCTTGCGTGTGAAGTGGGTGGAATGAAGACACAGTTCAAACACACTTGGTGGATGCTGAGAGTGGTCCTGTTGCTGAGGTTGGTGTCATCCTGTAATCTCTTACGGACTACCTCCAACGCTTCTGTGACTGGGATGCAAGTGAAGAGAGATGTAACGTCTAAAGTCTTTCATCTTTAATAAAATGATCAGCGTTCTGCTCTACCAGGTGTAACAATTGAGTTTAACATCCAGGCATCCATGAAAACGGAATTTATGACATTTAACGGAGTTAGAAGTTAGCAGGAAGTTAGCTCGCTAGCTTCTATCTAAATACAATATAGCATGTCCTGACTGCTGGGTTTTGGAAACAAATGAAAACGTACAGCTCTGTTATCACTTCCAACATAAATGAAGACAGAAAACTAAACAGCAGTGACGTTTGTAGGGTTACTGAAGTTGGGCTAGCTGGTATATAATGATGTGCTACGTGACCGCTAGCGACACAGCTATGTTAGCATAATATAAACAAGCTAACTTTTTTTTCCACTCGATAAAAGTTAACGTGAGTGTTCTCGGTGGTCAGGAACAAATGTAATCGCATGGCAGGATGCTGTAAAAGGACCAAACTTCAGCCAGGAGAACAACTGAGATAATCCATCCACAATACGAGGCTAGTCATTCATATACTACTGCATGGGCTGGGCTGTAGTTACATCCTAAGGTTTTAAAAACTGAGCTTAAATAAATGATTAGCGGTAATAAAAGCCGAGGGAGGTCAACAGTGATCACTGACTGTTTTAGGAGCTTTTTGAGATCAAATAGAAGAAAATACATAACATTAAACATGTTAACAACCAGAGATGGGCAGTAATGCGTTACTTGCAACAGCACTCGCTTGTTTTTTCAAGTAACGAGTAAAGTAAGGGATTACTATTGCAAAAACGGTAATTAGATTACCGTTACTTTCCCGTAGTAACGCTGCGTTACTGCGTTACTAAAACCGTGATTTTTTGCGAGAATGTCTCATGACAGTGACGTAAGCGAGTGCGCCGTTAGTGACAACAGCTGTGTGCAGATCAACAATGGATCACATATTGATTGTGGGAGAGAGTATGAGCGTGCAGCGTTTAAAGCGTGGAAGTACTGACCTTACTTTGAGTTTGATTCCATAAAAAGTGACAAAAACATTAGTGTCCGCTGTGCGTGGGAAGAAAACTTCTTTTTACAGCGAAAAAAAACCCCTAAACTTCTGAGCAAGCACCGAGTAGCTACGACGTAATGGGAAACTCACAGAGAAACTCGCGGATTCTTCCACTGACCGCTGCACACCTGCACCAGGGTAAACCTCCGCCTGCCTCACTCCTGCTTTACAGGTGAAAATAGAGCAACAGGACTGCTGAGTCTTTGACTTTATTTATGTTCTGCTGTGTTTTACTTGCATCTATTTGAAAGACTGAGTGTAAACACAAAAAATATTTTATTTTATGTGCAGAAAATAGGTTTAAATGTTAAACTAATTTCTTCCAGTCAGAGAATGTTGCATATAATTAAATTTTTGCTTGATGCATAAAATTAAAAGATTAAAACTAATAAAACAAGTTTTAAAAAGAGACTTTTCCATCTGATCACATTTTGTATGATGGATTATGCAGAAAAAGTAGAATTGGGCTGAAAGATCTATCGCTTTATTACCTCTTCAGGGTGTAAATCGTGTTTTTAAAAAGTAACTAAGTAACTAAGTAATTAATTACTTTTGAAAATAAGTAATCAGTAAAGTAACGGGATTACTTTTTTGGGGAAGTAATCAGTAATTAGTTACTGATTACTTTTTTCAAGTAACTTGACCAACACTGTTACACAGCAGGCTAGAATATGCGCTGAGCCTCAGCACCCAATACTTGGACATATTTTCTTTATTAAATAATGAACCAGACCCCAAAAAGTAAACAGCTGTTATTGCTAGGCAACGGGAGCAGCATTTGGTGATGCAGCACCTGACATTCCTGACCATGTGGGCGGAGCATGCATGAAATGGAATGTTTAGTAGAACTGTGCAACACAAGCACTTAGTTCCAGCATGTTTCATTGTATCCAGACACAGCTAGAGACACATCTACAGCAGCATCTCTGTGCAGGACAAACGACAGTTGACGAAGAAACATCGAAAACTTCACTTCACTCCTCTACAATACGTTGGTTCCTTTGTTTAAAAGGCCAAAATGAATCAGGGGAGAACGAGAAGAGGATCGGCGAGTGCTTCACCTCACAATTCAGTACAGCTGATTAACCTGCAAGAAGAACTTCAAATGATACAGGCTGAAAATGTCAAATTAAACGAAGAGGCAGAAAAATCAAGAGGAGAAGCTAAAAATTCACAGTTTGAAACTGAAGTAGTATTGCAGGAATTACTGCATGTGGGCCTCAAACTTAAAGGAGAGAAGATGGGAAAACAACAGGCAGAAAAGGAGAATGAAAAGATGAAGAAAGAACTGTTGGAAGCTCAAAAAGCATTGGAGGAAGAGAAAAGCACAGCACAAGAAGCCAAAAATAAATATCAAACTGCAAAGAAGGAGGCAGGAAATGTGATGCAGGAATTACAGGAGGTGCAGGAAGCTTTTGAAGAGGAAAGAAGGAAAATGCAGTTGGCAACTCAAGAAGCTGCAAATGTAACAGCTGAAGCTGAAACACTAAGGAAGGAATTACTGCATGTGAAGCAACAACTTGAAGAGGAGAAAAAACGTAAACACGAGGCAGAAAATGAGATTGAAAATTTGAAGAAAGAATTGTTGGAAGCTCAAAAAGTGTTCGAGGAAGAGAAAATGAAAATAGAGGAAGCAAAGAAAGAAATGGAAGATACAAAGAGTCACACTGAAAACATGAAGAAGGAACTGATGAAAGTGCAAGAAGAACTTGCAGAAGAGAAAATTGAGGTGAAGGTACTGAAGAAAGAAATGACGGTGACCAAGAAAGACTGCAAAGACGCACTGAAAGAACTACGAAAGCACAAAAAGGAAGCTAAAGAGCTCCTCAAACACAAAGGGAAACTGGCCAAACAGCAGCTGAAAGAAACATTTAAAGATGCCGAGGAGCAGCTCAACAAGACCTTAAAAGAACTGAAGGCAAAAGAAAAGCAAGGCGAGGACAGGAGGGGATTCTGGAGCAGACTGCTGAGAAAGAACTGACCCAGCAGCATCTCAATAGTTTCTTCCTCCTCTCTCCACCTTTCTTTCTCCCCATCCTTCTTCTTGGGACGTTTGTTTGTTTTTTAAAAACTCTAATCTAAATACATGCACTGAAACACACAAATAAAATTGCCATAACTTGACCTCATGTTGCCTGCTTCTTTTCTTGTGTGTCTGTGGATGTAAAACAGTAACACACTTTCTGCTCTGTGTCTTTAATTGTAAATAAATGCAATATGTTTTCATTTTAAAATGCAGTGCAAAAAACTTCTGCTCTGAATCTTTTTTATATCAAAAAGCTTTTTTTTGCCTGTTGTGGAAGTTTTCCATTAAATAAAGCCTGCAGACGAGCGGTGAGCGGTAGCTAACGTTCTTTAATCAAACACACAAAGAACAGACAACCAAGCTTGATGAAGTCCCTGCATGACCGCGGGACAGACGGTCAGCAGAGTCTCACTGAGCCCAGCATGGCTCTCAGTTAAATACCTTCTCCAGGAACAAAAGGCAGTACACAGCTGTTTCACACTCCCTTGCTGCCTCCCAGAGTCCTCGAAGACACAAAAGACTCTTCCTGTGGAGTTGTCTGCTTCCCCCAACTTCCTTACTACACCCCCACCATCTGTCTTACTGTATGAGTGTGAGACATGTTTAAATCCAGTGGCACCAAGGTATCATACAATAAAATGATGTGATTAATACATAAGTAAAAGAAATTCCTATACATGCCCCTTCCTGATTTCTTATGTTTTAACATGGTTGTTACACTTACATGTTTCCAAATGTTAACACAGATGTTCAGAGTAAATACAGATTGTAGTTTTTTAAATGATGATTTCATTTAGTTTGGGGAAACAGCTCCAACTTTACCTCATGTAGAAAAAGTCATTTCCTTCTAAACCTAATAAGTGGTTTTGTCATCTAGCAAGAACTACAATCAAGCATTTGCAATAACTGGTGATGAGTGTGTTACAGCGCTGTGGAGGAAATTTGGTCCTCTCTTCTTTCCAGAATTGTTTTCATTCGGCCACTTTGGAGGGTTTTCCAGCATAGGCTGAGTTTTTAAGGTCATGCTAAACCATCTCAATCTGATTGCAGTCTGCACTTTGACCAGGTCAAAACCTCCATGTTGTTTTTTGAGCCATTCAGAGATGATCTTGCTGCTGTGTTTTGCATTATTGTCCTGGTGCACTTGAGCTTCAGGGCACATTAAATGAGACAAGTGAGACCTTCAGGTTTTCCACATTTTCTGGATTAAGGCCCTCATCGTGGTTCGATTCCCAAAGCGCTTGAAATGCCTTTGTAACCCTTTCCAGACTGATAGAGTTCAGTGTTTCTTAGCTGTTTCTTTAGACGTCCACGATGTTGCTTTCTGAGATCTTTTAGTCAACTTCACTTTTTTTCTGCCTGTCCCATTTGGTCCTTTAGCCGTCAGAATTCTTGTCTGAAGACCAACAAGGAGACCCAATGGATTTACTTTCTCAAATGGATCATCACGGCCTTGCCGTATTGGTCCATTTGATCGACCTTTGTTGTTATTATTTATTTTATTTTCAGTTGTTACAGACGGGACAGACATGACTGGGGAATAGGAAAGGGAGAAAGAAAGATGAAGGAAAAGGAAAACAGAAGGGAAGAGGGACAGTGAGAAAGGAAACTTCAAAAGAGAATGAAGAGAAAAAAATCTCCTGGATCATCTGTTGAGAGAAAGAGAAGAGAAAACAAGGAAAAAAAACAGAGCAACATACTAAACACAACACCATCACCAGTAGCGGTTTTTGATACGGGCGACATCGTGGTGGGGAGCGGTATCACGGGCATCGGCAAAAAAAGAAAAGAAATTGCTCGTACTCATGCTGTCCCGACATCAGCCAGCGCATATTGGGAATGTCACAGGCACCGATTAGTTTTCTGTCGCCCATTTGCTGGGAGGAGAGGGCGCCCTCCGTTTGCGAGGTGCGCCTGCTGCTGGCGGCACAGGGAGGAGAGGGCGGGGCAGCGGGGGAATCTCTGGCTGGCTGGAGCAGCATCTAATAACCAACTCGCAAAATAAAACAAAGATAAAAACAAAACAACAAACACGAAAACACCAGACATCATGACACAGACTTATAATTTGTGTGGTGGATCATAAATTTGATTAGTTTTGAAGTTGTACATCTCTGTTCCTTACATTTCATGTCATGCCCTTATTAATGTTTTATTTGTTGCTTTGACTGTTTTCGAATAGAATATGCAGTGGGAATATAGAGGGAGATAAGTAGTGAAAGTTTTGCCTGGGTTGATTGTGCGTCAATCCATTGTTAATGCCTCAGGGCTCCAGTAGGTGGGTTCGCACGCCTCCTCCTTCACTCAATACAGACGAGTGAGAGTGAGAGCTGTGTGTCTGTGCCGTTCTTTCACCTCTCCTCACTATTTCCCCTGTTTAAGCAACATTTGCACCGATGTTTTTTCGAAATTCTATACACGAAAACTGAGCGTGAGAGCCCTCGGTGCGCCTGCTCGCTGCTGAAGTCAAAGTAAACTTTATTGTCATCTCCGCTACATACAGTCCAGCATATAGAGAGACGAGGCGACGAGGCTCCAGTTACAGCAGTGCAAGTAAACAAACAATAAATATAAGAAGAGTAAGAAAATAAATATACACTTTAGGACTCGGGGTAAAGGGATCAAGATCAATTTAACATTTATAATTTAGTGTTTGATGATTTAAAGTCTAACACACAATCCCTCGAAAGGGGAGGTGGGGGGGGGGGAGCTGCTGCTTCCAAATAGAGCACATTTCATTCATAATGTTGTAAATTATGTATTCATGATTTGAATCCTGGGTTGTGTGAAATCCCAGGAATAAACCCTAGACAAAGTGAAACTGTGAACTAAGGTGTAGGTGTGTTAGGTCATGTTGTGGTGATCCTCGGGTTGAGGGATGGGTGTTCATACTGGAGTGCAAAATTAAAACCAATGGAAGATGGACAAGAAAAGTTCAAAGCCATCAGGTGCTCAGTTTAGAAAAAAGAGAAAAGAAGAGGAGGAGAAACGAGCAAAAGATGCAGGTAAGCAGATGTGTGATTGGATAATGGCAGCTCATCCTGAACCAATCAGAGTCAGAATACTTTATTAATCCCTAAAGAAATGATGTGGGTTACAGTTGCTCCAAGAAGAAATCAGAAAACAGATTTTAATATTAATTAGTCGTTGTCAGTTGTTGATTTGTCCTGTTCTCATTGTATGACGAATTATGATGGCTGTTCGGTAGCTGTTTGCATACAATGCATACTCTCTCTGTCTCTCTTCATATGTGTGTGTGTGTTTCTCTGGTAAAATTCAGTATGGCTCCGACAACAGTGACAACAGTTTTATGTTAATGTACAATTCTTAATATGTTTTGGACTCCAGACCATCACAGACTACAGGACCAGCAAACCCTCCCCCGCATCCTCTGATGTCTCCTTCCTCAACGAGCTCAACAACTTTTATGCTCGTTTTGAGCGAGGGAACCCCACAACCACAACCAGAGACCACCAACCTCTGACTCTCTCCCCCACCAATGTAGGAGCGGTGCTGAGCAGGATCAATGTCCACAAGGCTGCAGGTCCTGATGGCATCCCCGGGTGTGTTCTCAGAGCGTGTTCTGGGGAGCTTGCAGGAGTGCTTACATACATATTAAACCTGTCCTTGGCCCACGCTGTGGTACCGGCCTGCTTCAACTCCACCTCCATCGTCCCGATACCCAAAAACTCCAACCCATCTTGCCTCAATGACTACCGCCCAGTAGCACTCACCCCCATCATCACTAAGTGCTTAGAGCAGCTGGTCCTAGCACACTTCAAATCCTGTCTCCCCCCCACCCTGGACCCCCACCAATTCGCATACCGTCAGAACAGGAGCACAGAGGATGCAGTCTCCATCGCAATGCACTCTGTCCTCTCACACCTGGACAACAACAACACCTACGCCAGAATGCTGTTTATAGACTTCAGTTCAGCATTCAATACAATCCACCCCTCACAACTCATCAGGAAACTGACAGACCTGGGCATCAGTTCCCTCATCTGCAAATGGTTACTGGACTTCCTGACCAACCGCCCCCAACATGTCCGGCTGGATAACCGCTGCTCATCTACCATCACAATGAACACCGGTGTACCACAAGGCTGTGTGATGAGCCCTTTCCTCTACTCCCTCTTCACCCACGACTGCAGACCTGCTGATGGTTCCAACACCATCATTAAGTTTGCAGATGACACCACGGTGATTGGCCTCATCAGTGACAACGATGAGGCCGCCTACAGGGAGGAGGTGGATCGTCTGGCTGAGTGGTGCGACACAAACAACCTGCTGCTTAACACCGAGAAGACCAAGGAGCTCATCGTGGACTACAGGAGGAATGCTGACCCACATCCACCCATCCACATTAAGGGGACGGCTGTGGAGCGTGTGAGCAGCTTCAAGTTCCTGGGAGTCCACATCTCCGAGGATCTCACCTGGACGACCAACTGCTCCAAGCTGGTCAAGAAGGCTCACCAGCGCCTCTTCTTCTTGAGGACTCTGAGGAAGAACCACCTGTCCTCAGACATCCTGGTGAACTTCTATCGCTGCACCATCGAGAGCATCCTGACCAACTGTATAACAGTCTGGTACGGGAACTGCTCTGCCTCGGACCGGAAGGCGTTGCAGAGGGTCGTGAAAACTGCCCAGCGCATCGCCGGAGCACCACTTCCTGCCATAAATGACATCTACAGGAAGCGGTGTCTGAAAAGGGCTGGGAAAATCATCAAAGACCCCAGTCAGTGTTCGCCCAGAGCGGCAAACAGGCTAGGACCGCCACTGCAGGGAGGTGTTTCTGTCTCTGTCATTCCAGGAAAAGGTCGGGAGTGAGCGGAGTAGGAGGGAGACATCAGGACTGCTGCGTTGATTCCAGGAAGAAGACAGTCATAATAATAATGTGTTGTTGTTGGTAGGGCTGTTCATCACATCAGTTACAATGATGATGTCATTTATAGTTTACAAATGACAAAATGTTTACATAAAATCATGACAGTGTTTACATGATATCACCCACTACTAACACTACTTTATTTACTGTATCTTTTGAAAAAAAAAATACTGCTATTTATACAGCAAAAGACTTAAGAATATTCAACAGGAGCAGGTTTCATTGTTCCCTGGTTTTATTATCACACTGTTCACCAAACCTTCACCATCTTATCCAGGAGGGTCACCTCTTCACCCTCACATGGAAGAAGTAATCTGATTGGCATGGTGGTTTGTTTGAAGCAGGTCCCTTGTGTAGCACTGGAACCCAGTCATGATGTTTCATCCATTTCATGGGCTGGTTTGCTGCAATAATGCCAAATAATTAGCATCTCTATAGATAGAAGGTAGTTCTGCAAAATTACTCAGTAGGATGTTTGTTCTAATTTGCTATGAGCTCAGAGCGCATCGAAAATAATACTAATAGGCTATAAAGTGTGATATGAACATATTTAGAACTTACCGGAATGAAAATGTCAGGAGCACCAACAGATATTTGGAGATGGAAGAGAACTGCACGTCAGCTCATCTCACAGCTGCTATCCAGGCTAGACGCCTTCGTTTGGTAACATCGATACACGAGCTGCGTCATGTTGCTTCCGGGTTGGGAAAGAATTAAAAGATAAACCCTTTTCAAGCTTATTCTCTTGCCGGTCGTGCGATCGAACATTGCAGCTGAGCACACAGCAAATACAAACCATGGCTGTTGTGTGTGACTTCGCTCCCTTTTCACTTGCGCTTTGTTTAGACCCCCAAAATGGCGGATTGGGCCAAAATCCTTTCCATGCCCACCCCCGTGACATCACGCTCCAAAGCCCTATAACGATATATATCGGATGACGATATAAAAACATCTATCGTTTCATTTTACGCTGTCGTTTGTTTCGTGGTGTCACAAAATAAACTGTTTACAGCAATATTTTTTCATGTTTTGATGTCACTGTAGTGGCTACATTAATTTCTTCAAGTTCTCTCTTTCTCTTATATTTAATATCACCACACTATGGACGGACAAGCGCCTGTTTTTATGCGTTGTCATTAGCAACAACGATGGTAACACCATCGCGTGTCTGCTTGTTTATTTTCCACATAAACCTTTCACAATAAAGCTCAAGATCCTGTTGAGACTTTTCAAAATAAACTGAATCATATGAAAAAGTATGCAGAGAGTTTATGGATGAGAAGTAAAAAAGAGCCGTCAGGTGCTAATAAATAAACCTTAGACTCAAACGTTAGAACAGGCTTTTCCCCGCAGCACGCCGTGTAATAAATACTCACAAAGAAAACGGCGCCGTTACAACTTATGACTAAAAATGTATCGTTTCATGCATCGATTAAAACACTCGACTCCAATTACAGGACGCCCAGCTGGAAACACTTCACACAAGTCGAGCTGCCCGAGATTCACAGAGTTTACAGAAAATGTTAAATGTTTGTGATTTATATCGTTATCGGACGATAGATGTCTTAATATCGGGATATGAGATTGTGGTCATATCGCACAGCCCTAGTTGTTGGGATATAAAACTGTATGGCCTGATCCAGGGTCATCCTTTCGGTGAAGACAGACGGCTGTGTGAATGTCAAGAAGCCTGGAGAGAAGCCTTACAGCTGTCATGTAAGATTTCAGGCTGCTTTGGACAGTAAAGGTGAAAAGAAGGCGACTGGACTTCTTTAAGTTTGTTGACCAAGAAGCTTCTGGACTCTCAGGTATCTGAAGTCTTGTGGTGGTTGGCTGTGGTTTGGGGGCAGTGCCAGGGGAGTCTAATTGGCACGGCTGCCAGCCATCACCTAATCGTGACTTCCATGAGTCAAAATCTCAGTAGGTTAGTTATGTGTGATGAAGAGCAGAGCTGCGGCTGACAGCAGCAGTGACTGCAAGCTGACAAGGACCAGCGAGTGCTGCTGAGGCAGTGTATGTAAGCACTGAAAGAATAAAGTCTGAATTGTCATTGAAGGAGTGTCAGTGTGCATGTGTTGGGTCCCACGGTAGTAATGAGTGGTTTCCCAGCATGAGGCAATGATGGACTCACGGGCAGGGCGGTTGTTTGCATAGATGGTGGCTACCATCCACCATGAACAGGGGGCGGGGCAGCAGCAGTAGCTGGAGACGCTGCAGGCACGCTCTCAGCCGCACACAGAGGTACTGGTAAACCTGGTAGCTCGGTCTGGGCCCTCGGTACAACTGAGCCTGCAGCGTCTCTGTGCACTGTGGTGTACATTCCCAGTGGTGTGCATGCTGTCTGTAGGGTCAACTGGTAAATTAGCCGGCCACTCCGTGGCACCCATTACCATTAATGGAGGTCCGGTTTGAGCGCATTGGTATGAACCTCATCAGCATATTTTAATAAAGTATACAGGAATATCGCTTTAAATGAGTTCTCGTGTATTATGCCATGTGATATCCTGAAGCAGTGCTGCTGTGCGGGATATTGGCAAGGAGTGTGATGCAGGTGCTGTTCCAGGTTATCACCTGAGTTGGCATCCATAAAGAGATACTGACACTCGCACAAAGATCTACGTGACTGAACATTAAGCCTGTTTGGACGAGCATGACGACTCCCAGGCTGACGGGGTGGTGGAGGACCGGATTAAGACCTTAAAGTCCATGATTTGTACGTTTATTCATGAGGTTGAACGCGATGGGGAACACTGGTCAGACTGTTGTTTGCAGTGTGGGAGGTGCCCCAGGCCTCCGTGGGATTTTCTCTTTATTATTGTAGGCTCTTTATTTATAATATCTGTTGTTGTTTGTTTTTAAGATTGTTCAAAACAATGAAGAGAAGAATGCTCAGTCAACAATCAAACTTACTAGTGACTAGCAAGCAGGTAACAACCTTAATGTGTCATCACTTTCAACCACAAACACACACAAAGGCTTCTTCAAAGACTCTTTTTCTCATAAACTCTTTTTGCTCCAGCTTTAAAACAGCAGCTATTGAGACTGTAGGAGCAGAACAAGGCTCTCTCGTGGCATTAGTCCTTTATGTTATGTCAGCAAAGCTCTGTTTCACGTGAGATCACTATGCAGAACTCATGACAGGCTGAAGGGAGAGAATGGGATTTGTACAGGATAGCTTTTGCTTTAAATCCCTTGATGGATAAAACACACAAAAAACAGGTAAACAAAGTACAGACAACTGCTTACAAGAACACATATGGTACAGATAACAGACTTAAAGACATTTATAAGGTGAGATAAATACTAACAATTATTTTTAGAGCAGTTTAAATGATGAAGTATTATTATTAATGTTATTGTTATTGTTGTACAACCTAATTCAGAAAAGCTAAAGCATTGTGTGAATTGTAAATAAAAAACAGAATGTAATGCTTTGCAAATCTCACAGACCTTTATGATTATTCATAGAAAACATCAAATGTTCAAACTCTGAAGTGCAAAGTAAAATTATTTCTAAATTATATAACAGCATCCGGCGGTGTAAAAACGACAGCACTCTGTATATTAAAGTGAAGTGGGAAAAGGAGGGTAATTTGACAATTACAGAGAAGTGTTGGGCTCACGCATGCAAGATACAGTGGGCTACCACTGGGTCTAATGTTTGGCGTGAATTTTGCTGGAAAAGCATTATGAGATTTTTCATTACCCCTGCTCAACAAAGATATCGAGGAATTGGTGATAAATGTTGGAGATGTGGGGGAGATGGAGCTAACCATTTCCACATCTTTTGGGACTGTAAAGATATTCGCCAGTATTGGTCTCTAATCCATGATCATTTACAAAATGTTTTTTCATTTGTTTTTCCTTCAACTTTTGAGACCATGTTTTTGTGCAATGCACCAGTGCATAAACTGAATTCCAACGACAGAAGACTCCTGTACATCCTTCTGGCCGCAAGTAAAAAGCCTCTTACGAGAAGATAGCTTAAGCCTGAACCACCAACGATAGAAGACTGGATACATTCTGTACAAGAGATCTATACGATGGAAAAAGTGTCATTTTCTCTTAAACTTCAGAGGGATACCTTCTACGGAATATGGTCTAAATGGACAGACTATGTTAAGCATATGAGGTGTGATTTTGTGTATGATGTTACAACCCTGAGTTCTACGTAAACCTACCTGTCCTGCTGCCTCCTAAGCCTAGGTTGTTTTTTTTTTTTTGTTTGTTTGTTGTTGTTGTTGTTGTTTTTTTTGGGGGGGGGTGTTTTTGTTTGTTTTTGTTTTTTTCTTCTTTTCTTTTCTCTTCTTTTTCTGTCTTCTTTATTTTTCAATTATAAGTTAAAATGTGACAGCAAAGAAAATGTAAAAAGGCAAACTACTGTTATGTTCAACAGCTGTCCCAATAAAATCAAATCACCAAATCAAATCAAATCACTTTTATTGTCACATCACATGTGCAGGCACACTGGCACAGCACATGCGAGTGAAATTCTTGTGTGCGAGCCCCACAAGCAACAGAGATGTGCAAACACAACAACACAAACGAGCAAAATACAAGAATGGCCAACCTGAAACTAATAAATATATGTACAATATATAATAGTGTATGCATTTCTGGATGTGTATACTAAATATTTTCCTACGTGTGTGTGTGTGTGTGTGTGTGTGTGTATACACATTTTTACAAATTAAATAGTAAAAAAATAAAATAAAATAATAATAATAATAATAATAAAATATATAAAATATACAGAGTTGAATATGTGCAAAACAGTGGCATTACTGTACAGTATGGAGTGCATAATGTTGAAGTTCCAGTAGTGAAGCTGAGGTGTCTATGACGTGTTCAGCAGTCTGATGGCCTGATGGAAAAAGCTGTCTCTCAGTCTGCTGGTACGGGACCGGATGCTGCAGAACCTCCTTCCTGATGGAAGCAGTCTGAACAGTTTATGGCTGGGGTGACTGGAGTCCTTGATGATCCTCCCCGCTTTCCTCAGGCAGCGCTTCCTGTAGATGTCTTGGAGGGAGGGAAGCTCACCTCCAATTATCCGTTCAGAACACCGCACTACTCGCTGGAGAGCTTTGCAGTTGTAGGCGGTGCTGTTGCCATACCAGGTGGTGATGCATCCAGTGAGGATGCTCTCAATGGCACAGTGATAGAAGGTCCTGAGGATGCGGGGGCTCATGCCGAATCTTTTCAGTCTCCTGAGAAAGAAGAGGCGCTGCTGCGCCTTCTTCACTGTTTTGTTTGTGTGTACTGACCACGTAAGATCCTCAGCCAGATGTACTCCAAGGAACCGGAAGCTGCTCACTCTCTCCACAGCAGCGCCGTTGATGGTGATGGGGGTGTGTACTTCTCTGCACCTCCGGAAGTCCACTATCAACTCCTTTGTCTTTGCGACGTTGAGGGTGAGATGGTTGTCTTGACACCAGTGGGTCAGGGCGCTGACCTCCTCCCTGTAAGCCGTCTCATCACCGTTGGTGATAAGACCCACCACTGTAGTGTCGTCCGCAAACTTCACAATGATGTTGGAGCTGTTAGTGGCTGTGCAGTCGTAGGTGTAGAGTGAGTATAGGAGAGGGCTCAGTACACACCCCTGTGGAGCACCAGTGTTCAGTGTGATGGGGGATGAGGTGATGCTGCCCAGTCTGACCACCTGGCGTCTGTCAGACAGGAAGCTAAGGATCCAGCTGCAGAGGGAGCTGCTCAGTCCTAGATCCTGCAGTTTCCTGTCCAGCTTCGAGGGAACGATGGTATTGAATGCTGAGCTGTAATCTACAAACAGCATCCTCACATACGTGTCTCTCTTCTCCAGGTGTGACAGGGCAGTGTGTAGTGTCAGGGCTATGGCATCATCAGTGGACCTGTTGTGGCGGTATGCAAACTGTAGAGGGTCCAGTGAGTCGGGTAGTGCAGAGCAGATGAAGTCCCTGACCAGCTTCTCGAAGCATTTGCTTACGATGGGGGTCAGGGCTACAGGTCGCCAGTCGTTCAATGAGGAGATGGTGGAGGATTTGGGTACAGGGACGATGGTGGCCATTTTGAAGCAGGCTGGGACTACAGACAGAGAGAGGGAAAGGTTGAAGATGTGCGTGAACACTCCAGCCAGCTGAGCCGCGCATGACCTGAGGACGCGGCCGGGAATCCCGTCCGGACCAGTAGCTTTGCGTGCGTTCACCTTCCTGAAGCACCTCCGCACATCCTCCTCAGACACAGTGTGCGCACTGACGTCATCCGCGGTGCGCACACTGTCCGGTCTCATGGTGTTCGCTGTGTCGAATCTAGCGTAGAATACGTTTAGATCCTCACACAGAGAAGCCGTGGTCTGCGGTGTGCTGGTTTTCCCTCTAAAGTCTGTGATCGTGTTTAGTCCCTGCCACATACTCCGAGGGTTGTCGAACTGTTGCTCCACCCTGTCCCTGTACTCACGTTTGGCTGCTTTGATCGTCTTCCGGAGTTGGTAATGTGCGTGTTTGTAGTCCGATGTGTTCGCGGAGGCAAAGGCGGTGCTCCGTGCCGCCAGTGCCGCGCGAACATCTCCGTTAATCCAGGGTTTTTGATTTGGGAAGGATTTGACTGTTCTGGATGGGACGACATCTTCCACGCATTTCCTGATAAATCCACAGACTGAGTCTGTGTATTCATCAATGTCTCTGGCGGCCACGTGAAACATTTCCCAGTCCGCGTGATCAAAACAGTCCCGCAGCGCAGACTCCGATTGGTCCGTCCAACAGTGCACCCCCCTCCGGGTTGGAGCTTCCTGTTTCAGCTTCTGCCTGTAGGCGGGCAGGAGCAGGATGGAGCAGTGATCTGATTGGCCGAATGGGGATAATAATAATAAAAAAAAGTTCAAACTAAGACATTTTGATATTTCATGAAAACCATAGTACAAATATTTGTGTATATATAGTTCATCAAAGTATGTTTTCCCAAAAAAGATCAGAGGAGGGCAACAACGGGTGGAAAAAGAATTGCTGCTAAAAAGAATAGCTGGAGGAATATTTATCATTTAATTCTTTTCATTTAGGTTAAATGGCAACAGCTCAGTATGAAAACAGGCAGAGTGTCTTAGAAGTCAAACCTCTGTCTACAAATTTTGAACAGTTTCAGATTAATGTTGCTCAGTGCAAAATTATGAAGGAATTATGAAAGGAGAGAAGACTCACCATCTGCAGTATATACCATCCTTACTGGAATATTCTTAAAAAACAATAAGACTGTTGAAATATTCTGTGAATCGCTACCTTATTGTGGTGGAGGGGCTTTCTGTGTCCCAGGGACTCCAGGGGCTATGTTGTCGGGGAGCTTTTGCCAGGTCTGGTGAAGGTGCCTGAGGGCGAGCGTCTGGTGGCCGGGGCCCTGAAAAAGGGACATGGGCCCATCCTCCTTTAGGCCCACCACCTGCAGGAGGCGCCATAGGAGTCGAGTGCAATGTGTGTTGGGCTGTGGCCAGAAGCGAAGGCCTGGCGTACCGATCCCAGGCTACCAAAACTAGTGAGTGGGACATGGAAAGTCACCTCTCTGGTAGGTGAGGAGCCTGAGTCAGTACCGGCTACATTAGGGGTCGGCAACACTCAAAGAGCCAAATGGACCATAAGGAGAGAGCACCTGGATCTGCAAATCTTTTTAGACACGTAAATTAAAGATAACACTGCATATACTGTTTTATGCTATGTATAAAAAATGGCTGGTGTCTTGCTTGTGAAATTTTATTTATGTACAAAAAACATTTTAAACATTTAGAACTTTGTAAAGCAAAAAACAACAAAAAGCACATGCTGAGTTGAAAGTCTTTCAAATGAAATAAAAAGTTGAACTCAAAGTACACATGCAGCAAATGAAAACTGCCGCAGACAGTTGTCGTGCCAAGACAGGTATGCCCAACAGAATCTGTTTCCCTGAATCGGGAGCGCGTACTCTGCCTCAGTTACAACCAACTGGATGTGGAAGTAGTGATGTTTTACTTTAATGAATAAGTGAAAGATGAGTGTTGTGACATTAGCGGTCTGTTTTCCAGCAAGGTCTCTCTGCCTTTTCATACAGCTTACTATGAGTTTTGCCCTTGCCACCTCGCTCTTTGCTGTACACCTAGCCTCCCAGTTCTTACTCTTTGCTAATTTCTACTTCGTCAGTCCACCACAAAGACTTCTTGGCCTCTTTCCTCTCTCCAGAGGATACAGGAAATACCCTCTTTGCAGTTTGCCTTAGCTTTGGAGATGGACTTTCTTATATGGTAACTCTTCTGTACCACCCAGAGCACGTCTGAACTCCTCCTGACCTCTGTGCAACATTCTTCCTTATTCATCTTCCATCACTTAATCCTATGCGCTGCCTTCACTCAGGTCCTCTTCTTGATCACCAAAGTCATCCTATAGACTACTATCCGATTCTTCTTGCATCATCTAAACCCTCTTTTCTTGTTATAATCATTCCGGTCAACATCTCCCTGCCACCTTGAACAGCTTCTATGACGATCAGCTGTCCTGCCTGATGGCATTATGAGCTACATCTTCTGCTAGTTCTGCCCTAATTGGCCTTCCAAATTCAGCAAATACCTCCAAAACTGTGTAGCGTCACCTTCATTCGTTTAAACAAATTACAAAGTAGTCATCACTGCTTTGACAAAGTGAAACTAGCCAGCCAGGCAGCCCCCTTTCAATTTTCTATTTCAAGATACCCCCCCAGATAAACCCACTAAGCCCTCAGAAGACACTGGTCCATTACCTCCAGCTTGAGAAATCCTAGCATGCTTCACCTTTAGAACCTCTGCTCATTATCAAGTCCCTCCACATTGCTGTCTGATTTTGGCTTCTCTCACACTACCATCAAGTTTGCTCATTGTCCGGCTTTTCTTCCCATCTCTTCTCCAGCTTCTAACCAAGGAATCCAGACTACCTGAATGAGATCATGGGCCACCCGTCATTGTTGTAAATATGTAAGTGTTACACTTACAATCCTGAAAGAACTTCATAATGCAGTCATTGCTGCAGCAGTAAAACATTTCTTTGTCACCACGTTTTCACACATTTCAGGAGATATTTTGGCCCACTTACACTCAAACTCAGGTGTGGGCCCCTGCTGGCACTGTCCTCTCATTGGAGGGCCACTTTAGTGTTCAAGCAGTACAAAAAACCAACCAAGCAAACGTGAAAACACCCACAAATATTTCTGAAAACATAGTTTTTGTTTGTTTTTTAAAATGTCAAATATTGCATAACAAGACAAAACTGCAAACATGAACACAGTGTGTTTTTCTCACTACAGGAGTGAAGTCTGGAGACAGGCTAGGGTACTCCATGTGCTCTTTATCCACGTTTTTGTTGCCGTCACAGTGTGTTTTGGTTCATTCTAATGCTGGAAGACCCATCCACGACCCATGTTCAGTGTTAGGGAACACGAGACTTTCACTACATGGTTGTGTCCATTGGCTTCTCAGTGCGGTGAAGTCATCCTGTACCCTTAGCAGAAAAACAACCACAAAGGATAACGTTTCCACAACCATGCACAGCTGTGGGGATTGTGCTCTTTGGATCATATGCAGCATTTCTCACATTCCCAACATGGCAGGTCAAAGAGCTGCAGTTTGTTTGATCAGACCTCAGCACTTTCTGCCAAGTCTTCTTAAACCATGTAGATATTCACTGGCAAACTTGAAATGGGTCTCAACAAATGCCTTTGTGAGCAAGGGCAAGTGCTGCAAGATTTTAATGCTCTGCCTTCTGATTATTCACACCCCATGAGGCAAGACTTCACAGAGATTTAAAAACAAAAAACCCCTTCAACCTGGCAATTTTGGTTCAGGAGGCCCACCACGGTCCAGTTAAATGTGTGCAGATTTGTGCAATTTCTTAAAGCAATGGAACAACTGAGTAATACATGTAAAAAGGGAAATCAAGTAAATATGGAAACATCAAAATAGCCATTATTTTAACTGAATCCTTGCATCTCTCCCTTCATCTGTTTTCTTACATCTTTATCTGCAGGTAGTCTTTATCCTTCGAGCCTCTACCAGAGGCCTGGGAGCTCCAGGGTCTGCTGTCCTACCCCTGCACTCTTCTGGATAGAGATCAGGGATGTTGTTCCTGGGCTCTACTGGAGCCACTGGCCCAGTTTGGACAGTTCAGACGACCACTGTTGCCTTCATGAGTGTATTTGTTTATCCACCTTGAGAAATCACGAACACTTCATCTCTGATTGTTGTTTTTTTTCTTACCACTGTTCCTGCTATGGCGTTACCGCCCATCTCTGATGATTACCATCACCATAGCAGGAAAAAACAGTGGTAAGAACACCCCCCCCCCCCCACCCACTAACTAAGAATAACAATAACATAAATAATATAATGTGTAACATGGGCAGTATTAATGTGTCCCAGTTTTTTTAGCTGCAGTGACAGTTGACATGGCTGTGAGCAGTGTTTCCTACCTGTGTGGGCCTCAGTGGTGCACGGACACAAAATAAACAAATGATTCGTTTTCACACGTGTTTAATGAATGAAAGATTTACTGTGGTACAATCAAACATTCTGTTACAAAGGTCCAAAATAACAACGGTGTGCTCTTGTTTCTGACACTTGACTCCAGCTGCAGTAAAGACATTCTTCACTACAGAGGAGGCATTAAAGAGTAGAAGTAAAACGTCAGGGATGGGGTCAAATTTACAGACATTACTTTTGGTAAACAGGTTTGATGAACTTAATTGCAAATAATATTGGCAGCTTCCAGCGTCACACCTCATCCTGTAGTAGATGCAGCTGCACTACATACACGGGGAAATCGTCCTGACTTATCACCAAGACTTAAAACTTGACCTCTGACACCGACTTTGAGGTCAGATGTTGAGGTCACCAGGATTCGACCTCATCCAAGATCTTTAGTCGCTGCACCTACGTCACCTGGATCTGCAGTAATCATATTTACAAAAATACACAATCAGCCTTTCACAGCTTGTTTGCTTAATTAAAACTAGCATTTGGCTCTAATGAGTGATGAGGCTCAGCTGCATGAAGCTAACTCGTATTAACAATATTAAAGCCCAGTATTGTAGAGGTGGCATCAGCCGAGAGGAGGGAAGTAGTGATAAAATACTGAATGCTGAAGCTCCGAGTGCCAGCAGTAATGACAGGATCTCCCAGTCTCAGCTGTGAATGTGAACAAAGGTTAAGTGATCTTCATGGAGGAGAACGAGCCTGGAAGCTTGACAGAAACAGATTTCTGATTTACTCACAACAGTTTGTTCATAAGCCTTATGAATTCCTTGACCCAGAGGAAGTTTTAAAAGAAAAACGTTAAAGCAGCAAATCAAAATATCTAAGATGCCAAAGTCAGGTTATCCTTGAGTTTTCCTTTGGACAAAGCAGGAGGCGAGAAGACAAACACAAAAAGAGGCATCAAAGTCCCTTTGACTCACTGCCTCATTCAACAGCTACCAAGGTGAGGCATTTGCATTTTCACTTGGTTGCACAGTTCAGCATTCCAGAGCAGTTAATGGAGCTAAAATCAATGACAATCTCAGTCCTCTTGGGCTTGAACTGCCTGTGAAAACACCAAACACACACAAACTGGTCAGAGACGCACCTTTACACACAGAAAATGCTTAAAGAAAAGAAAATGCACCTTTGAAAGATTTTTATTGGCCTCCTACTCTGATAAGTTATAACAAGGTTCATGTAGAGGTTTGTAACCACAAAAATCCATAGTTCAGCTCACAGACACGTCTTGGGATCTTTTTAAGCCACATCGAGCATCATAACTTGGGTCTAGCAGGTGTTCCTGAAACGGCCCCCCGAGTTGCACAGGCCTCCCCGAGTCTTGTCTGTATGATGAGCTTTCTAGAAGTGCAGGGTTACGATACTCGTTTGAAACAACTGTGATACAAACAGTGCTGTGGCTGCAGACAGACACAGCTCTTCCCCTCACTAACAGCAGAGTCCAGACTGTAGAGAACTAATCGTAGCAAATAAAGAGTCGAATCCAGAGCAGCACAGCTGCAACTCAGGCCTGAACAGAGAGGCTGCATGCAGGTCTGTACAAGATAATAAAGTTGATCATTTCTACCTTTACGATTATTTATTAGTGTGTTTCTTATTTTGTTGTGACCAGGTGTGTTCTTATCTTTAAAATGCAGGTGTGATCAGTGCATCGTTCACAGTGAGTGCTCTGGTAGGTACCTTTTTATTTTAGTCTAACAGCAGACCTTATCTACAGCTCATTAGATCTTGTTTTAACATATGGCATAGAAACTGAACATTTAACAGTGTTTCCTGAAAACCCTCTCCTGTCTGATCATTTCCTGATAACATTTACATTTACAATAATTGATTACACAGCGGTGGAGAGTAGACGTTTATCACAGTAGATGTCTTTCTGAAAGCGCTGTAACTAAGTTTAAGAATATAATCCACCCACTGTTATCATCTTCAATGCCCTGTACCAACGTAGAGCAGAGCAGCTATCTGAACGCTACCCCAACAGAGGTCGATTATCTTGTTAATAATTTCACCTCCTCACTACGTACGACTCTGGATACTGTAGCTCCTGTGAACACTAAGGTCTCTAATCAGAAGTACCTGACTCCGTGGTATAATTCTCAAACACGTAGCCTAAAGCAGATGACTCGTAAGCTGGAGAGGAAATGGCGTGTCACAAATCTAGAGGATCATCATTTAGCCTGGAGAAATAGTTTGCTGCTTTATAAGAAAGCCCTCCACAAAGCCAGAACATCTTACTATTCATCACTGATTGAAGAAAATAAGAGCAACCCCAGGTTTCTCTTCAGCTCTGTAGCCAGGCTGACAAAAAGTCAGAGCTCTGTTGAGCCAACCATCCCTTTAACGTTAACTAGTAATGACTTCATGAACTTCTTCACAAATAAAATTTTTATCATTAGAGAAAAAATTACCAGTAATCATCCCACAGATGTAATATTATCTACAGCTACTCTTAGTACCATTGATGTTAAGTTAGACTCTTTTTCTCCAATTGATCTTTCTGAGTTAACTTCAATAATTACTTCCTCCAAACCATCAACGTGTCTTTTAGACCCCATTCCTACAAAACTGCTCAAAGAAGTCCTGCCATTAATTAATGCTTCGATCTTAAATATGATCAACCTATCTCTAATAATCAGTTATGTACCACAGGCCTTCAAGCTGGCTGTAGTTAAACCTTTACTCAAAAAGCCATCTCTAGACCCAGCAGTCTAATTATAGGCCAATCTCCAACCTTTTTTGCTTTAGTAAAAAACAAACAAACAGTTAAATGTGTAACTTCTTTACACTGACAGAAAAGAGTTTCACTGGTCTGGCCACCTTAGGATCAAAGTGAGCTGTTTGTGGTTGTAAAATGTAAAATGACTTTGATCCCTCTGGTCTATAGGGTTGGTGAAATCTTGATTTGGTACTTTCTTGGGATCACCAGCAGGTGGAGCTGTGGCTGCTCTGCACACCCTTGATCCTATTTTTCAGCCGTTCATCCCAGCTGAGGAAAACGACACGTTTCTCCCGCTGAAACAGGCGCTTTACTTTTCTTTACATCTTCTTTTCCCTTTAAATCAAATACATCAATCATCCTTTTCTGACCTCCATAACAATTCCAACCCTTTCACCACATTTTCACTTGCACAGTTCATTTGTTGTGCTCCCTTCCATGTCTGTCCGCTTAGTTCTCAGATCTGGTGGTCCTTTGTTTATACTGACTTATTGTAAGTCAACACGTCTAAAAGATAGCTGTTGTTGTTAATTGGGGCTATGTAAATAAGCGTACTGTATGTCTTGATGCATGCTCAGTCATCCAGGTAAATCCCACAGTTTGATTGTGTTCATCTGGACGCAGCGCTGTCAGAGGGAGAAACCTCTCGTCACTCATCCAATTTACAAATGCAACCTGAATTTTGTGAATTTGCAGAGTTCTTGGTAACTTTGTAAAGCAATCAAATAGAAATAGAATAAAATTCAACCAATTTAGCCTCTGCACTCAAGAAATGTTTTATTGCAACTGATATAAAATCTGAAGTTTAAGATTTGGATGCAGTTCCACTTACTCGTGCTATTGGATTTAGCATGCATCTATTGGGCAGTCTCAACTACAGTCACAGTATGACAACATTCACAGAGATTTTTCTCTGTACTGAATGAAGGAGGAATTGTGTGAAATTTAGGTGAAGCACCATCATCACAACAACTTTTAAGAACAAGCACAAGCTTTAGTTTTGCTATTTGGCCATAATATCTGCAGCAGTGGGATTCTGCAAGCATGGAAAAGCTTCCTGATACATCCTGAGTTACAACATTCTGAAAGTGTCCGAGACAGACTACTGCAGAAACGTAACCACCGCCTGGCCTGAATTCAGTCTCTGGTCCGGAGTAGTTTGGCCGTACTTAAGGCAACAAAGCATCAGTTTCTCCTTCTAGACTAACGTGTAACTTACCTGCACTCGATCTTTGCCATACTGAGCAGCCTTCTGGAAGCAGTCATTTCAGGTGTGTCATGGTACTTATCAGAAAGATACACCACCTCCTTCAGACCTGGAGAAAGTGAGGGAGGGGTCATAAATTAATCTTATTTGATATTACAGAGGATGGAATATTGCAAATCAATTAAGGTTAATTGATTAAACACTAAGTAACAGACACACCGATGAGGGTTTAACACTTTTTAAATATACACGCTTTTCTGTTCCAAAGGACTGACCCACTCTGCAGCCTGATGTAGCAGTGAATCACATTCTTAAATGTAAAAAAGGCCATCTATGTCCACTGTGAATGACCATTATTGAACAGAGGTGGTGGCCACAACCCACACTCACACTTTGCACCAGGTTACATCGTGTATGTCAAGTTTATTTATAAAGCACATTTAAAAACAACCAAGGCTGACCAAAGTGCTGTACAAGAAAATACAAATATAAAATACAATAAAACACAAGTACATAAAACACCTCACTGATAAAACAATAAATTAAAACAATAAGTTAAAGCTTGCTAAAAGCCAATGAGAAGAGGTGAGTTTTAAGAGCAGTTTTAAAAGTTCCTAGGCTTGTGGAGAATCACAAGCGTGAACCTTTAATCTGACAAGTAAGTCAGGTGATAGGATGTGGCTCACCTGAAACCCCTGGAGGTAATAATAATAATAATAATAATAATAATAATAATAATAATAATAATAATAATGGATTGCATTTATAGCGCTTTTCGAGACCCTCAGAGCGCTGTACAATTCCACTGTTCATTCAGTCTCACATTCACACTGGTGGAGGCAGCTGCAGGTGTAGCCACAGCTGCCCTGGGGCAGACTGACAGAAGCGAGGCTGCACCACCTCCGGTCAACACCAGCAGGTGGTAGGTGAAGTGTCTTGCCCAAGGACAAAGACAGACAGAGCTGGGGATCGAACTGGCAACCTTCCGGTTACAAGATGAGCTTCCCAACCCCCTGAACCACGGTCGCCCCCTACGCCCTCTTATCACACCTTGGCTCATATGATAACACTGATGACTAATAGATGGTCAGCGACCACTGGGGTTTAAACACTGTTGGTTTGAAAACAGCCTCTCGTCCTCTTGGATGAGAGGCTGTTTTCATCTTCAAAAAACCTAAAGAAGTCAAACTGCCTTCCTTTCAAGCTCCTAAGACGACCACATCCTGGGTGACCGAGTACCTGCACAGACAGCAAATCGCATTGTTATTATAATTTATGTCTTCTCTGAGCAGTCTAAATCATCTAGAATTAAATGAAAATGTGAATAACTGGGTGGTCTTTGAAACAAATAGGGGGAAAGATGTTGTTCTCACGATGTGGTCAAGCATGCTGCAAACACTGGTACTTAGAAAATGTGCCAAGAAGAGGCAGAAAATGAAAGCTGACTGAAACAGATGCCACACACCTCAAACTTTTAAGTACTGGGAGAGAAAAGAAGATTACTGCTACGAAGAAGTCTTAACTAGTCTGAGAAGATTTTCAGAATGACCATAATCAGACAACTGAATGAACAAGGCTGAAAAAGGAAGAATAGCTGCTAAGAAGCAGCGACTGAGCATTAAGGAGGTCAACAAATGTACAGGAAGACTTCAGATCTGTCAGGGAGCTGCAGGTGACTGCAACTAGGTACTGTTCCTGTGCACGCACACACACACATGCACGCACGCACGCGGGGTTACATTTCTGGAAACAACATGGGGAAATTTGTGAAAATTGACATTGTCTACGACAGCATCTTGTTGCATCATGGAAACCCTTCTGGACTGTTGTGGGCACCAACAAGACAAAGGCCACAAGCAAACTTTAAAGCGACGCCGAGCTTAACTAACCAAGAAAAAGTAACTTTGATTCGGACAGTCCGTCAGTTCAAGTACTCAAGTGTGGACTTTAATTCCACTGCACACTTTTGGGATTTGGATGGATCACACAAAGTTTCATCCAAAGCAGGTCGATGGGAACAGCTAGAAACCTTTTGTAAGTCACTAACAAAAGAGCATCACAGCAAGTACAAGAGCAATGCCAGAAAACATGCAAGCTGTTATCAAAGCCGAGAGAGGCCATAAAAATACTGTTTCTAACAAGTTTCTTTGTAGAATAATAGCTGGGCACAAATGGAAATGTGCTTTAATCACAATTTTTTAAATAGTTTTGACTCTACTTGACAACATATTTTAAATCAGTCATTATGGGATGGAGGTGTGGACTTTTAACTGAATATATAACTCTTACAAGGGACAAGTCACAGAAAGACAAATACAGTGGTCTGACTTTGTTGGGTGTCTGCTAGATTTGTTATTCAGACAAACTGGTGATGGCTAACCAATCAGACCATAATAATCCATTATTATTATTATTATTATTAAAAATGAAGTGAGTTCTGCCAACATTGGCGGCTGTGACTCCTAATATTATTACCTGGACCTTCATGAATCAGTATGAATGTAGAAACAGTTACAGTGTGTGCTGTTAATACTCACCTGCCTGAATAATGAGCTTGGCACACTCATTACAGGGGAACAACGCCACATACATGGTGCAGTCCTTCACATCAGCACTGTTCTTATTCATAATAGCATTCAGCTCTGCGTGGCACACTGTGAGACACGACATCGAAACAAACCTCAGTCACTAAAACACACTGCAAGTTTGATAGCACTTCATCATGTAGCCTCTGCTGCCCCCAACTGGCCAAACGTTTGAAAATTGTTCCACCCACTTCCATGATCACAGGTGCATAAAATCACACACAGATAAACATCTGTGAAAGAATGAGTCGCTCAGGTGTGAGGGCAGATGAACAGATACTTTTGGCAGTATGGTGCAAATGTAGATAGGATTTGGTTTACTCCAGACATTCTCCCACACATAAGGTGGATGAAAGCAGGAGTGCTTTGTTACTTTAATGCACCAAATACACCATTTTAAAACAAGCTGTTGTAGAAGAAAGCAAAAATGACAGTGTGCATTCTCACCATAAGGGTATTTAGTGTCAAGCCGGTCATCAGCAGAGCGAGACCATGGCAGCAGGTCATCATTACAGCCATTAGGCATACCATTGTAACCGATGCCCACTATCTTATTCTCCTGGTTCACTATACATGCTCCCACCTGTGAGAGACACCGAGACAGAGGGACATAAAGAGAGGGACACACACAAAGAACTGATTCCTATATTTATAAAAACAAGACCATCAAATTAAAATTATTATACCACCACGTCCTATTTTACAATAATGCATGCCCCAAATTCGCTCCCTGACAGACTTTCTAATATTCAGCTCACCTTAAATTTGTGTGTGTTTTCTCTTTCTTTCATCTGCATATTTAAATTGGGAGGAAATACAATTTTTGGGGCACGTTCAATTTTTCCCTGTTTTTCTTTCCTTCAGAGTCTGAGTAACTGTGTTAAATAATCATTACATCAACAGTGAACATCACATCTGAGCAGGCCTAAACCTTGTCTCCCTGTTTTTGGACAGCAAGAGGAAACAAACTAAACTAGGATTGTGCGAAGACAGCTTGACAATGAAGGTGACGTTTGACCGTTTTCACATTAAACTATTGCATTAGAAACGTTCCTGCTAATACATTATATTTTAACACAATGGGAGATTGTGCCTTTCGGCCGGCCTGGGAGCTCCTCAGTGTCCTCAGACAGCTGGGGAGAGATGAGCGAGCAACCACACATTCTCATGCCAACATGCAAATGACAACAACAACAGTAAACTCATAGTAAAAGACTCTTCTAAACCTGAACCACACCTCAGTTCTGTACACCAGAAATTTGGATATGAACTCATAGTAAAGTATCTGTTTCAGCCCTGACACATAAGCAAACGCAGACGTACCTGGGAGCTCGGGTCTTTGCTTCTTTGTGCTGACAGAAAAGCCACAGCCATGAAGTACTCTGGCCACTCAAGGTAGTCCTCTCTTTTCTTGGTTTTGCCACTATAGAGAAAAAAACCCAAGAGATTTATGAAGTTATGTGAGAGAAAACAAAAACTGTCCAATTCTGGTTTAAGGGACTTCACAGCTTTGTGAGCCGTCACTCTGGTACCTCACCATCAATGTTACGATTCAGTTTGTGTTATCTGATGTGTACATTCGTATGTATTAATTGATGAGCTGCCAAAACAATCATTTACATATAAACACCACAGAGTCTCCTGAGTAGAAGCTCAATGTGCATAACCTTTAGTAAAAGCTTGAACATAATGGTTTTCAGTATCAGCACTTGTAACAAGACTGATACTATTCAGATATACACCAATTAGTCACAACATTAAAACCATGTCACTAATACTCTGTAGATCTTCCTCCTGCCCCAAAATCAGCTAAGCTGTCAGAGTATGGAAAGAGTGGACACAGTGCCTGTTGTGTCTGGCACTGGGATGTTGCTCTGGCTGCCCTCTGCAGCAGTTTACAGGGATGGTAGGGTGCCAGCGTTAGTGTCCAACAGACAATGACAACACTGAGAGTTTTTAATTATATTAAAAGATGAATAAGAATTGTATTACTATTTAGTATTGCACATTATTTTTTTAATTAACATTATGAATAATAAAAATAATATTTCCCCCAAAATGACTCACATAAGCCCCCTGACAAACAAACCTCTGTACTGAGCCACAAACGATAACACAAACTACTGAGAGCCACGGGGCTTATGTTTGGAGAAACAAGGGCCAGATGTGCAACCAAAGAAAACTGTCCCAGCAGAGAAAAAGCAGAGGCGGCAGTGTTAGGCTGTGGGAGATGCTTCCTAGTGTCTGGAAAGGGGGAACTCATCGAGGTGGAAGAAATCATGAAGACAGAAGGATAATGGGAAGATGATGAAAGCTTTAAGCAGTCAACAGCAAAACTGGGTCTGTTGTTGCAACAAGGACCAAAACATGTGTCGATCTCGGAAAACTCCACTTCAAGCGAGACTAAACAGATAACCTGGAGTACAGGAAGTGTATTTGGGACTGACGTCACTCCCGATTATCGTGTTTGAGAGAATAAATGTAGAAAAAACGGGATTTAATTTGGTTCTCGGCAAGGTAGAGCCGTGCAGGTATCACCGGGAGCAGCATAATACTTTGCGCTTATCAGGAATAGAGCCTCTGCACACGGTGAGTCAAAATCCACAACAGTGCAGATTAAAGGTTCACGCTTTTACTATTGGATCGGTAACTTGGGGTATGTTCCGACCTTTTATGCAATTTTTTTTTTGGCATTCCACAAAATCTCTCCAACTGGGAACTTCCGGCGATGCAGGAACGCACCATAAAACTCGAAACGTCACTAACAGCCCAGTGAGACAGTTTTACGACCTCCGAGCATTAAAAATAAATGTGAAAAACACTGTGACGGACTGATAAATGAAAGACATTGGCTCAGGGTGGAACATATACTAAAACACTACGTAACAGCGCACCACACGCGGACAGACTCAGCTGCTTCTCGGTGGAAATCCGAGCCTTTCCCGTCACGTGTAGAGAAAGGTTACCTGTTTAAACTAGAACGCTGTTGGGTTTCTTCCATATTGTAACAAGTAACTGGTATAAATCCCTCTGACAACGGCAGCCTTTGTTGATACCGCACGATGGTCGCTACGACACCGTGAACCACGTCACAACACAGGAAGAAATCTCCCGCGCTTAAGGCCGGACTGTGAGGAGTTTTTCTGCCCTGACTTTTGCTTCAAAGGACTGCAGCTTCTTCGGTCACAGTGGCGGATCGAGAAAGTCTTACAGGGGTGGGGCAGGGTGGCATATACGTCTTTGGTAAAGTACGTGAAAATCACCTATATGTAAATGGAGCCAATAAAGCACTTTAAAACTATTTATTATATCATTCTCTCCACAGCAGGCTGAAGAGCCTCCTGTAGACCCGCCCACATGTAACTCACACTGGGTTGATTGTGTTAGAGGACAGGACAGTGCTCTTCCTTGATAATTATTCACACAATGACCATATGACACATTTATAGTAAGTTTAACATTAATGACGTTTCTTATTGGCCAAAGGTCCTTGTACCCCCTCAGCTGAACTGTACAGATCCACTTCTTTGAACTATGACATTCAGTCATAATGAAAACGATAAACACCCACATCACTAATTACTTGAGCTCAAGCTCTAAGAACATAATTAGAAGGTTAACAGCTGCCATATAAAGAGCAGCACTTGTGAAGTACACTTCATGTCTGTTTGGCACTAACAGGTCATTCATCAGCTTGTGCAGCTACACTATAGAGATAAAATTCAGGTATTTGCAGTCAACAAGCTACAAGGGTATAAAAGTGGCTCATTCTAAGGAGCTCTGAATTCTGAGCATGGTAACGTAATAGCATGGCACCTTTGCAACAAGTCCCTCTCTCCTATATTCTGTGACCAGCTGTAAGTAGTATTACTGCAAAGTAAAAGAGTTCAGGAAGCCCACCAAATCTGTAGCCAAACGTTAAAGAGGGAGGGTCACTGACTGATGAACTCATGGTGCACCAGGACCTTTATTAAGACAAAAGTAACAAAAACATCATGTGAAATCACAATTTTCCATTTTAGTGCTGGAACTGGTGACACCAGCAGACTCTTGTATGCGAGGCTCTCCCAGAGCGCTCTGTTTCTGGTGGAATGCCGTTCAGTCGGACGCAGGTCAGGTGACTGATAATATTCAGTCTTTACCCTAAAAAGCTCTTTGTCTGAATCGTTGTGCTGATAACTTTCTGTTGATGCATTGAGCTGACTGTGAGTGCTCCGGTTTACATCTCTGCATGAATTATATTGATGCTGTCAAACCTTTTACTCCCTTTGATATCTCTGTCTGTTTGTTAAGCCTCACTATTTTTCTCTGATTAAACTCATTAATGGGTGGATATGTACCTGTATAATAAGTATACAGTATACTAAAGTATAGTAAAGCTTTAGTGCACTAAAGCTTTGAGTGTTATTATTCAGTGTGCAACAGACTGGAGGTGCTCTTCAGCCTGCAAATCTCACAGTTAAAGAAGTATAACTGCATCAAAACAGCTTTACACTGAAAATCAGGCTGCTTCTACTGCAGAAGTACAATCAGGTACTTACAAGTTGGCAACGTTTTGTATCCCGTCAGTAGCCCATTTACACTCTTCCTAAACAAACAAACAAACAAACAGCAGGTTAAGAAATAAACACTTCAATTTGGACACCTTGGAAAGTTTTCTGTTTTCAAATGACACAATCTCAAACACACACACACACACACACACACACACACACAGGTGATGGCAAAGCTGCGTGTAGCCACAGCCACCCTGGGGCGCACTGAGGAGAGGCTGCTGGACACTGGTGCCACCGGGCCCTCTGACCACCACCAGTAGGCAATGGGTGAAGTGTCTTGCCCAAGGACACAAGGACCGAGACTGTCCGAGCCGGGGCTCGAGCAGAGATAAGCCAGAAGTCGTCCTCATACGCCCAAATATGGGCCTTGTACCAGGAAGCAAGTTTAACATACCCAGGGTATCTTTTTGTTCTGGATTCACTGACACTAACATCAGCAATCACGGTGAATGGTCACATGAAGCTGGTTATCAACCTGTTAAGTTACCCTGGCTTTCCTAATCTAGGTACACGCGCGTGCAAGGGGTGACACTGGCAACATCTGACCAATCCCACTGAATACTGAGCAGCAGCTTTAAATGTGTCAGACAGTAAGACTGGAAAAAATCTACTATAAAGAAAGAAAAGAAAAGCTGGCAAAAATGCCAACAGACTTATTCCATTAAATGAACGTTTAAATTAGCATAAGACAGTTTTGTATTTTTTAGCTGCATCCCAGATGGTGTTGAACAGTCTGATGGAAAGCATAAATATAAAAACATAATTAAGTGTAAGTGCGACTGATATAAAGTACAAATAGGTGTCCTGAGACTTAATTATAGGCAGTGATTTAATGATTCCACAAAATCCCAGAACACTCCATGTTAGTGACTGAGCAAAACTACAAACATCTCAAATGAATTTTCCTAAACGACGGTGTGATTTCTACCATATCATGTTGAGGTTTCTCTTTAGATACGTGTCACTGTGACTCGCAGCCAAAGAAGTCGTGGAGGTGCCAGCAGGTCTAAATGAATGGTACTTAATTGCATAGACAGCATAACAGAACAGAATTTAAAATAATAACACAAAATTTAAAGTATGGTTAACTCATTCCAATCATGAGAAAGCTTGAAAACATAAGGTTTTCAACTCAGCTTAATTACCTTTTTTTCCAAATTACTCAGTGCACAAACAGTCAAGAAGGTCACATGTCTACACTTTGGTCTATTACGACTACAACACAGGACAGATAAGGAGCAAATTACTCACCTTTGAAGGATCAATTGTGTAACTGGAAGCATGTGATGAGGTAGACGACTGGCATGGCTGTGTATTGTGCACCTAAAAAAAGACGAGAAGGCAAAAGGAGATGCAACTAAAATGGCCATTTTTAAACCATTTGGGTAAACTGGTTGCAGATTACCAATCATTTAGAAAAGGTGGTTTAATTTAATCTGAAAAAGCCGATTCACGAGGTCCTGATTCGATTCAATTAAATTTGGATATGCACTTATAAATGATCAGAATTATAATATATTTCCTGTCTATGTATAAAACCAAAGCTGACACTGTGAGACTTCATCAGAGGTGTGAGCATCACAGCAGAGGCCTTTGTGTCAAAGTGACTGAGGATCAAACAGAGAAACATGAAGCAGATTTTCCTGGATTGGCTTTTTATAGCAGATAATCTTAAAAATATTCTGCAGTAGAACAAAAACGTAAGAAAACCATCAATCAGCATCTGAACATGACCTGATGCTGCTGAAGTGAAGCAGAGCAAAGTTAGAGGTTTGATTACAGACACAGCTGAGAGTTTTGCAATTTGGCATCAAGTTTACATTTGTTCGATATAAATTTGATTTGAATCAGGAAATCAATGTTTTAAACCCACCCCTAATCAATTGCCACGTATCAACAGAATTACAGGGAGAAAAGCAGACGTCACAGCATGTGCACACACCTACCTCTGTATTTCTCTGTTCGAATTTTGTTTCCAACAGCAGGACTCTGCTTATCAGCTTTTCCCAGCTTTCTCTGGATACGGTGACGACTTCTCCCACATTCTGGAAAAGAATATGATAATTACAGAAAAGAAGCGCTCGGGTTATTCTCTTTCCTGTTGTCTATCAGAGAGAAGACTAAAACAAGACTAAAGAAAGGGCAACATATTTTAAATAAGTAGGGAGTATCTTAGCTTTGTCTGTTTTCCTGCCTTGCTCCAGGCGTTTCTCCAGAATACTGACCTTGCTGAGGCCAGACACTGCATAGCTGAGCTTTTGTTACCATCCCTGAGTTTGGACCCAGTGTTTTCAGTTGAACGTTTTTCAATATTGATATTTTAAGCGAAGTAGATGAGCGCTTTCTCATCTACTTCAGTTCTGGGTTTTAGTTTATTTTGCATCCTTAGGGTCCCCAATGAATCTTGTTTCCACTGTGGTCCCTGTGCTTCTGTAGCTTTGTCTGTTTGTGATTCCATGTTTTGTTACTTCCTGTACTTAAGTAGGCTTTTGTCTCCTGTGCTTCAATGTCCAGTTTAGGTCCAGTTGCCTTGTCATGCCTTATTTGTTCCCTTTGTGTCCCTCTGTAGTTACTCTCATCTCCTCAGTCAGTCATGTGTCCATGTATTTTGACCTTTTGTCTGTGTCAAGCATATGAATGCTCAGTTGTTCTCCCAGTGTCTCCCAGTTTGTTCCTGCCACTCTTCTTCCTTGTCCTCATCACCTGCCATGTTTCTATTGTCTCCATGTGTGTTCTTTGCTGTGTGACTCCTTTGCTACCTAGTGCCATGGTTTTCTCTAATTGCCTAGTGTTCTGTATTCCTGGCTCCAGTGAGCTCTTTATTTTGCATTTCTGGAATGTCACATGCAATAAAGCCGTTTTTGAGTTCAGGTTTTGCCTCTCGAGACCTGCATACTGGGTCCAAAACCTGTCTGCCATATACACCACTCATGGTGTTGACATGTGTTCAACCTACCCTGAACATATCCTCAGACTTTCATGCCTATTAAACTTTGAGACGCACTGAATCTTTTAAGATTTTTTGACATCATTTGTTAAAGAATGTCCAGTATATTGGACATGATACACCCACCCTGCTAGGGAAAACAATGTGCATTTACCGACTGGTTGTAAGTGACTGCGGGAGGTGACGGTAGCAAAACTTCAGAAAGTGTGACACAAGCTTCAAAGTGAAAGAGCTGTACCCAACATCTCTCAAAGCACAAATGGTCTCAGTTTCCAATTTGCACTTTCCACAGATTCATTATAGCTTGGAGAGTTGCCAGCGAGTGTTTATAAATAAATTTGTTACTTACGGACAACTATGGCAACTATGGGGCGATCGTGGCTCAAGAGTTGGGAGTTCGCCTTGTAATCGGAAGGTTGCCGGTTCGAGCCCCGGCTCGGACAGTCTCGGTCGTTGTGTCCTTGGGCAAGACACTTCACCCGTTGCCTACTGGTGGTCAGAGGGCCCGGTGGCGCCAGTGTCCGGCAGCCTCGCCTCTGTCAGTGCGCCCCAGGGTGGCTGTGGCTACAATGTAGCTTGCCATCACCTGTGTGTGAATGGGTGGATGACTGGATATGTAAAGCGCTTTGGGGTCCTTAGGGACTAGTAAAGCGCTATACAAATACAGGCCATTTACCATGCTTGCCAACAAATCAATCACACGGTGCTGTTTGCCAACTGGTGAGCGAATCACAGGTCTGTCTGACCGGGGCTTTACCAGAGATGTTCCCATCAACCTCGAGTAACCACTTGCAATTGGTCAGGGAGTACCCAGTTTCCCCCTCACAACCGGTACTTGCCAGATGGCCACTGACTATCGTCAAAGCCTGTGTGATTTGGGCCTTATTCATTTTATTCTAAATTATCATCACGATTTTCACGGGTGGAGACAAGTTAATGTCACATGGTTAGCAGTCACGTGTTAGTAAAATCTCAAATAACCAACATCTGTCACAGGAGTTCACTAACATGGAGGCTGTTGTCCTTATCCTCTTTTCCTGGCAGCTCTGCAGCGTCACTGCTGGAAGAATCAGGGGAGTGTACGTCACCAGAGGCACATGTTCCATTATACAAGGACAATGGTTCAGTATGGGAGGAGTTTGTGGGAGATGTCATAGGATTTTCCATGTGATGTATAACAAATGACTTCCTGGATACCTAAAATAGATAAAAACACAACGATCAGCTGTTAATGTTACATTATTATCGTCACGCCTCTCTGTAAACGTGATCCTCCAAACATCTGTGAACGGCTTTCAGTTAACAAAGACATGACTTTCTTTGAGTGCCTGTCGCATTGAGTAAACTGCATCACTGATGTACAGTTGTGTACAATGCTATGCCATTCTCTGGACATCAGCTGGTCATGTACGACTTCACACCAGACTTAGGTGCCAGAGCATTCGACTCTGGGCTACAGGACTGCTGTATGGTAACCGTTTCTCACACTGTGAGGTGGAACTATGGGCTGTGACTGATGAAGCTTCCAAAGTCCACAAGAACACACAAGTACACATATTGATAAATGGCCCACGAGTGGGGTTGAGCTGTACCATACAGTGGAAGAAATGCATATGTACTTTATTGTTACCATTTTTTAAACTGGCAAAAACAAAAAAAAGCACATGGGTGGCAGTTCTGTTTTATTTTTTAACTGGCAGGTCCACTGGCACGATTATTCAGCAGCAACCACCCCATCTCATGTCCATAATTTGTCTCTTTTTTCCACTGCTGGAGAATATCAAGGCAGCTCTCTGATGTTATGAAATGTATTGAATGCCAATGAAGTAAATGACAGTGTATTTGACCACTTTAGCACCTCTGCTGTTTTCTGTGTGGCTGCAAACTGTGGTACAAATGGTATTTCTATTTATCACTGTGAGAACAAACAAGTCTGACTTTTAAAAGTCAACACACTTGTATTTGGTTCAGAAAAATCATCAGAAACATTCTTAATATTAGACTTTTTTGGCCTAATATATTCATCCTATACTACATATGATTTGTGGTGAGTATGTAACAGTTATAGTTTAATGTAGTAACTAATAATCAGTACATTACACTGCTGTGTTACACTGTTACTCAGCTGAATTGTGTGTGTCTCAGTGGTTTGTCCTCTGAGCCATTCAAATGTTTTGGGGGGGTTTTTTCGGGGCTATTTTCGGGGCTTTTCTTTATTTCTTTCACTGTCCTTTCTTTACTGAGACAGGACAGTGAAGAAAAGACGGGAAAGCTGGGAACGAACAGGGAGAAGACACAAGAAATGGCCTCAGGAAGGATTCAAACCTTTGCCTCTCCAGTAGGCGTGCAGCATATGGGTCACCTACTTGAACCAGTGAGCTATACTGGTCCCTGTGGAGATCCTGTTCAGAGTAGTTAACAGTATTTTTTACTCAGGAATAAAACATTGAGCAACTCTCTGTACCTTTGGATATTATTATATCTTGTGACAAGTCATATATTAAATGTTTGCTTTGAGAAACTTGGAGTGAGAAATGACTGGTGTAACACAGTGTGCCACTTGTGACCCAGCAACAAACACAAACTCAAACACACTACAGAAACTTCTGGAACAAGCGCTCTCCATTTGAGGCAAATACATGGAAATAAAAACAAATGGCAGGTTTCGTACCTTCTTCAGCTGGCTGTGTTTCTGCAGGACCAAATTAATAATGTCACAGATGACAGAGATTTTCCTTTGAGAGAAGCCCCACTGCAGGAACTGCTGCTTGGTCAGCAAGGGCTTATACTGGAAGATATCTCGTAACACCTTGACAGACAAAACGGAGACAGGAAACACACTCACAAAGCTGGACACATTGTTACAGGACTGAATGGACTTTCTTATAAAGCACTTTTCTACTGTAAATGGGATTAAAAGTAGAGAGAGCGGGCTCGCTGTCTGCTCTTTGGTCAGATGGAGGCAGTGTACACAGTACGTGCTACAGCCAGTCTGTGTGTACTCCTGCTGTTGCTGGTCCACGATGAAGAGTGAAGCACATACTGACAGTGATGAAGAGTGAAGCACATACTGAGCTGAAGTGTTGAAAACAAAAAGATCTAAACTGCAGTCTTTGCTGTGCTTTTCATGCTTTATTTTTTGGTGTTTGCTGTTTTTTAGCACTTCTTTCGTTCCCAGTGAACGTTATCATTATTGGATTAAAACACACATGACAGTATCGAGCAATGCTACATTAGGCTTGTGTTTAGGAATGGGCACGCTATAGCTCTATTAGCTATCCCTTGTGTAACATGTGTTAACACTGTATGTAAACCCTTTAATTTCATATCTATTCTTTACATACCTGGTCAACAAACCTTTTCTCTGCACCCTTGCTTGTGACCATGGCTAGCTTTCCTTACTTTGGCTTGCCTTCCTTAAAGTGTAGCGTGTGAAAGTATAATATCTACACATGTGGAAAATACTGGCAGTGACCAGTGGTACCGCTCAGCATCCTCGTAGATACACCTACAGCATCAGTTTCAATACCCTACATCACCCTGCTCTCAAGTGATCTCATTCACACGATTTTCAGAAACCGTGACCTCTGACCTGGAGGTAGACATCACTGATATTCAAACTTGTCCAAGGTTTTGGTAGAAGGGTGACGACAACACCCCACCAGCTTTTTACTACTGAGAGGTAAAAACTACTGACAAACGATGTTGTATTATTTTAAATGTGTCTCACATTATCCTTACAAATACCAAGCTACAGCCACAGACAGCTTTGTGTCAGTGTTTAGCCTCCTGCTTGCTGCAGCGCTCTGACATCATCAGATCTACTCTTCAGTGCAATGAAATTATAAGAGCTGTTCTTATCCATACACCTTTTCCTAATATTTAGCATTTCTTTATATTTATTTTTTTCCTTTCAGTAATAACTGCTTTCCTCACACAACAAAAGGCTAACTGTGTGATTACTGAACGTAACATAACTCAATGAATGAAGCATGACAGGATTTGGAAACAAACAACAAGGTGAACCAGATAAATGTTCTGTGTTGTAACTAATGTGGGTGAGTTCCTCATGCTTTTCATTCCCTATACCAAACATACTGTTTCTTAAGTCTGTTTGTGTGCATCCTTTATTCCTGTTGTTGCATCCCCGTAACAATGTTTAATCACAGAAACAGGCCTCACACAGAGTAACACAAATAGACCCATGTTCTTGGCAATGGTAGGGTCAACACTTTTAGGTCAATACCATCTTTGAACAGTTGTCATATAGTGCTCTGCAAAACTCTTAAGCAATCCTTCATTTCTTTCTTATTTTTTATTCCAATAAGCTTCTGTTCATTTCTTAACCAACCTGTAAATCACTCGAGCATAAAAAGCGGCCTAACTCGAGGGATGAACCAGTGCTTTGTCAACATATAACAGAAACAAAGAATCAAACTTAAATTGTGTCTAGCACAGACCTGACAGAGGCATCTAACCCGAGGGCGCAGACCTCAGCACTTTTGAAGCACGGAGAAACAAGGGGCGGCTCAATCAGTATAACAGTTTTTGCGCATTAGCAAAAAGACAACACTCTAAACACAGGAATTTGTTACCTTATAAACGGCCTCTGTAAAGCGGAGGTCAGTTTTACCCGTCAGCTCTAAACCAGCTGCCATCAGTTGCTCAGCAAAAGGTGGAGAGAAGGAGGTGAGAGTGAAACTCAGTATTGGCAGAAAAGCTGATGGATCTCCTTTGGACAGCCTGGCAGAGTAACACACAACAGCATTCACAGCATTAGAGCAGATACAGAAATCCATCTGCTGTGCTGATTACACATTCGTCGCTTTTCAGAATCAGGTCGTTCAGAACATTCAGATTTACATTTTGTTCTTTTTTATTCATCTGGTATATCTGATATGTATTTACACAGACCTGACAGAGGTACAACCATCTGTATTATGTGCAAATTTACATTCAACATAAATACTTACAGAATATGTACAAATTCATGCAATCATGCAACCCTGCATCTTCCCAAAATGGTAAATGTAGTATTATGGGGTATTACAGGCTTTTGGTTGTTTTGTTATTACATTATTAACATACATTCACACATACTTAATCATGTAGAACAAGCCAAGTATTTTCTTACTATTTCTTACAAATGATTCCAAGAACCGTGAAATGATGGGCGGTGCTGCCAAAGCTGCAGAATACACACATGTGCTCTGATACCAATTCACAACCTCTGCTTAACTGGAACCCCGGTGTGAGGCTGACACTTGGTCTGCATGGCCTTAAGTGGCAAACATTTATCTTTCAGTCTTCACAAAGAGCAGCCAGTCTATTGCCAGAATTGTGAACAACCTGCTAAGGACCAAAGTGCTGAACAAAAAAAACATACTGGAAAAACCTGGAAGGTGCAGAGATATTTCTCAGTATTGGGTGGAGCATGTTAGAAAAAAAAAGGGCAAAAAACCCCCAAAACAAAACAAAAAGAAACATTGGACCTAACATTCATTTGATGCACAGGCAGGGGTGGAAATTAGCACTCGCCACTGGCGGGTTTAAATTTGAACAGAAAAATACGTTCAATTTGAGATGCGCCTGGGTTTCTCCTATCTAAATGCCACTATGCGATCCGAGCAGATACTAAAATGTGACGTCGTCAGACTGGCTGGTCAGTAGCGTCACACGATGAGTCATGAGAGCGTCCTGTTCACAAAAATTAAAACTGCCATTTTTGAAACCCGGCAAGGGGAGAAATGGCTACAAAAAACAAGTCGATCCGAGGAGGTGCTAATGGAAAAGGGGCTCTGGAAGGAGGAGGAAAATTTCAACAGTAGCTTTTGAAATGTAGATTTACATTTCTGGAGTTTAGTGGGACGAGTCAAGGGAAGAACCCAAAGTTAAACTGTGATTTTTTTTTATTTTTAACGAAAACGTGAAACAAGCTGACAATGGTGAGCTACACGACTGGCTTGTTTTTGATGAGAGCAGCCAGTCAGTGTTTTGTCTTTCGCCCGTGCATGCACACACACACACCCCTACTATAAGCCTACAATGAGAATAAGCATGTAACCTATGTAGTTAGGTCAGGTATTATTTACATGTATAATATAAGATTATGCCACATGCTGACTGCCTGTTGTAAGATTTAATCATTGGGATTAATGTGCAATGTTTGACTTGGTTCTGACCTATTGTGATAAGCCAAAGAAAAGGCTAGTCAGAGTGCTGACTGGCCTTTGGCCAAGACTTTTGTCGGTACCCGTCCCTGCAGCTGTGTTTGGCCTGAGGACGGGTGGGAAAGTTACCCAGCAGCAGGGGCGGGGATACTGGTCCTATATTAGGGGACCAGAGGACACCCCAGCACTCCCTTTTCTCCTGCTGCTGTCCATCTCTGGGTCGCTCTGCTGTCTGTGCTTAAGGCTGTGCACCCCGGGATTTTTGCTTTGCTTGCTATACTCTGTATGTATTTTCTTGCTGTTCATATGATTCAGTGTAAACTCTGTTCCAAGAATTCTCCTCTTTTCCAGCATCTTTTTGACTGCCTTGATTTTAATTGGATCTAAAAAAGTTGGATCTCCACATCGTCGGTGGGATAAGGTTATCAGGATGGCTTCAACCACACTACGTAGAACGTGTTAAAATCTGCAGGGTTCATTTTGTGACAACAGTGATACCTAGTGTTTAACTGGCAACATCAAGGCGATCCATTCAAGCTCAGTTAAACTAAGAGGCTCCACTCACAAAGATTATTGTGCAGCTTGGGGGGAGCAAGTGTCAGGTAAAGAGTAGGGGTGGGGGAAAAATCGATACTGTGTAGTATCGTGATATTTTGTTTGCTAATAATGTATCGATACAGGAACAGCAGAAATCGATATTTTGTAACAAAAAAGGTTTTTGTGCTCTGATTTCAGAGCATGTTGATCCTTTTTCTGAGCAAGAATCCTGACATTCCTTCACTGTCCAAATGTGTTTAACTGGTTTTTGGCAGCAATAAACATGACAGTTTACTTATTTTAATTTAAGACATGTTTTATTTTAATTACGTTTAAAACTTTTTTATTTAACGTAAAATTATATTTTGTTTTAATTTACTTTCAAATTCTTCAGTTGCTGCAGGGGCTGCATAGTTTTCATATTGCATAGTTCAGAATAGCTGTAATTGTACCAGATGGTTGCATTCAGTTAAGTTGGACTAGACTGTAATACAAACCGTTCAGTTTGTCAACAATAAAACTGACTGAGATGAGAGAAAGACTGAGTGCGAGACTTTGTTATTAGATAAAATGAATATTGATAAAGTTTAACTTCATGTACAGAATCTGAATATCGCAAAATATTTTTAAAAATTGCAATAATATCGTATCGTGCATTAAGTATTGTGATAATATCGTATCGTGGGATGTATGGTGATTCCCACCTCTAGTAAAGAGTGGGCTGTCTTTCTTTATGAAGGCTGATGGATTGATCCACGGCTCCACGAGCCCACCTGTCAAAGTGTCCCTGAGCAAAATACTGGAACGGCTGCATCCATTGGAATGTTATCTAGCATTTATGAATGGAAATTAAGTAATACGCTTATAATATTCATAATAATATGCTCACTAAAAAAGACAAATATTACTAGCAGTAATTGGAGAAACGCTACAGAAGAAAATGTTTAAGAAAGCACTGGCAATTCACAAAATATCACATTTCTGCAATGAAGAGAAGGAAGGAATAAGTCAAAGAAAGACTTAAAACAAAATCTATTTTATTCATGAGCACGAGAAGTTCACTACTCTCTGAATTAAATCTTATTTATTAGCATTGGCTATGGGTGCTTATTGTCGCACTCAAAGTAAATGGATGGAGCAACGCAAAAGGAACACCAACTGGAAAAAAGAAATCAACCACATACATAAACTTAGAACGAACAATGAAAATATCTGAAAACTCAACAAATCTCTGTCGTTATTGAGGGATTTTACCAAAAGCTACAGTCTGAAAAAACTTAACCTTTCTTTACACAGATTAAAATGAGGGCACAAATTATTGACAAAAATCAATGGAAATGATGTGATCAAGAATTATCTCTGAAAGAACTCAAACAGTTTATCAGTAAACTGAACAAGAAAAAATCCCCAAGTGATGATGGACTCACTGGAACATTTCAGAGGCTCTTTCAAGATCACATCACTGACTTATTAAATGTTTTAAAGGAGGCCACAGAAGCTTGTAGGTTTCTTTCACCAATGTGTCGGGGCTTAATTACACCTGAACCTGATAAGAATCAAATGATACAAAATGATAATTGGAGGCCAGTTACACAAATTAACAATGATGTCAAATTACTATCTTATATTTTTACAGAAAGACTTCAATTCTGTTTGGATGCCATTATAGTTGAGTGTTAATCAGGCTTTGTGCAAGGAAGACAATGATGCATTTGAAGGGATCGCCATCTCAGGCCAGGAAGTTAACAGATGATACAGCTATCTCCTCGAAAGATGAGTTTCAGATTAAAAAACTGTATTAATGCTTTCTCTGAAGTATCAGGTCTTACTTCAAATAACAAAAGGTGTCCTGTTCCCTCTCAAAGAAGCTTGTATCCATAAAGAAATTGAAGGTATTCCTGCCAAAGAAGTAGTAATGACCTTATCTGGGGATTCATATTTGTCAATATCAGTCTGAGAGAGAAATATCTCATTTTCAGCATCAAATTCAACCTGAACTGGATCAAACGTGTCATTAGAGACAAACATAGATTCTGGTATTTAATACCAAACCTTATTTTTAAACATAGAGGGACAGAATCCCTTCTTATGTAGCGCTTTACACAACTTGCCTCATTCGCTGCCATTTGCACAAACACTTTTTTCTATGCTTTTTCTACACAAGTGCTTTCTATCTAACATTCACACACATTCATACTCCGATGGATCATTGTGAAACTTGGTATTAGTATATTGCCCATTCAGACTGGAGGAGACAGCGATCAAACCACCAACCTTCTGATTAGAAGGTGATCTGCTCTTCCTGCTCACCCAAACAAAACTCCAATTCCGTTACAAGCATTTTCATGCTGGCTTCATCTTTACAAACATAATTTTTCCCGACATAAATCTCTGATTTGGAATAACAAATGTATTAAATACAAAAAAATATTTTATATCATAGACTTCATTAGGGCAGCCCGGTGGCATACCTCACAGCAAGAAGGTCCTGAGTTCAAGTCCATCACCTCGCCGGGCCCTTTCTGTGTGAAGTTTGCATGCTCTCCCCGTGTTTGCGTGATATTCTGGGAGTTAGCGGGGTTAGGTTCATTGGTAATTCTATATTGCACATAGGTGTGAATGTAATTGCAAATAGTTGTATGTTTCTATGTGTTGGCCCTGAGACAGACTGGCAATCTGTCCAGGGTGTAGCCTGCCTCTCACCCTATGGAAGCTGGGATATGCTCCAGCCGCCCCGCGACCCTGAAAAGGATTAGCTGAAGAGGATGGATGGATACTTAATTGTACTTCATATCAATATTGATTACATCCACCTTTGTTCTAGCGTTCGTGTCACATACAAATGATGTCACGGGATGGTCGACTGCATTGCTATAACGACCTCAGGCACATTAGGCTGTACTCGATAGTACATGTAATGGAAACATCAAATGGTATGCTTCTCTCCAATGAAGAATTTTGTCTACATCTCAATTTAGCTATAAATCATGACGATGATGCTAAAGTATTTGGCTCAATACCATCAGGGGTTTGTATGCTTTTTAAGAATAAACCTAATATCCCTTCATACCATATGCCGTTGGTATCTCCAATACAAACTGTCATTGGTAAGATATGCTTATCTAAGTATTCTGAAAACAACAATAAATCTATTAGACCTTTATTTCAGAATAGCATAACCAGGGCTGCACATAAGTGGTCCGCGGGTGCGCATTCGCTGTCAAAATAAAAAATGCGCACAAGATAAGAAGTTGCAACGCGTGTTTGCGTACATAAGATTTTCTGGAGGAGGACAGACATTTGTTTAGAACTCTTAAAGATGTCAAGAAGCTCCTTTAAGCAATTACTGTGATGTTCCTCCACCTCCAAAGAAATGTCAGAAGGAGTCCGAACCACAAAAGAAGCACGTATTCTCAGAAAAGTGGTTGCAGGAGGTGAGCTGGCTTCAAACAAATGATGAACGCACAGAGATGTGGTGCAGAATATACATATATATTCTAAGTTTGGAAACTACCTAATCAGTTTTTAATTACCAACAAAGTTAAAGACATTTCTTATAAGGTAATACACAGAATTTACCCATCTAAAGATTATCTTCAAAGCAAATTCAAGTTAGACATTGATGCAAACTGTAGCTTTTGTAAGACTTGTAAGGAATCTGCTATGCATCTTTTTTGGTTTTGTCCCCTTGTACAAAACTTCTGGCAGAGATTACGTGTCTTCATCTCAGAAGATGGATTTAAAGGTTTTGTACTATTTTGGAAACATGTATTATTTGGTCCCCACAAAAACCAAAGACAATTCAACATAGATATGATTAACTTGTTAATCTTAAAGGCTAAATTTCATATTCACAAATCCAAATGTTTAGGAAGACATCCCTCCTTTTCTATGAGTTTTTGCAATATCTTAATTCAATTAAGAAATCCGCTAACCCAAAACTATGGTTGTATGTGGAAAAATGAAGATCCTTCAATCACCGCTCTTTGGTTTAATTAGATAAACTTCTCCCCCTAGCGTATGTGTATTGTATGTTCTGGCTAATGTTTGTTTGTTTCTGGTACAGTTTCTGTAAGTACAAAACCTTTAATGCAATACTGTTTCATTTTACTTTGTATTGTACCAATCTTTAAATAAGGATCTTATTTAAAAACAAACAAACAAAGAAGATAGGAATGGAAAACGATGGCGTCGAGCCGAATAGGCACTCTTGGGAACGAGCTTTGTACCCTTTAGCAGTAAAAATGCTACAACTGAAGAGCCGTGGTTTTTAATCAAAGTGTTTTTCTTACACAAATTACTAATAAAACATTGTAACGCGAATACTGCTAGTTTGGATCTCTTTAGTAACAAGGGACTGGCGGTGGTGACGCTTACCCATTGTAGTCGACGTATCCCGGGTACTTGATCACTCGCAGGAGAGCTTCCAGTTTACGGAGATAACCTTGAACATCTCCAGTAGACAACATTTTAAATAGATGTAAAAGAAAGAAGAGCCCGTTGATGCCAATCCCCGCTTTATTCCCAAAAAGGTACGAAGGAGTTTCTCTGTTGTGACAACGCCAAATTTAAAGAAGCCGAATTGATTGTTTAAAAAGTCGAAGCTCTATTAACACTCCTTTATCCTCTTTTCCACAAAGAGACATAACTCGTATGAATCATTCTTCTGCCGCTTTTCCTTTTCCTTTAGCTAGTTTTGTTTCTCCCGGGTCGTCAACAACGCGACGCTCGATTGGCTCTTCTTCTTCTTCTTCCTTAGTTATTAACGGCAGCTTGCATCCAACAATGTTGCACTACTGCCATCTCTTGGGCTATACTGCTACATCATTTCCTTATATGCTCCTGATGACTTTGGTACTTCTCAGAAACGAAATTCCTTTCCCTTCATCATGATTTAACTGAGCAACCACATTCTCAAACTTCAATTCCCTGTTAGTATCCATTTCTACACTCGATATTCTTCTTTGATTGACTTATTTCCGGCAGCTAATAAGCACACGTTCTATTGTTTCTATAGCATTACACCGATTACATAAACCAGCTAGATGTTTCCCCATGTTGAAAGGAGTGCCATTCAAAGAGCAATGACCTGTTCTTATTCTATTTATTATTATCCCCTCCGGCCTACTTATTCCTCTGTCTTGTAACTCCAACTGTATTTTATACAGTTACCTTTTACCTCATTACTCCACACCATTTTTCATAATGTACTATTTTCCAAACTAATATATCTACTAAAATATCTACTCTTGTAATAGCTTCCTTAGCCAGCTTATCTGCTCTTTTGTTACGCTAAATACATACATACATACAATTCTACACCACATATACTAAAAACTAAATTGATGTTCTTTTTTGAAATCTTGATATTTTATTTTATAATTCAGGAGCCACTACTGCTACACCAGTTGTTTCAGTTTTTGGCTCTTTTGATCCATCTGTATAAATCTGCAAGTAATCACTCTACTTGATCTCTACTCTGTTATAAAATTCTTAACAAATATCTGTTATATTTCTTCTCTTTTTAATATCTGATGTCTACAGTTGTGTATTTCCATGGGTCCTAATTCTGTGCTATATACTTGAAATACTCTACCAACCCACCCAAAACTATTTTTTAATCCTTTCATTTTTCCAAAACACTTTCTTAACAGGATGACGCTTATTATGAGCTTTCAGGTGTATCCAATAATTAACCATTAACCACTGTCCCCTGATCCGACTTGTAAAGCAGGCTGATTGGCTCTTGGGTCTGTGCGCGTTGCCTACGTCATGCAATAAGTTGACGTCAGTGACGCAGACGCTGGTTCTGCTTTTGTTTTTTTTGTTTTTAAAGCTTATTTATCACATTCATGTTAAATACGTAAACTTTAATCCACTGATAAAGACAAACCGGGGGAAGACACATTTTCTTTCGATTCAACCTTTTTTGTCTATATGACGCGATACAAAAGGTGGGAGGGCCGACAGGAAGAAGAGAGTGGAAACATAATTCAGTTGGTAGACTCCTGTATTGAAGGGCTCTGCTGAACCGGAGGACCTGTTGTTCTGTTGTTATCTGTACTCGGCTTAATGAAATTACTGCAGTATCCGTTTGATAATAAGGAACTCGCGCTTCCAGCTGTCATTGTGCGCAGGTCAGGTTGTCAGAGGAATCATTGAAGTCAGGTTGGTAGCGCCACTTACGTTTCTGTGACGAACTCATATGTTCTTTAATATGGAAATAAAGAGAACGCATTTGTGTCCTCGGTGCACTTAAACTATCTTGGTAGGCTAACTTGATGAATTGAAAGACTAGCATAAGAGTGAAAGACAGTTCAACCAATGGGTTAAGAGGTTCAATGCTACTGTGATTTTGTGGCCAGTGGTATTGAAGGGAGGGCGGGTCTGCAAGTCAAACTACCGTGCTGGCTGGAACTTCCAGCGTTGATGTTTACAACAGTGTAATGGAAGTTGTTTATGTAAAACAGCTGACGTTTGACCGGCCTTCAGACTAGCCGCTGTCTCCTTGCTGTTGGCACGCAGGTACCGAACAAGCCAAATTTGAAGCTAGTTAGCAGCATGTGTGCTCTGTGGATCTGACAGCTAAATGTAGGCCTGTGTCGGTGATCGTTATTTATTCTGAAGCAGTTAGAGTGCTGTCAGATTCTGGTGGCTGCGTAGGCTTTTTAATACATGAAACGGGACACAGCGGCTCATTACTTTGCTTCAGTCTTAACCCTTTATAATCTCGATTTTTTATAACCAGGTTTGATCTAAAAAGTATGACCCCTGTTCATAAAGTAAATGGTCAAATGTTGCCTCGAACAGTGCTCACTGTATACATCCATTGATCATGTATTTAATGTCATGTCAAAGTATGCAAAGAAGAAACATGCGTGTACAAAAAAGATGTAGTCTACTACTTTATTTTTCACACAGGTAAGTGGAAATGTAGCATATTCCTTTATATCATCTAAGTGTCTCCCTCCTGTTACAGATGGGTCAGGCACTGTGGAGGCTGCCTCCCAGACAACAGCAGCAGCTTCAGGAAGAGCTCGCTGATCGACTGGCTGAGAGAGGAGGGGGACGACAGGAGCAAGGTACTCTGCTTCAGAGCAGGACACAGAATTGACTTGGAAATGATGGAAATTCTATATTTCACTGAAATTTTGAAACTGAAACGTTCTGGTGTAATTTATATAAATATTCCCGGTGTTAGACTGCAATCCAGGGTGCGGCGTCATTTATAGATGTAGCCAAGTTCTCTGAATGATATAGATTTAAATTACTATCTCCTATTTGTAATAGTTTTATATGTGAAGATAATGAATCAAAAATATACATTTTCTTCCGCTCAGTCCAGGGTCATGGGGTGGGGATGCTGTCACAGCTGTAACAGGGGAAGAGCAGGGGCTCACCCTGCACATGTCACTGATCTGTCAAGGCTAACACAGACAGATAACCTGTCACACTCATGGCCGATTTAAATTCACTAATTACACGTCTTTCGAGTGTGGCCAGAGAGGGGAACATGCAGACTCCACACAGAAAGGGCTCCTGGATTCAAACCAACGGCTTTCTTCCTGTGAAGTGATGGTGCTAACCACCACACCGCTGGACAGCCCTAAAGTCAGCATATATTTATTTATTCCTAAATCTGTATATATTATTAAGCATTAATGAGTTTCTTATGCCATGTACAGTAATTACACATGCTGTCATTTGAACTGACAGCTAACTGCATTTATCCTCTCCTCTTTAGGTTTATTTTTAACTTTTGGCAGTTTCTACCAAATCCACTGAAAACAATTAACCAGTGGTGAAGCTTAGAGTCAGAAAATGATTCATTTTTCTCCTCGAGGTGAATTTCAATGTCTGCGACTGAATAGAAAAACATTTTATTCTTTACCCAGGGAGAGATGCAGGCTCGCAGAAAAGAGCTCCACAGCACTGCTATCGGCCTGACATCTATCATCTGCTGAGAACACGCAGTGGCGGTATAAACATACAAACACACACGATGCAATCTGTATTAACAATTCATGCCTGTCGGGAATCCAAACATCTGTGACCATGTCCCCAGGGAGGAAAAAGTCCTTCATTCTCGTTTACTTTCATTTGGGCTTCACTTCTCTTCACTTTCACTATGAAATAATCCACTCAGTGAGATCATGTGAGATAAGGATTTCTAAACTAAAACAAGGAAATAGGTTTCTGTAGCATCCTGTCCTTTGAGGCTCCATTTTTGTTTGTGTGTTTGTTACATTGTCCATTCCACACATCAGTCGGGTCCCCCTCTGACACGATCGTGCTTGGGTAAAAACTTGTGATGCACATGTACTAACTTGTTATGTTGTAAACTGTTTGGAAGAGGGACCGCTTTATTGAATAAAACCATGCTGATCGCATCTTGCAGACATCTGCTCTGTCAGTTGATTGCACCACTTGATAAACCTAACTAAACAAGAAACAATCAAACAGTGTCAGTAACTACAGCTTGTTGGTCCAACATAAACTAATCAAAGTCTATTGGCAGCAACCAAACAACCCAATGACATCATACTCTGTACTAAACATGTAACTTTAGACACTTATTTCTTAAAGCCAACTTGACATATAATGTTAAATCGATGCCTTTATTAATGTAGTGTTTCATCTCCACTTCAGTACTGTTTAGTTGCTTCTTTTAACATTTTGTACATAATCAGAATAGCTGTAGTTAATAGGCTATTACTTTTGATTCATATGCAGGACGTTAAACCTAAGAAAGAGATAAATACTTTCATCCAACTTGATTATTAGCCACACAGAAAGGCTCCATCCGGGGTTTCAACCTGGATCTTGCCATTAGGTGAGGCTGGTGGGCTGTAACTATTCTATTGTAGGAAAGGATTGTATGCTGTCCGAAGGTTTCCAAGAAATTTGGGTGTAATTAGTGAGAGGCATAGCTGTTTGGCCATGAGTTCTGCCATGAGTTCTGCTTAGTAAATGAGTTTTTTAGCATGTACTTAAAATCAGGACAAAGTACGCGTACAGTGCTTCAAGTCAGTTTGCATTTTGGAGTCCTGGTACTGGGGTCTCTTAGTTGGCCCCGAGGTCTGAACACACTGCAGCTTAAGAAAATGTATGCAAATCGAAAAACAGAGCAAATTATGAAAACGTCTTCATCAATTTCACAGCTCATATGTTCTAAAAGCACGCAGTGCAACCAAATACAGAAAAATGCTACAACTAAATCTGAATACGTCTGTCTATTTTGTCTCTCCTTTTTTGGTAGGTAAGGAACCTCATGGTTTTATAGACTTGGAGATGCTGCCACCTGAACTGGGCATCACCATACTGTCATACCTGAATGCTACTGATCTGTGCCTGGCTGGATGTGTGTGGCAGGGTCTGGGAAATGATGAATATCTTTGGCAGGGGTAAGGCACTTCACCTCGGTTTTTTCTTGTGGTAATTACATTTTTACTAGAAGTGTTACAAATGTCTATGTTGTTGTTGTTTTTTTTAATAATCCATGTCAATTCCTCCAGGCTATGTAAGTCCACTTGGGGCCACTGCTCCATCTACAACAGAAGGCTTCCTGCTGGTTTCTCATATAGAAGACTATACCTACAGCTAGATGAAGGCAGCCTGACATTCAATGCTAACCCACAGGAGGTAATATATAAAGTTACACCCAGGATCTGTAGTAGAGACGCATCAACTGTGAATATTTCTTTTGTTTCCATCAAATCTCCTGCCAGCCAATATGTTAATTTTTCCAGGATTTCAGTGTAAGAACAAAATAACTTAATCCCCGTCCTTCACCTGACCTAATGATTTAGTCAAAGGGTCAGTATTGGTTGATGCGCACATCTGGATTTGGGGCATCTGCAGTCTGTTGTCTAAACCTTCAGTGATAACAGTTGATACAGTTATACACTGGAGGAAATAAGTATTTGATCCCCTGCTGAATTTGTAGGTTTGCTCACTTACAAATAAATGAATAGCATCTGTGTGAAGGGAAGCCAATGCAGGAGAAATATTTATCTCTCTTTCTGGTCCCTGTCAGTACTCCTGCTGGAACATTTTGGATCAATTGAAGGCTTTTCAAGGAGCTTTTAGTTTTTAGCAATAAATGCATGAACTAGTTTTTCAGCGTCACTCTGAGACAGGATATTTCTAACTTTAGAGATGTTGCACAAATGGAAGAAAGCAGTCTTACATATTTGTTTAATATGTGCGTTGAAGGACATGTCCTGGTCAAAAATGACTCCAAGGTTCCTCACAGTGTTACTGGAGGCCAAGGTAATGCCATCCAGAGTAAGAATCTGCTTAGATACCATATTTCTAAGCTTTTCAGGGCCGAGTACAATAACCTCAGTTTGATCTGAATTAAGAAGCAGAAAGTTAGCGGCCATCCAGGTCTTTATGTCTTTAAGACATTCCTGCAGTTTAACTCATTGGTGTGTGTTATCTGGCTTCATGGACAGATAGAGCTGGGTGTCATCTGCATAGCAGTGTAAATGTATGCTATGTCTTCTGATGATGCTGCCTAAGGGAAGCATGTATAATGTAAACAGAATTGGTCCTAGCACTGAACCCTGTGGAACTCCATTATTAACCTCAGTGTGTGAAGAGGACTCTCCATTTACATGCACAAACTGGAGTCTATTAGATAGATATGATACAAACCACTGCAGTGCAGTACCTGTAATACCTACAGCATGTTCTAATCGCTCTAATAGGATATTATGATCAACAGTATCGAACGCTGCACTGAGGTCTAGCAGGACAAGCACAGAGATGAGTCCACTGTCAGAGGCCATAAGAAGATCATTTGTAACCTTCACTAAAGCTGTTTCTGTGCTGTGATGAGCTCTGAAACCTGACTGAAACTCTTCAAATAAACCTCTGCAGATGATCTGTTAGCTGTTTGACAACTACTCTTTCAAGGATGTTTGATATGAAAGGAGACTGACTTATGATTGGTGATGGCTAAAAAGTGGCTAAAAGTGATGGCTTTTTAACTACTGCCAGCTCGAAGGCCTGTGGTACATAACCAATTGAGTCGATAGGTTGATCCTATTTAAGATTGAAGAATTAATTAATGGCAGGACTTCTTTGAGCAGTTTTGTAGGAATGGGGTCTAAAAGACACGTTGATGGTTTGGAGGAAGTAATTATTGAAGTTAACTCAGAAAGAAAAATCTCTAAATAAATATCAATGGTGCTGAAAGTAGCTGTAGATAATGTTACATCTGTGAGATGATTATGGGTAATTTTTTCTCGAATGGTCAAAATTGAGTTTGCGTTTTCCAACAGGGGTGGACAAGGCTAAGCATCAGGCTTTCAAATGAATGAAAACTCTGTTTAGGTCTTTGGTTGATCAACAAGCTAGAGTGGGAGATTGCTAGCATAACAAAATAAACTAGCAACCTGACTGCTCATTAGTTTGGTAACTCTTGTAGTTCAACAGCGCAAATGACGGCGCTGGGCTGGGGTCAGCATTACTCAACGTTAGTGTCATTGTGGGTTATTGGCTAGCTTAGCTTTAGCATGCTGTCTGTGCAGGTGCATGTTGTGTTAGCAACATTGTGCTGTTGTTTCTGTCCTCAAATAGTCTCTACTTTACCATTGCGCTCGTGTCCCTTTGTGCGAAAAAAATCGAAGTAATGTCCGTATCCACACTATAAACTGTGCCACTATTTTCCTTTCCCCAACACACGGACTGAAATCAGCTAATCGTAGTGAGAGTGCAAGAACCAAGCTGTCGTTACGCTGTCACCACGCCTATATAATAAATACTGCATGAAAATTGAGTGTTTTGTAGATTGGGAGACGCTGCCGCTCACAGTAAAAGAATTTGTCGGCTACAACTTGTAGTTTTCTCTTGGGAAGCATTTGTTTTAGAGCTGCCTCTCTGTTCGGCGGGCTTTCTGTGTCTGACCCTGAGACGCAGACGTCCCCCTTCCCTGAGTCGCTGAGTCAGTGTCTAGATTCTAACTTTAGTCCTACAAGTCTTTGCTATTTCAGAGCATCATTTTCCTCTTTGTGTTTGTAGGGTATCAGTTACTTCATGTCCAAAGGTATACTAGTGGATCACCCCACTGAGCTGGCAAAGTTTATTTTCTACACCAGACGGCTCAACTGGAAGATGCTAAGGATTTATCTGGATGAGAGGTTAATACACACACACACACACACACACACACACACACACACACACACACACACACACACACACACACACACACACACACACACACACACACACCACTCTTCACTTGACATTCACAACAGTTTGTTAAGCTGAAAGGTTGACACTTGCAGTTCATAGGTCCATGAATGTTTAGAGACAGTCACATCATAATAGATTAGTTTGCAGTCCAGTGTGATGGTGCTCAGAGGGAAAATGTTTACCTACTGTGTCCAAATACATTTGGTCCTAACTATCCCCAAATATATAAATATGCCTTTACTGCTAACTATTAAATGTATTTTCATGTTAGTATAGATATTTTAATATGTTTGTCTGGAACAAGTCTCTCTTGTAAATGACAAATTGAATCTCAATGGGATAAATAAAGGTTAAATAAATAAAGATAGTATCTGTATGCTATTCTGTGACTGCAGCTTGTGTGACTGTATGTTTCTGTGTGGGCAGACGGGATGTCCTGGATGAGTTGGTGAAGCTCCATAACTTCAGTAACCAGTTTCTCCCCAATGCTCTGAGGGATTTCTTCAGACACATCCATGCGCCCGAGGAGAGAGGAGAATATCTGGAAACCCTTATTACCAAGTTCAGCCACAGGTTTTGTACCTGTAACCCTGGGCTTGTTCGAGAGCTGGGCCTCAGTCCTGGTTAGTACTTAGTGTTCCTGCTTTAAGTACAGGAGTTAACTTAAGTGTCACCAGTGTGTCTGGGCCTCGAGATGGCTCTTTGATAGAAGATAGTCTTCTTCCTCTTCAGCTGCTTCCTTTAGGGCTTGTCACATAGGATCATTTCACCGTATCCCTCGCATCCTCCTCTGTCCAACCAAGCCCGTGCATGTCCTCTCCTCTGTGGGCCTCCTCTTTTCTTCATGTCTGACAGCTCCAAATTCAACATCCTTTGTCCAATGTGTCCACTATCGCCTCTCTAAACATGCCCAAAACCATCTAATCCTTGCTTCTCTGAATTCATCTCCAAACCATTCATCATAGCAGGTCTCACTATCATCTTGTAAACCTTCCTTTTGTCACAAATCACCCTGACGTCCATCTCCACCCACTCCACCCTGCGTGCACTTGTTTACCTTTCTTGTGCTTCGCGTTAAACGGTTGACCCAGCATATTTAAATTCATCCCCTTTCACTCTTTCTGCTCTGTGTTCACCGTAGCACCCGCCTGCCTCTCACACACACAAGTGTATTCTGTCTTGCTCCTGCATAGCTCCACTGTTGCAAGCTCTCTTTCACCTGCTCTCATCTGCAAACATCAAAGTCCATGGAGACTCCTGCCTGACCTTATTTGCCAACTTGTCCATCACCATAGCAAACAAGAAGGGGCTCGGAGCTGATCCCTGATTTAATTCCACAACCACCTGGAATCCATCTGTCACTCCGACCGCACACCTCACCACTGTCTCACTTCCTTACTATCCTTCCCCAGCTATTTATGCTTCTGATTTTCTGACTTCCTCATACACATTTCCTAGCAGCTCCATTTGACCCTCTCAAAGAACATCTCATTTGCATCTGTAGAGCTCTTTCTTGGCATGAAGATGGCTCACCAGCTTTATCCCTCTGTAGTTGCTGCACATCACTCTTGTTTTGGAAACACTGTACCCTTCCTCAGCCATCCTTTGTTAAATAGTCTGATCAAAAACTCCTCCAAAATAAGACACGGTACGTCATTTGAACGACCTGCCTTTCCACTCTTCATCTGCTTCATAGCGGCCCTGATTTTGTCTCATTCACTCTGTCCTCCATCCGCCCTCCTCTCTCTCATTTTCTGTGTTCATCATCTCCTTAAAGTACTCCTTTTATCTACTCAACACACTATCTTTACCTGTTAGCACATAGCCACTGCTATCCTTAATCTGCTGCACATCTTTTCCATCTTAATAATCTCTCTGCCTTGCCAGTCCAAGTCCTTTCATAATGTCCACCCTCACACACAACTCTCTGTAAAACCTTTTCTTTGGTGCTAGCATTAAAGAGATGCCCAGCAAACACTAAGATGCTAACATTCGTGGATATTTTGTTTTTGCCAGAACTGTTAAACTGATGTTGTCATTGACAGCGAACCGTCTTGTATTTGATTTCTGAAACAGATAAATGATAATAAGAGTAAAACTGGAAGCTTCAGTTTTTCGGATTCAGAAATGTCGAGGGAGTGTGATTTTCATCGTCCTGCTGTAGTAACAACAAACTGTAGTATGCAGACATGACATGAAAACCTCATTCACTGCCACATAATAAGGATGTCAGAAGGTTTTATTCTTTCCCTGCATTTACCAAAGGCTTTGTTAATGTCAGCAGAACACAGAGAAACCAATGCCTCTCTGGATTATTGCTAACTCGTCTGAACTGCTTGTGTGGTTAGGAATTGTAGCAGGATCAGTCTGACACTTTAGAGCCCAAGACTAGAGAGGGATGGATTACTGCCTTTTCATGGATGTGGTAATCTAACCACCTGTCCCCTCTGGAAAGTCTTGGAAACAAGAATGCTCTAGAGCTATTTAGTAGTAGAAATCACTCAGATTGACGAGTTTTTCCACTTTCTGTTCCTCTCTCCAATTCCAATCTGGTGCCTTCTCTCTGCAGATGCTGTGTATGTGCTGTGCTACAGCCTTATCTTGCTCTCCATCGACCTCACCAGCCCACACGTGAAAAACAAGATGTCCAAGAGGGAGTTTATCAGGAACACACGACGAGCAGCACACAATGTTTCGGATGACTTCGTAGGCCACCTCTACGATAACATATACCTGATCGGCCACGTTGCTGCGTAGCTCCAACTGTCAGCTGACCGTACTGCACTGAAAAAATAAGAACCGGCCTCGTGTCTAAAAGTATGGATCACCACAGAAATGGATTCGAACAACTTTTCACATCTAACGAGGAATACGACGGCTAAATCTTACTGGAAAGATCAGAAACAAATAAAATTGTCACTCCACTGCGAGAGACACTGCGCTACCAAAAATTAATGTTGACATGTGAAAGAACCTAATTTCTTTAAAACCCAGTCACTGCAGAGGAGGAGATTTGAAGCAGAGCCACGAAGACACTGCACTGATTGAAAGGGACTACTGACTGATGGTGGAGGAAGAGCAGGAAAAGCTTCGTCTTCAGTCTGTTTTCAGATGTCAGGGTAATTCTGCTGATTCCGTTTAGCTAAGCGCTGCTCGTCTCTCAGCTGCAGGACGAAGCCTGGCTCACTCTTGTTGGTAGTGACACACGAAATTAAATGGAGCTAACACAGTATCAAACATACCATCAGTTTAATAAGAAGATTAATTGTTAAGCAGTTGAGCCCATGCTATAAACAGTAGGCTTGATCAGCCGTATGGACACTATGGCTAGTAGATCAGTTGTAGACTGTTTTTGAAACTGCTTTGCTGAATAAGCCTAAATATGTCTCAAAATCCTCCGAACTATAATTTAACCACTGGGCTCTCATCCTGAGGCATAAGAGTCAGTACACATGAACACTAAACGATGCCATGTAACAGGGTTTTACCTGCAGTATCTGTAACAAACACAAGTTATGGAGGCTATAATACTACTGTGGCAACGCTGAAGTCAAACAGAGGATTCCTGCTGCAAGTCGGAAAGATTTTCTAATTATATTAATGAAAGAAAATTGAGACACTCTATATCCACATGTAGTTTAAAATGAATGTGTGAGAATCTTGTTCTTGCAGGAGGGCTGCTGTTGTAAATTTTAAATATTGCAAATTGCAATACAGTTGATTGTTAGTAACAGCTAATAAACATGCATATCTTTAGTTACTTTTAGTTGAAAGTGAGTATGTGATTTAAGAAAACGTGTCATAGCAGTGGCTTGGTGGTGATGGAGATGGATGCTTATTAAGAGAAAAATAGCTCAAATCAAGTGTAGAAGGAGATAATGTTAGCCAAGAAAAGAGGAGTTTTATTGGGTCTTTGGGGATTTGCCTCCTGAACAGGGGTGGATGCCAGAACTCTGTAAATAATATTCATAACAGAGTATAACTATGATTTAGGGCGTTCATAAAACTGTGTCCTGAACAGAGTTTAGCCCAACTGCTACAGTTTAGTTTTATTTCCTGAACAAAAAAGTCTTCCACTTTGTTCTGTGACATTAATCACATGTAGTGTAATTCTGTTTTACAGTAACACCACAACCCCTGCAAAAGCAGTCCCATGCTTTCAGAGGTCAGTGAGTCGGTGCTCTCAAGTTTTATTTAGCTTTCTATTTATATAACTAGCTGCACGGTGTCTGAGCTGTTATTGATGGATTTGTAAGGTAACACTACAATAGGGAGGACATAGATTGATTGTGGATACAGATACTCATTCTACTTTTTACTAAAAGTAAAGTTTTAATCAGGTGACCTGAACCATCTTGTAGATGTGCTGCAATATGCTTCGGGTGCTGGGGGGCTTCCCATGATGCACGGAGCACTTCTTCTTCACTCACCTCTCTGTATTTAATTATGAGCAGTGATTAAACTCTGGTTCTCTCCTGTAGCGTGCTTCCTGTCCTGTCTCTCTCTGCTCTCTCTTCTTCTCTTTATTCCCCACCACAATACTCACTCTGTGCTCGTAGCTTCTAACAGCGAGTGCCAACAGCCAGAATGTAGCTGCAGCTAAAGGGATCACAGCGTTCACTTAATGTAACCATAGCAACAACACATTTTCTGTGGTTTAATTAAGGGTTTGATTTTATTTGATCACGGTGGGGGTATTGTAAAACAGTCAAAAGATACTGGTTTTGTTTTCTGTCCAACTCATTCTCTTCTTTAGATCATTATCACTCAGACATTTGACACGAATGTTTAAATTATGAAATCTTTATTGTTGTTTTTTTCTGTGTTCTTATGCTATGAAAGTCAAAATGCACTGAGAACTTGTTCCAAGGATGTGTCTTTATTTTCCTGACGAGTTTCAACCAAGGGAGAAACTTGTGGCATTCCCTCAGAGCAAGCGAGACAAGCAATGCTCCTCTTGTCTAAATTAAAACGTACGAAAGTAAAGCGATCTCTCTCCTTTAATATCAGACGTGCTGTCGTGAATCCTTATGCTACGCTAGCGTTCTCTGTGTCCATCTCGTTAACAACGACTGAAGCTGTGCAAAGCTGAGATGCCGGCAGCTGCTTTTCTGGTGAATTGCACATGCACAGCTAAATGCACTGAGATCAGTTACAACCTGTGCTTGGTGTGAAACTCAGCTAGCATTACCAAGTAAATGACATTAAGTGATTTATCAAAGTCACAGATGAGTTGCCACCTTAGCAGGCGTATAACAGAGTAGATGGAGTATGGAAAAGTATTTAATAACTTAAAAGTAAACCTCTTAATTCAGCAGATTTTAAAATTATTATTCATAAATTTTACCTTTAAAGAAAATTTTTTTTTCCAGCGATACGTGAACCAATCATGAACCAGACACACATTGGGTTGTCAGACGTAGACTAATAGAAACCAAAAACCCAACAAACACTTACACAGCTATGAAAAACCTGATGGGGATCAGATAGGAGCAATGCTCCACGTTCTCAAGCTTTCTAATCGAGCAGCAAGCTGTCCGCAACTAATTAGCATTAAGAATAAATGAGAGAAGGGCGAGAACATGATAATGGGACTGACAATAAAAAATGCAACAGGACAGTGAGTGTACAAAGGCCCCGAGGTCACGTGCAACACGTCTTTGTGTATAAAAACTGGTGAGAACCAGAAAAGGTTAGGTTTAGATTCTGCAAGGTCGTCATTTTCTGTTAAGCAAAGCTCAGGCTTCAGTTAAAGTTAACCTTAGGATATGTGGTTGTTAAGTTCATGACTCATTACACCGGCTTCTTCCTCAAACTCAAAAATAACTGGAGTGTGTAAGAGTGTTCGTATTTGAGGTAAAACATTCAATCTCGACTCCAGATACTTGATGTGTGTGATTCAGAGACAGACGCAGAACAACCTGTCCCCTGCTGCTATTTGTTTTATGCATTGCAAATGATTAAAGATCGGGGGCTACAGACACATTCCCATCCATACATACATGTAGGCACACTTACTGCTGTGCATGTGTGACCATATTCATACAGTGCCAACACAACTGATTGCTAAAAGAAGGAACTTAATGTTGTCGTCAGCTGTGTTACTACTGGAAATGCTTGAAAATTGGACCCTTTTTAAAACGTGGATAATACAGCATTTAATTTACAGAGAGAATGAATTAGGAATTTGCACTATTTTTCATGAAATTAGTGTTTCAGTAATATGTCACTGAAAACACAAATGTACCCACATCAGCTGTAATATAAGCACATGGTTGTCTTGAACAGATGCATATGACACTCAAATTATTTTGTTTAAAGCCATGTTTACTTATTTTCGTATTACATGAGGCATTGAGTTTGTCAGACTCCAGTTATAGATTATACCTTTAGAAGGAAAGACATGTACAGATGATGTCAGATAATGTGACATCGTGTGGTGTAACGGCTCCGCTTTTGCTGATGATTTTGACCCAAACGTGTCTCGAGGCTTTGAAACGATCTGAAACTCAACTCCGTGGTGACATCTGCTGGCCAGTTTGGCTATCGCCACATCGTGATTATGCTGTCCGGTGAAACGATGATGCAGACAAGCCCAGTGCAGACTGTAATGATCAGTGTGGTTCATCAAGTATCTCCCTCTGTTAATATTTGTGTTGATCAAAAGAAATGAATTCATAAAGTAAAACATACAAGACTGTTGTGTTTACTGTAATAAGCACACAGGTTTCCAGCTGTTTACGGCTTCGTTTTTTGCTCACAGCTCTCAAACTTTGATTGATTTTTTATTACTTTTAAGTTTTCTGGGAGTTCCTGTCATCAGGTTTGTTCTACACACTCTCAAACAAAGCTACAAGCTGGCGTAGTGTGACTTTTTAATTATTTGCATAAATATACACACTACCAGTCAAACGTTTGGACACAGCTTCTCGTTCAGTGTTTTTTCTGTATTTTTGTGTAGATACAAACTGAAAACATCACATATATGAAGCAAGAAGCGCCTTGAGGCGACTTTTGTTGTGATGTGGCGCTATATAAATAAAACTGAATTGAATTGAAGATGGGATTATATGGGATTATAAAGATAATATATAACTCTAAATCTGTTTTATATTTTAGATTCCTCAAAGTAGCCACTATTTGTTTTTCAATGAGCTTCATGATGTACCTGAAATGGTTTCACTTCACAGGTGTGCCTTGTCAGGGTATTTAAATGAAAATACAAAATGAGTTTTCCTTTTTTAACTTTTATCACATTTTCATGGGCTAATTCTGACCATGTGAACACAAGGAAATCAGAATCAGAATCAGAATACTTTATTGATCCCTGGGGGAAATTATTTAAAGCGGCGGGGCCAGACGGCATCACCGGCTGTCTGCTGCGCTGACCAGCTAGCAGGTGTGTTCACTTCCGTCTTGCCCAAGAACAGCAGACCCTCATCCCTGAACGATTACCGGCCAGTTGCACTGACCTCGGTAGTAATGAAGGCGGTCGAGAGGCTGCTGAAAAACATCATCTCCTCCTCCATCCCAGACACCATAGATCCGCTTCAGTTCGCCTACCGACCCAACAGATCCACAGAGGACGCCATCGCCCACGTCCTGCACACCACTCTCAGCCACGTGGACAAGAAACAGGGTAACTATGTGCGAATGCTGTTTGTTGATTACACTTCAGCGTTTAACACAATAGTGCCCTGCAGACTGTTCACAAAGCTGAGGGATCTGGGACTCAACAGCCATCTGTGTGCATGGGTGTTGGACTTCCTCACTGGGAGAACTGGGTAGGTAGATGCCTCTCTAACATCCGTCGGGGCAATCGTGACTCAAGAGTTGGCAGTTTGTCTTGTAACCGGAAGGTTGCCGGTTCGAGCCCCGGCTCTTGGTCGTTGTGTCCTGGGGCAAGACACTTCACCTACCGCCTACTGGTGATGGCCAGAGGGGCCGATGGATTGCTCTTCCCCCGCTTCAGGACACCTACACCAGGAGATGCCGGACTAGAGCAGATACTGAAGGACCCGTCCCATCCAGGCAACAAACTGTTCCAACTTCTGCAATCTGGTAGAAGGTTCTGCATCTTCCGGGCAAGGACAGAGAGACTCAAGAGGAGCTTCTATCCCCAAGCCATCCGGGCCCTAAACCATTAACCTCTTACTGCTGTGGATGCTCTGTCTTGTAACACAACCACAGTGAACCTTTGGCTTTCTGTTATTTATGAGATAATTGCACCAGAAGCATCATAATGTCATAGTATAGTAATGTCACTAGAATCAGAACAAATCTTTGACTGGTCCTTTTTCATAGTTTTTTCACAACTTTGGTTTTGGAAAGTCTTTTATTCATTGGATAACAGCTCTATATAACTTACCCACCAACAGGTCATATCACAATGTTTCACCCTGGAGAGAGGGACCAGACAAGGATGAACACGGTCACCCATATTATTTGCAATTTTCCACAGACATACTGGTCGTCACAATACACGAGAATTGGAATATCAAAGGTATTTAAACCTCCCTATTGGAGCACAAAATTAATTTATATGATGGAAATGTATTACTGTGTCTACAGGACAAGCTCAGTAGTTTGTAGTTGGATAGAAGTAGAATAAATAGATTCTAATAACGTTAAACTTTCAGACCTTACAAACATATTACCATTTCAATTCCCAATTAAATCTTCTTGGGAGGGAAGGTTGGGATGGTTTTAAGGTAACTGGTTTTGTCCAACATAGGCTGGACCAGGGGTAGGGAACTCCAGGCCTCGAGAGCCGGTGTCCTGCAGGTTTTAGATGTGTCCTTGACCCAACACAGCTGATTTAAATGACCTCCTCAACATGTCTTGAAGTTCTCCAGAGGCCTGATAATGAACTAATCATTTTATTCAGGTGTGTTGACCCAGGGTGAGATCTAAAACCTGCAGGACACCGGCTCTCGAGGCCTGGAGTTCCCCACCCCTGGGCTGGAGTGTGCAGTCTGCATGTATGAAGCCTGGCTCATTTTTGGTGCAGCATGTTCTGGGGTTTAAAAGCCACAGAGATGCAGTGTTTGTGGGAACGGTGCTTGTTCTGTGTTGTAGCGTCCTAATGACACCCAGTTTGTGCTCCAGTGGATGATGATGATGATGATGGAGCACAAACTGGGTGTCATCAGGACACTACAACACTCTTTCAATGATGAGGATGTACATCCCGGACAGGGAGGAACGCTGGTTTGAGCGCGGAGTCAAGGAGGCCATTTACATGAAAGGGGAAAGACCATCTCTGAATCAACGAGGGGCCCAAGGGTACATCTGTCACCATCTTACAATGCTGTGATTGCAGCCATTCAACTCTCTGTGAATGGGACTCATGGCCATTGATCAGTGGTCATGACAATTTGCATATTAATGACCTGGAACTGACCTCACAGCCCATTGTTCATTCAGTGGGCTGGTTTCAGTCATTGTGCAGATGTGCTGTTTATAAGGTTGGAAACCTGCAGTCAGCTGAGGCTACGTCCACACTAGCCCGGATAAATTTGAAAATGGTGCCCGTGTCTGAAAACGCTCCGCGTCCACACTATCGTTTTCATTCGTTTTCACAGTTGTGCGTCCACATTGAAATGGCCGAACACGCTTACGTTCCAGTCCTGCGCATGCGTGACATGCATGACGACTCGACCTGCCTCATTTCTTTCTGCCGCTTATTTACTTTCCGGCTCTTTGAAACGTTGCGGCAAAATGTCGAGGAAAAGCACCGAGTTTTTCAAATGGACTAACAATGAGGTGGAGTTGTTGCTGCGAGTAACACAAAAGTACAAAGTTGCAAACGCAAGTGTGCATTAAAGAATTTGAAGAAAAGATATCTGGAGCGCAACTGCTGTATAACGCCCTCCGCTATCTTAGTTTAATTGGTCACATGACTGCATCACATGACTAAAATGCATCATCACTGTTTTCAAAAAGGCCCCGGGTTCACTGTCCACACTGGGACTCGAAAACGGCGTTTTCAAATGTGTCCACTTTGGAGAGCGTTTTCAAAACGTTGCGTTTTCCTTGACCAAAGACGGCGTCTCAGTGTGGACGGGACGCCAAAACGGAGAGAAAAAGATGTGTTTTCAATCAATAACGTATCAGAATCAGAATCAGAATCAGAAACTTTATTGTCATTGTCATGAGAACAACGAAATTAAGAATGGTCCCCGATCATTGCATCATCCCTAGCAATATCAAAATATAAATAAAACAATAAAATTCAATAAATAAAATAGATAGAATACTTAAAATACTAATAAGATATAACAGTAAAACATTCACATACATTCCCACACACATGCTTCAGACCGTGCATAGATTAACACAAGAGTGGCGTGATGGACATTTTTTTGTAGTATTCAGATGTGTTATTGCAGTTGGATAACAGCTGTGTTTGAGTCTATTAGTCCTTGCTCTGATTGCCCTGTACCGTCTGCCTGAGGGCAACAGTTCGAACAGGGAGTGGCCAGGATGTGAGGTGTCTTTTATGATGTTTTGGGCCTTTTTAAAACAGTGGGCGTTGTGTAGAACTTCCAGTGTGGGGAGAGGGCAGCCAGTGATCTTTTGGGCGGTGTTAATGATCCCTTGGAGTGCTTTCCTCTGAGCCCCTGTGCAGCTAGTGTACCAGATGCATATGCAGTAAGTTAGAACACTCTCAATGGTGGCTCTGTAGAAGGACACCAGCAGTCTCTGTGTGATGTTATTCCTCCTGAGAATTCTCAGGAAGTACAGTCTCTGTTGGGCCTTTTTCAGCAGCTCGGAGGTGTTCACACTCCAGGAAAGGTTCTCCTCTATATTGACTCCCAGGAAGCGGAAGCTTGCCACCCTTTCTACACAGTCCCCATTTATGAATAGTGGTTGGATCTCTGCCTATTATGAGTTCTTTGGTTTTTGAAGTGTTGAGGAGGAGGTTATTGGCCTTACACCATGACGTCAGCTGCTCCACCTCGTCTCTGTACGTAGACTCGTCTCCCTTGGAAATGAGCCCCACCACTGTGGTGTCATCTGCAAATTTCACAAAGATGCTGCTGTGGTGGCGAGGAGTGCAGTCGTGTGTGTAGAGAGAGTAGAGCAGTGGACTGAGCACACAGCCCTGGGGTGAGCCAGTGCTGAGACTCAGGGCTGAGGATGTGTGATGGCCAACTCTGACTCTCTGTCTACGGCCCGAGAGGAAGCTGTTGATCCACATGCAGGTGCTGTATGGAAGCCCCAGGTCTTGTAGCTTGGCCACCAGTTTGTGTGGAAGGATGGTGTTAAAAGCTGAGCAGTAATCCACGAAGAGCATCCGCACATAGCTACCATGCTCTTCCAGGTGAGTTAATGCAGCATGGAGTGCTGTGGCTACAGCGTCTTCCGTGGATCGGTTTGCTCTGTAGGCAAACTGGTGTGGATCCAGGCTGCGGGGCAGGGCTGCTGTGATGTGTCTGCGGACCAGCTTCTCAAAGCATTTCATTACCACTGGGGTGAGTGCCACCGGTCTGTAGTCATTCAGGCCGGTGATGTGGGGCTTCTTAGGCAAGGGGACTATGGTGGAGGACTTCAGGCAGAGTGGGACAGTCGCCTGTGCGAGGGATTTGTTGAAGATCCTGGTGAAGATCCCAGCCAGCTGTTCTGCACAATCCCTCAATATTCGACCTGGCACACCATCAGGACCCGCCGCCTTCCTCGGGTTAACAGCCTGCAGCATGCGCCTCACCTCGTGCTCTTCCAGGGTGAGGGTGGTGCTGCTATGGGTGGCGTGTTGCTGCTGTGGCTCCAATACCTCCGGTACCCTGGTCTCAAAGCGGGCAAAGAAGATATTCAGCTCCTCTGCCAGCTCCAGGTCACCGTCCGCAGCTCCGAGATTGATCTTATAGTTGGTTAGGTGCTGGATGCCTTGCCACACCTGCCGGCTGGTATTACTCTTCAGATGGTCCTCGATCCTCCTCCTATAGTCCCCCTTTACCTCTCTGATGCCTCTCTTCAGGTTGGATCGGGCTGTGGTGTAGTAATCCCTGTTGCCAGACCTGAACGCAATGTTCCTCTCCTTCAGCAGCTGCCTGACCTCCCGGGTCATCCAGGGCTTTTGGTTGGGATAAGCCCGGATCCGTTTGACTGCTGTAACAGTGTCTATGCAGTGTTTTATATAGCAGAGGACACTGTCTGTGAACATTTCCAAGTCCTGATGTTCAAAGATATCCCAGTTAGTCCTGTCAAAACAGTCCTGCAGCTGCTGAGAGGCACCCTCTGGCCATATGGTAATATTCTTTGTGATGGTAAGAGCAGTTTTCTTGAGGGGGGCATATGCAGGGATTAGAAACAGTGACAAGTGGTCAGACTGACCCAGATGTGGCAAAGGTCTGGCCCTGTAGCCCATTTTGATGTTGGAATAAACTTTGTCCAGAATCTTGTCACCCCTAGTGGCACACTTGACGTGCTGGTGGAATTTGGGGATTGCTCTTTTTAAGTCTGCGTGATTGAAGTCCCCTGCTACGATATGTACAGCGTCAGGGTAAGTGCTCTGTTTATTATTGATGTTTGTATGCAGGAGTGCGATCGCAGAGTTAGCATTAGCATCTGGTGGTATGTAAACAGCTGTTATTATGACAACGGTGAACTCCCTAGGTAGGTAGATGGGCCTGCATTTAACAGTCAGATATTCAATGTCCGGTGAACAGTGACGGTCTATTATCACTGTGTTGGTACACCAGCTGTTGTTCACATACATACAGAGCCCCCCTCCTTTGCGCTTACCGGAGTCCACTGTTCGGTCATGTCGCTGTGTGGTATAGCCTGCTAGCTCAATAGCAGAGTCTGGAATGGATTGATGTAGCCAGGATTCAGTGATAAGAAGGATGCATGAGTCTTTGATGAAGTTATTCGCTGCTATTTGCAATCTCAATTCGTCCAACTTGTTTGCGAGGGATCTGGCATTTGTGATGAATAGGCTGGGGAGCGGTGGTTTGAGTGGCTGCCTCCGTAGCCTGGCTAGCGCGCCGGCCCTGCAGCCTCGCCGTCTCCTTCTCTCTCGACGCCGCCTGCGCCTCCACCCCGAAGGGATAACAATCCATGGGGAGCCCGGACTCCTCGCTATTTCCACCGGTATCTTGTGTAAGCGGACAAATTTGCTAGTCACGCTCTCGCGGTAGCTTACTCCAATCTTGAGGAGATCATGTCGGCTATAGATGTTATTCGCTTGGCTGGTAGAACACAAAAACAAACATAAGGCGTACAAAATTATCCAAACATAGCATCGATCGGTAGAACACTGAGCTGCTGCAACTACGTGCGCCGCCATCTTGAAAGCCTGTATTAGTGTGGACGTAGCCTGAGACTGAAGAAGTCACTTGGTTTTATTTTCTCTAACTCAAAGTATGCTGAAGTGAGCATGAATGAAGTTTCAAAATATGGTGGGTTTGAAGAGAAGCATTCTCCATTCATTTGAGTGGAAAAAAAATTATTGAAAAGTTAAATATGTTAAAAAGCCGGAAAAAAGAAATGTAGCACACTTTTCCAGAAGCAGCTGAACGTTTTGATATCAGAACGGTTTCTGTACCACAAAGAAGTAGCTTAAGTACAAAATGATAACGTGAACACCTTATAAATAAAACTGAATCAAAATGAACTGAATTCAGTGTTTTCAGATTTTATTTCTTTGTCTGTTTTCCGCTGCAGCAGTTTCACGAGCATTACTTTGCTTTTCTTGATTTTAGCATTTTTGTAAAGTTTCAGACGAATCCTTCACAGTGCATTTTTGTGTCTGAACTACGTTTACTCTACCTTATCCTACAGTTTTGCTGTAGTTGTTATATATACTGTAAGGCAGCGGGTACATTATAGTGCTTGAATTCAAAGACCATAGACCTTTGCATGACCCAGCCCCCTCCCCTTTCCCCTCCTAATGTCATCTATGCCCTTTGACCCCAGCAGGGCTGCCAGACCATCAGAATTTTTCACTTGTGTTGTTCCAGAGCTTTCTAAGCAGCTGCTGTCCAGGCTTTGTGCTCTCAGCTGAAGACTATGCTGTTCATGTCTCAGCTCTTGTCAGATGTTGTACAACACTCAGCCACAGCTGGCAGAGCCATGCAGCCTGAGCAGAGAGCCTCACAATGATGATTTATTAGTTCAGAAGAAACACAAGGACACAATCACTGTTGGCTCACGTTTTCTTTTTGTCTTCTTCAGTTAATTTACTGCTGCTAGTGCAGTTCTAGGACAGCAGAGAGCTGCTAGCTTATGTTTTCATCACAGACAGGAAGGAAGGAGGAAATTGAACGAGGTGAGTTCTGAAGATTATGTGAATGGACAAAGTTATTTTATCAGCTAAAATGTAGAAAGGAGTTGCTGATATCTGATGAGGGATCCTCTGATAAAGTTTATTTTAATTAAATATTTTTATACCAAACTTGAAACAGAGCAACACTGCTGGATGTAGAAGAAGCTTCCCATCACAGAAACAATGAGCATACTTAACACTGTGTTTTCAGTGTTTTCACAGCAACCAGTTGTGTTCTTTGTTTTTAAATCTAGCTTTCTGCACTTTCTTAACTCTGTGAGAGGTCTTTAATTATTAGTGATTCATGAGTCACTGGTAAGTTCAAAACACTCCGATGTGGAAAGTGTTAAAATGATGTGACTGCTCACAGCTGAGGAAAACCTACAATATTCTGATGACAGGGGAATAGAGACGTCTGACATGGAAAAAACATTCATCGGCTCCAAGCTATTAGATTCAGCAATACTATAGAAAGATTAGTGTGAACGCTGATTAAGCATTGACAGTAATGAGATCCAAGTCGTTTTTGGCATCTTCAACATTGTTCAACTTAGAAAAAACGTCGATTCTGCTTCTTTTGAACATGTGTGCATATATGTTCTAATGTATTTCAGTGTTTAAATCCTCATTCAACCTACTTCTCTTTCAACTCTACTTGCTTCCACATACGTTCATCTATAGACACCATTTAAACTTTAAAACGAAGCCAAGACATTGAACTACACAACTTTATAATAATAATGGATTGGATTTATATAGCACTTTTCAAGGCACCCAGAGCGCTTTACAATTCCACTATTCATTCTCTCTCACATTCACACACTGGTGGAGGCAGCTACAGTTGTAGCCACAGCTGCCCTGGGGCAGACTGACAGAGGCGAGGCTGCCATATCGCGCCATCGGCCCCTCTGGCCAACACCAGTAGGCGGTAGGGTAAAGTGTCTTGCCCAAGGACACAACGACCAGGACAGAGAGCCCAGGGATCGAACCGGCGACCTTCCGGATACAGATGCGCTTCCCAACCCCCTGAGCCCGTATGCATGGTACGCACTGTTGACAGCTACAGTGAGAGAAGCAACTGGCAGTGTGGCAGAAAGGATTCATCTGAAAGCTGCTGCTGTGTCCACAGCTTTCAGTCTGCAGCCATTCTTTGACCCTCAAAATGTAGCACCGTTTCTCTTCTTTCCAGTGATGAAAGTGATGAATCTCTCAAAGCTAACAGATGTGAACAGATCCGATTGGAGGGAGTACCTTGTAACTGAAGCATAGATGCACAATGTATTTTCAATGAGGAGATTGTCTTAACAGCAGGAAAGACCCTAGTTTTTAAATTGCTCAACAGGAGCAATTTACCAGGAGCAACACCAGTGGACTTGCTGGTTAAGGTCTTGCTGGAGTTTGAACCAAATTTACCAGGGATTTGCTGCAGAGTGACAGTACGTCACTATTTCCTGCAGTCCAACCGAAAGCTGTTGGCAGGTACTTTCAGTTGATGAATTTTTCTTTGGCAGACAGGTGGTTTAAATCTGGGCAGTTGATGTCAGTTGATGGTTTTCAGATTTGTCTTTTCTGACTGGATGATTAGAATTTCAACCATTTATCTGTCTGTAGTGAATCCCCCACATTTCAGCTCATCTAATGTAATTCCTCTTTTTTCAGTCTGTATAGTTGAAACATACGTATTTTAAAATAAAATACAACACACACACACACACACACACACGCACAATATATTAGAGTGAACAGAACATGCAAATATTTTGGTTTTGAGTTTGAGATTTGACATAATTACAGACTTAAGTGATTTAAAGTATGTGAGCTTTCAATATTCTGATTCAACAAGTTTCCCCCAAATTTGAAGGTTACAGCTATTGAATTCAAATCATTCAGCTATTCAGACTACACTTTCTTCAGGAAATGAAGTGGCCTGCTTGATAGCCTAGACGATCTAGACTCTCAGGAAAGAGTCACTTTGATCCACAGTGCAAAATCTATGAAATGTTGTTGTTCACAGTTGCTACGCAACCCTAAATCGCTCGTGTGAAAGTGCTGTATTTAAAAGCTGTCTGTTCAATTCAAATTAGATAAAGAAACTTGACAGTGAAGTAGACAAACAGCAAAAATAGGCCCAAAATAAGTAACTGAGGCCATCCCGTAAAAAAATAAAAAATGCTAACCCCCAGCTGTTCTGTTTTCACACAACATCAAGTGTAATTTACTGCTGACGATGAAGTCTGTGTCAAAATCATTAAAATAAAGCACTTCGGTTATTGCATTCCATACTGAGGGCACCAAACATATTTGTATTAAAGGTCACGGAAATCCTAAAACCAAAAATGTCACTGTTACAATGATGCAAGATGACTCAGAGATGATGATTCATATACATCCTTAATTTGCATCGACACCAATAGATTTGATAGCTTAAAAAAAGGTTTCTTCAGATGACATCAACATTTGTTGCATATACACAGTGTTAGTTGGTCAGTGGTAAGCAGTCATATTACCAAACAAAGAGTTGGTGCTTACCTGCAGTTTATATGTGACAAACAGTGAATGCAGTGTAAGCTCCAGCCATCTGTTAAGCAGCTGTGGAACGATGTCTCCTCGTGTCTCTTTGTTGCTCTCTGACACTCTGACTGTTCCCCTCGCAGACGAAGAGATGAGCTGAGCTAAGTGGCGCAGAGATGCTTTATGGGTTTAAGAAAATCGTCCGAGGAGCTTAGCTCAGTGACAAATTACTAACATTAATCTTGTCATACACACCCATAACTTTTACCTTTACCATTGACAGTATTAGGAATGTAATGTTATAATACTAATTGCTATTTTCCAAGTGGGATTTTTAGTGTGTCTACATGTGACATGATAAATACCCAACCTGCCAGTTTACAATGAACATTCCAGATACATTTGTTTCTAGAATGACAAAAACAAGCACAAGCAAAAAACAAAAACAAAAACAGTGCAGCCAGCATTTCCCAACTCAGCACGCTCCTCTGTCATTAGAGAGCTGTTATTGTACAATGTGCATTGCAATTTTTACAGTAATCCAGATCAACTGAACTGAATAAATTGAAGTTAATTGATATTGACAATAAGAGAAATGGTGCTACACTCTGCAAACAAAGTTACCACACTTTTATTGGAAATTTAAAGTAACCAAAATTAGACACATATTCTTTGTTAAAGACATTTCGAAATTTAAACTACAGACTTACAGGTTTTTATCAATTTGCTGTTTTTATGGTTCTCTAATCACAAGAGGACAGCATAAAAGGTAAAATTCAATTCACTTTTATTTATATGGTGCCAAATCATAAAAGTCTCCTCAATGCACTTTATCTTGTAAAGCAGAGACTCCATGATAATAGAAAAAAGCCAATAACCAAATGGCCCTATGTGAGCAGCACTTGGTGACAGTGGGAAGGAAGAACTTTAACAAGAAGAAACCTTCGGCAGAACCAGGTTTAGGGAGGAGCAGTCATCTTTGAAAAAACACTTAATGACTACAGACATGAGGGCTATAGGTCTGTAATCACTAAAGCTGTCTATTCCAGTCTTTTTGGAGAAGGGAATGATGGTGGACACCTTCAGACAGGTGTGAACAGTGGCATGAGTCAGGGAGAGGTTGAACAGCCTGGTGAAGATCCCTCACAAGGCCTTGGTTAAAGCCTGCACAGACAGCCTCTGGGATGCCCTTGGAGCCAGGATATCTTCTGGGGTTCACCACCCTCAGCTTCCTCCTGAACTCCTGTTCCTGAAGGGAGAGGGGGAGGTTGGGGGCAAGGGCAGTAGAGGCAGGGTTGGTCTCAAACCGAGCAAAAAAGGTGCTGAGCTTCTCTCACAGGGCTAACACATAGAGAAACAGTCCAAGGAGCTTGGAAAGAAAAGCGTCTGGACTTCTTTATGTTGCTTGAAGAGGTTTCACCTCTCATCCGAGAAGCTTCTTCAGTTCTAAGGTCAAATGGTGGAGAGTCCCAAATTTAAGCCCTAGGGGAGTGTCCCCCAAGGGGGTCATGAACCCCCTGTTGATCCTCTACCTAATCACACGAGCAAAGGTCTGAAAACGGGTCTAGGTCACAATCAGCCAAGGTTTCGGATGAGCTTCGGATGCTCCAGTACATCTTTCCAGAAGGAAGCAGGCTGAAGAGTGTGTGTGAGGGGTGTATGGGGTCCTCCACAATGCTGGTGGCTTTGCGGATGGAGTGAGTGCTATAAGTGTCCGTGATGGAGGGAAGAGAGGTTCCAAGGATCTTCTCAGCTGTTCTCACTATCCGTTGTCGGGTATTGCAATCTGATACGGTACAGTTACCATACCAGACAGCGATGCAGCTGCTCAGGACGCTCTCGATAGTCCCTCTGAAGAAGTTGGTAAGAATGGATGGAGGAAGATGTCATGACCCTGTGCCTTCTCGGCTGACTCTGTATGGCTACAAGTGTTTTTGTTGCGCTGCATCTCTCTCTCCCCTGCACTGCGCTCTACCGGGGCGGAGTCATGACGGCTCCAGCCCCTGGCTCGGACACCTGCAAGCAATCATCTCACTCACTTCTTAAGGCGGCTGCTGAGAGTGCTTCCTCGCTGGATTATTGTGTAACACTCGTCAGTGTCATCACCTATCTGAGCCTTTTTCTGAGTTTCTGTCGTGCCACTACTTACCTGCCTTTCCTCTCTGTGCCAGGATTCTCGCCAGCCTGAGGACCGCCGTTGGTGAGCTAAAGCCGGAGTCCGAGCTGCCTGAGCTTCAGTGGATTTTGTACATAGCCCTCTTCTTCCCGTGCCTGTGCTTCCCGGAGACCCTCTTCCTGTGCCCCCTCACCTGTATATATTCGCACCTGGTGTCTGTGTGTGTAAATAAAACATGAACTTTAGTGACGGTCTGACTCCGAGTCCCTCCTGAGCCTGACAGAAGATGTGCTTTTCTCAGCATCCGCAGGAAGTAGAGACGCTGTTGAGCCTTCTTGGTTATGGAGCTGGCATTAAGGGACCAGGAGAGGTTCTCCGCCAGGTGGGCACCAAGGAATTTGGTGCTCTTGATGACCTCCACAGAGGATCCAATGATGTTAAGTGGGCAGTGATCTCTTTGTGCTCTCCTGAAATCAACAATCATCTCCTTTGTTTTGTCCACATTCAGAGACAGGTTGTTGATTCTACACCAGTCCGTTAGCTGTTGCGCCTCCTCTCTGTATGCTGACTCATCTTTCTTGCTGATGAGACCCACCACAGTCGTGTCATCGGCAAACTTGATGATGTGGTTCAAACTGTGCATTGCTGCACAGTCATGAGTCAGCAGAGTGAACAGCAGTGGGCTGAGCACACAGCCCTGAGGGGCTCCAGTGCTCAGTGTGGTGGTGTTGGATGCTGTTGCCGATCCGAACTGTCTGAGGCCTCTCCGTCAGAAAGTCCAGGATCCAGTTGCAGAGGGAGTGTTTGAACAGCATTCGTACATATGTGTCCACAGATGGCGTCATCTGTGGACACATATGAACTGCAGTGCGTCCAGTGTCATGACCAGCCTCTTCAAGCACTTCATCATGATGGGTGTGAGAGCAACGGGACAGTAGTCGTGGTGGCAGGACACTGGGCACTTCTTTGGCACAGGAACAATGGTTGTGGCCTTGAGGCATGCTGGGACAACAGCAGTGCCCAGGGAGACATTGAAGTTGTCAGTAAGGACATCTATTCAATTCAATTCAATGTTATTTATATAGCGCCAAATCACAACAACAGTCACCTCAAGGCGCTTCATAGGTACAGAGAAAAACCCAACAATCATATGACCCCCTATGAGCAAGCACTTTGGCGACAGTGGGAAGGAAAAACTCCCTTTTAACAGGAAGAAACCTCCAGCAGAACCAGGCTTAGGGAGGGGCGGGGCCATCTGCTGCGACCGGTTGGGGTGAGAGAAGGAAGACAGGATAAAGACATGCTGTGGAAGAGAGACAGAGAGACATCTGTCAGCTGGTCTCCACGGTCTCTGAGCACTCTTCCAGGAATGTTATCTGGACCCACTGCTTTGCGTGTGTTAACTCTGCAAAGAGTTTTCCTCACATATGCAGAGGTCAGACACAGAACCTGGTCGTTGTGAGGGGGGGTGGACTTCTTCACCAACACATCATTCTGAGCGTCAAATTGTGCATAGAAGTTGTTCAGCGCATCTGGTAGGGAGACATCATCATGGCAGGCAGGTGTTGCCTTCCTGTAGTTGGTGATGGCCTGGATGCCCTGCCACATGCGCCGCGTGTCGCTGCTGTTCTGGCAGTTTCTCTGGATTCGTCTGCCATGCACGCGCAGAGGGGGAGGAAAAAAGAAAAAAAAAAGAAAAATGGAGAAACCAAAAAATAAACTTAAAGTTAAAGAGGTACCTACACAGGGAATGTATGTAATAATGTAAATATCTACACAGATATCTACAAGTTATATATGCCATGTAAAGGAACAGGTGCAATATAAGGTGCAATGTGGTCAGTGGTACTGCACATGGTGTAAGAGGTATGAGTAGAGGTAGGAATGTTGGTTGCATTATATTAGAATAAGTACGGTTTATAAATACAGTGAAAATGTCCATAAATCTTAACAGCACAGTCAACCTTCAATCAGGGTGGAGGTAGGGCATGTTTGACAGCCTGTGGGTAGAAACTTTTATTGAGTCTGTTTGTCTTTGCCCTGATCGACCTGTAGTGTTTACCCGAGGGAGGGGGGGGGAGGGGGGGGAGTGAGTGTCCAGGGTGCGAGGAGTCCTTGGCTTTCCGCGGAAGTCTTCCAGTTTAAATGTCTCTGAGAGGGTTACTGAAGTGCCAGTTGCCTGCTTTGCTGTCCTCACCACCCGCTGCATCTGAAACATTTAGGAGTGACCAACGTACATGAAAACAAGACAGGAAATCAGGAAGTGGGCAAAACACTTTCTAACACTATTGTAGAGCCTCAGGGTGCTGGACTTTGGGTTATGACCTCTATCATAAGGATCTATCAAAGCAAATTTGTCTGGGATGAGGGGCCAGACAAACTAGGCATCTAGTGTGTGAGGTTGCGAGATGCAGACTAAATATAGTTGAGCTCAGCTCAATGTATAACTCAGCTCTGGAACCAGTTTCCTGGAGTGATTCTGGATTTTGTTCTTACTGTGTTCTGTACATTGGGATTTTCCTTGGTAGATGAAAAGGTTGCTTCTCAGCAACTTGAGTCCCTGAGTGGGGTGCTGGAAAGTGCTCCATCTAGGGACTCGATTGTTCTGCTAGGGGACACTCGTGTGGGCAATGGGTAATGACAGTTTGACGTATGTTTTTGGACATTTTTGGAGCTCAGTGTTCCAACATTCAGAAGAAGGAACTGCTCAAATGGCTAGAGATTGATGAGGTACAACACAAATGCTACGGCAAGGGGGAGCCAGGATGACAGGTCATGGGGGACATAATCTTTCTTTCTTTCCATTCTTCCTTCTTTTCTTCTTTTTTCCAAAGACAGGATCATGGTGAAGGTTGAAACCTGGGGCCTCCAAGACTATATGATCCTACATGAAAACTATGTGAAGTACCCTCTGAAGGTCTACTAGATGATGTGAATGCAGTACAATATGGGCCAGACAATATAATGGGGAACAGAAAGAAATAGGCAGGAATACAAGAGGAGCGAAACACCAGCTACTGGTAGAAAGAGCTGTATCCCAAGACTGCAAGACCAGGCTGACCAACCTGTGCACTGCCTGGATTGATTACAAGAAGACCTATGACTCAGTGCCCCACACCTGGGATGCCTAGATCTATGCAAGATCAACAGGACCCTAAGAGCATTCATCATGATGAGATAGCCTTTATTTGTCAGTTGCAGTTGCCCACAACCGAGATGACAGACCGTACAGCCAATACACAAACATCACATTGGGGAGACAGGTAAGGCTAGGTAGCAAGGGAAAAAAAAACATCAAAATGTGTAACATAAAAGGATAATCCAGCAATACACAGATATCAACACACCATAACACAACAAAACACAGACAAGCAACATGGGAGAATATTCCAGTGTGTATAGCTGGATCTGGGACCGCTGCAATCTTCGATTGCGCCTCCAGCTGATCCACTGTCCACATTGGATGGGAGGTAAGCAGGAACTCAATGGGGATGTGGCGGACAACACTAGAGGCCAAATTCAAGCCCAAGCCCACTAGCACAAGTCACCATCAAGTGCGGGATATACCAAGGAATTGTGCTGTCCCCACTGCTGTTCTGCATAGGCCTGAACACAAAGCTAGGAAAGTGAAAGTCATGACAGGTCAGCTGAATGGTAAGAACAAGATCCAGGCTATCAACACCTACGCCCTGCCCGTGATCAGGTACCCTGCCAGGATAATAGGCTGGCCAAAGGAGGAGATAGAAGCCACTGACATCAAGACAAGGAAGCTCCTGACCATCGATGAAGGGTTTCACCCCAAGTCCAGCACCCTGAGGCTGTACGCTAAGCAGAAGGAAGGAGACCGGGGACTAGTGGGTGTCACTACCACAGTCCAGGATGAGACAACAAACATCCACGAGTACATCAGTAAGATGGCCCCAACTGACAGCGTGCTCAGTGAATACCTCAGGCAGCAGAAACCCAAGAAACAGGAGGAAGAGGAGGCACCATCATGGAAGGACAGGCCCCTGCACGGTATGTACCACCGGCAGATAGAGGAGGTGGCTGATATCCAGAAATCCTACCAGTGGCTGGACAAAGCTGGACTGAAAGACAGCACAGAGGCACTAATCATGGCAGCACAGGAACAAGCTCTGAGTACAAGATCCATAGAGGCTGAGCAGCCCGTTCTCACTCCTGGGGCGTAGCATCCCGACGTTGCACGTCCCGCGGTGTTCCTGAGGAACGCGAAAGGTGACCTTCTGCGTTCTTATGGTCCGCGAAGGCTTATGGCTGAATTCCAGTGGAATGACGGTCCCGCGGTAATAGACATTCCAGCCATGTGTTCCAGACCTAAACCTAACCTCATTCCAAACCTTAACCAGCAGTTAAATGACGTAAAATAGTGTTTTCCAAAGCCATTTTAAGAGAATGAACGAACATGTGTAGATTGAGTCCAAACCATTCTCATGTGTTCTTCTTTTTCCGATGCTGTCATTTAGGAACGTGTTGGGTACCCGAAAGTGTAAAATGTTGACGATTTGTCACATAGCGTAAAATATTACGCTTAGGGAGTGAGAACGTGTTGGGCTGAGGTCTATCACACCAGGCAAGACCCCAGGTGCAGGCTGTGTAAAGATGCCCCAGAGACAATCCAGCACATAACAGCAGGGTGCAAGATGCTAGCAGGCAAGGCATACATGGAACGCCATAACCAAGTGGCCGGCATAGTGTACAGGAACATCTGTGCCGAGTATAACCTGGAAGTCCCGAGGTCAAAGTAGGAGACTCCCCCTAGTGTGGTCGAGAATGATTGACTGAGCTAAGATCCTCCTTAGCTCTGAGCTGATCTGAGCTAAGATCAGATACGACTGACAAAATGGTGGTGGTTAAGCAACCAGACATTGTAGTGGTGGACAAGCAGAGGAAGACAGCCGTAGTGATCGATGTAGCGATACAGAATGACAGCAACATCAGGAAGAAGGAACACGAGAAGCTGGAGAAGTACCAAGGGCTCAGAGAAGAGCTCAAGACGATGTGGAGGCTGAAGGTCACAGTGGTCCCCGTGGTAATTGGAACACTCGATGCAGTGACCCCCAAGCTAGGCGAGAAGCTCCAGCAGACCCCCGGAACAACATCCGAGATCTGAAGAGCCAGAAGAGCGCAGTCCTAGGAACAGCTAAGATACTGCACAGAACCCTCAAGTTTCCAGGCCTCTGGTAGAGGGCCTGAGCTTGAGGAATAAAGAACACCTACAGGTGCGAGAGGGGAGCTTTTTTGAAATTAACTTAAAAAAAAATACAACTTTAACTTTTTCAAATTATTTTTTTTATAAATGTAGAGACAAGGTTTTTCCATTTTTTGAAAGAATGGAACCCAAATCTAGTGACTTGTCAATGTCATTTCCAGTTTCTGTGCTCCTATCACAAGACCAAGCATTGTTAATTCAGAATAATGTCAATGATGCAAAAAACAAAACAAAAAACAAACAAAAAAACAAACACATAAAATACAAGTGTCCAAACATTTCCCATGAAGTTAAATGCTATTCTGTTTTCACGGTTGTATTTTCTTGAAATGCTGTATTTCTTCTATCTTGCAAGCAATGATAAGTTGTTGTAGCTACTGAAAATGAATCCAGTGATGCAATGTTTGTGTAAATGCATAGTTTCTATTTTATTTTATTTTATTTTATTTTATTTTATTTTATTTTATGTATTTAGTAATATCAGCTGGGCTCCCGTGATTAAATAAAGGTTTAAAACAGGTCAGAATGAGATGATGAGAGATAGCCTTTGAATGTACCTACTTATGCAAAATTTGCTGCTACTGCATAAATTCATTCATTCATTCATTCATTTATTTGTTCATTTTCAGGCACAACAAATACCTATATTGAACATAAAATCCACAAAACAAATTCAAGTCTTAATCATGCTGGATAGGAGAGTCTAAGGGAGAGGAGTGATTCTGTATTAGCTAGCCGTTGTAAACATTGTAACTGTTCCCACATAATATTGCATGTGCATACTTGGGTCCTTGATCAGTTGGAAATGCACGGAGTCCTTGACAGTAAATAAAATACCCCTAGGTTTTCTTTCCGGTGTCTGTTTAAAACACAGCGCAGGCAGCTTTCTATCAGAACTCATCCTAGAACAGAACGGTGTAAAAAACCCCGACAACAACAACAAAAGCCCCCCAAAAACCAGAGGGTGAACAGAACTTTCAAACAGACATGCACATTACAGCCGTGATGGATCGCGTGTTTCCGACGCATTGATGAGCTGCTTTTTCAGACTAATTTTCTCCAAGCCCACATGCTTTCTTCACAGTTTACCTGCGCTCACGTCTTTGTATGTGTATTTTCGAAAGTTAATTTGTAATATGCATCAGCGACGTTACCATTCATCATCTTTACACACACACACCCACACACACACACACCACAAGGTCAGCCACTTAACCCTCTTTAATCACAGGCGCCATTATCATCATCACGGTATTATGTGGAAATCAGCACCGAGACATAAACTTGCTGTCACGTTTATATTTCAAACGAAAAACGCTCCTGTTCCTACCACAAGGGTTATTTAAAAGCTCTATAATAATCTTCTTTGACCGAAAACACCCAATTACCTGGACTTTCATTTGCAGTTATGCTTTTCTGAAGCAATTTAAAAGCATTTTTTTCATCTAACATTTTACGGGAGTTGCGCATAATTTTCCAATAGGCTATAAATTTGCGCTTGAATCATACATCCAACGTGACCACAATTATATACCTTAATAATAATAATAATAATAATAATAATAATAATAATAATAACAACAACATTACATTATGTTACAAACACACACTGTAACGGATTTGAATGATTGTAACACTTTTCCACGCAACGTTTAAAAATATTTCATTATATTAGATTTCATCATTAAAAACAATTTGTAACATTTTTAAACACTCAGACAAAAATCTAAATAAAACAATTTTACTTGCCCACCAAAAGCCTCAACATTGATTTATATGCCCCTGTTAACTTATGTACAGTGTTCCGTGAAAGGATTGCACGGCAATCTAGTTTTGCATTGCAGTGAGTAACAGCTAATTCTTGGCTACAAATGAAAAGCTACTACTGTTAGATTCGACAGGAACAGATTCTCTTGGTTTACTGCGAAACTCAAAATGCATTAATAATAAGTTTTTCTTTTCTTTTTCTAAACCAAATTAGAGATGGTTTAATATTACCCTTTCATACCGCAGGCTTCAGGCCTTCACCTTGGAGACTGTATAGGCGCATTTACCATATGCGCTCAACATTAAATGTTCATACTGGTCGGAGGCTACACTCTCCTTCCCGTCTAAAGAAAGTATTGGTCTGAATGAGTGTGAAGCTTAATAATGTGTTCGAGTGATTAGAGGACGTTAGCGCATTAGACATTAGCTACTGACAGTAGCAGAAAAATATGAACATAATCTCAGATGGTCCAGTAAGCCACACTGAATCCGTTAGAACACGCACCTTGTGACAACAACACGGTGCGTGTCATCCATATGTTTAAAATAAGTGCGCATGAATGTTTCAATTTTTTGAAACAAAGAAAGGAAAAATATATATTGTCACATAAAAAAAGAACTATTATATACAATAGTGTTATTATATTATATTATATTATATTATATTATATTATATTATATTATATTATATTATATTATATTATATTATATTATATCAGCAGACACCCGAAAGGTTGGTTTGGTTGCGACCTACCTTCAGTCCTGTCCTCGGGTGCCTGGAGCCAGTGCACCGCTGCCGAGAACTGCGCACTGAGCCTCGAAGCAGACTGGCAGACCATGGACACGCAGTCAGCTTTTCAGCTGCAAGACACGGGCGCCAAAGACGATATCCTTCACAGATAAATCAAGTACTGAGTGCACATACAAACAAAACATACAAAAGCGCTCCACACTTGATGTAGAGTGAAGTTTTCAAAAGCTTGTCTGTCCAGGTTCCGCTGCCTAACGGATTTGATCCTCCACGTCTTTTCACCGGTTCTGGGTGAAGAGAATCGTGAGCAGAAAACAGGAAAGGATAAGATTGCATTTAAAGCAGACTAGTTTTCTTGTCTCTCAAATACTGGATTTACACCTGACAATGGTGATATCCCCATTTTTGGAATGCTATATTTATTTTATTATTTTTTTGCTAGTATTTTGGATTAATTCCCACAGAATGTACAGAGAAAAAAATCTGTCGCTTGGTTTTAGCTAATGTTTGTCATCTTTTTAGCTCTATTGCTTCACGAAGGCTACAACATGTTATTCATTTACAACATTTAAAACGTTTGAAACAATTATATACAAATCCAAAACCTTTAGCATCACGTTTTTAAAATTCCACATATGTTACTGTTGCAGGGATCCCAAGGTCATTAACACCGACATAAAATTATATAATAAGATGTATTTAATTATGTCTTCTTTATTTATACATGTATTTAGTTGTTTATTTATTTATTTTTGTGAAATTAAAGAAATGTGTTGCCCAGTTTCTGTTCAGTAATTACACATAATTGCTTACCTTTAATTTTTAATACCAGGCCTTTTTGAAATAAAGTTCTCCCAACTGAAAAGCAGGATGTTAATTTCAGGTGTGACGGATTACCTGCTGCCTTGATTTAAGAATAAGAATTTATGAGTAATGACGCCATTTGCCAAAAATGTTTCAAAATCAAACTCAGAAATCTGTTTTTAGACAAGAGTGTCTTATTAAATATATTAACATGCCTTTTTCAGACGTGTTTCATGGATAATTCATAAATATATATCTTAAATAACATATATCATACTTTGCGTTTTTTTTCTTTGCGCAGCCTTCAGTGATATGTGAAAATAAACGAATAAAATAATGATATGAGGAAAATACAGGTTTAAATAAACCATACGTGTTGTTTTGTATTGTTTTGAAACATATATTATTGTCTTTTTGTACCTGAGAAGCTGCTTGATTATTATTGTCTGAGAGTCTTTATGCTGTGGGTGTCTCTGTCTTTCAGTTTCTCGGAGAATTTCTCTGTGTGAGACTCTTTCAACCTTAGTGTGTGAGTGTCTCTGTGCGCATGTGTGCGGGCGTCTGTGCGCGTGCGTAAGGAATATCCTCTTGGCCTTGGGAAGAAATCGCATGCGACACACTGACAGAAAACAGACTGTGGCATACAGGTTCCTCTCAACTAATGAATTCCTGATCTCTCTCTCTCTCTCTCTCTCTCACACACACACACACACACACACACACACACACACACACACACACACACATCGTTTTAGCCACACGCAGACCCTTAAAATCAGAAGCTGCAGCTCACAGCGCAATAAATAAACAAATACATAAATAAAAATAGTGCTTCATCCTTTTTAAAATTTTACTCGGATTATAGTTAATTGAAGCTACAGAGCGCACAAACAAACCTGATTCTGTCTCTTTTTTTTCTTTGCTGCAAACACCACGTATTCATTAAATAATGCTGGCAATAATGAGATTAAAATGTCTTTGTGTAAGGAGAGGAGGGCAGTGCTCACTGCGTCAGTGTGTGGTTTCACCAGCTGACCTGCAGGGGGCAGAATAACCCTCTGAAGGTCACCATATAATATTAGAGACGTGAGAGCAAGAAGTCTGTAAAAATAGAAGATTTAACACCTATATACTTGAAAACACAGTATGAACACACCTTTACTTGTTTTAATATTAGTCAAGCAGTAAAACTACTAATATTCAACATAAGAGTTCAGACACGGTGTTAATACCAAACTGTCCAAGCATATTTAATTGATCACAATCTTCCATTGAAGGTTATTTTACCAGGAAAAGTTGTGACTGAATCTAAATTCCTCTGCGTGAACAGAAGCCAGATTGGTTGTAACCTTTCCGTGGAGTCTTATTGAAAGCAAACCAGAAAAAATAGGAACTGTATCAATAACCACAGGCATGTAACTTTAACTAAAAGTGCACGCTGCTCCACAGTGAGCATGGATGGAGAGACGGGGCGTCGTTCTGGACAAAACTAAGACTTTAAGAGCATCCATCAGCTTCTGGAAGTCCTCTTTTTCTGCAGCCACGGCAGCTGAAGGCCAGCATAGACGTTCCCCTATGGTAGCCTCTTACCGCTAAGGACTCAACCACAAAGGTTTATCACTAAAATGAAAACTGATCTCTTAGATCCAAACAGTTTAGTTAAACCTGTGAATAAAATGACCACCACAATTGTCCTGTTGATAATAATAATATTACTAATAATAATGATAGTACTTTTTCCTTCTTGTATTTGTTGCCAGCAGACAAAAAGCCTTGGTGTCATTATTACATAAAAAATAAACCTTGGGCCCTAACATGGAAAATATCATCAACTCTGCTTTCTCTCTTCTTGAAAATAAAGGTAAGTTGGGACCGCTTTTGTCCCTGTGCATCAGGGAGAACACAGTAGATTAGACTACTGTGTTCCTATAGACCCAAATATGTTATCATACATTCAGAACTGCATAAATGTTGACCAGGGTCAGAAGGAAAGAACACAATGAAGCCAGAATAAATCTATTGTAATCTTTAAAATTCTTTTGTTTTTGAAGCACTTTGTGGTCATGTACCCTGCTTCCTATGATGTTACATGATTGGCTCATGCCATCTGAAATCAGACAATTATTATAATATCATTTTGGTAAAAATCTATGGTCCAGTGTTTGAATATGTCTAATGACTGTTGTGAAATTAGCTTCATATATCTTAATATATTTTTGGTGGGGGAAAAATGATGAACTTGAATATTTCAAAAACTGTAAGATAAAAACCCCCAAAGTCTTTCTTACCATCAACATGATTCAGACTTTTTAATTTGGACGATACACCAAAAATGACGTCTCACTAAAATGTGAAGAAAAAAAACCCAAAACAAAAAAACAGCCCTCCCATATTTGAGCACAGATTAATAAAAAAACAACTGCTGACAATTTCTGAATGGTTTGGAGTTCTGTTCCATCACAATGCAAATAAGCCACGTGGAATAAACAAGTAGGAATTCTTAGCTTCAGAAAAGAAGAAAATGGTATTAAAATATCAGTAGGTAGTCTAATCTGAATCGAGTGTGCAGAATTTACTCTGATACTAATAATGTTAGTCAAATTATACTTTAGAAAATAATTACAATAAATATATTTTAAATACATTATTATAATAAAATGGTTATATTATTATAGTTTTCATTTTTGAGACGTCACTCCATCTCAATCTTCTCCAATTTGCATTAAAATGTTATCGTTGCAAGTTTGGACAATTTTAGCTTCATGTGTATAATACTAATATGAAGATGAGATTTACATTTTAACATTGTTGTGGAATGGATCTATGTACTATTCAGAAACTGGCAGCAGTATTTTTTACAATACATTTTTTTTCTTTTATTAGTGTGTGCTCAAATATGGGACTTTATGGGATATTCATCATTTTACATGTAGCGTCCCAAATTACATCCTGTATTATTCTGATGTTAAGAAAAGAAATTCCAGGCCTTTGTCTCCAACAGTTTGAGGGATCCGTGTTCAAACGTTGCCTCCAAATTAAATGTGCAAAGAAAACGGCACCAAAGTGTGTCGACTGAAAAACGTACTAAGAATTTCATCTTAAAAATGATTCTACATGCTTCATTTTACAGTATTGTGTTTACCATTCATAGATTATCATTAATTTTCTCTTGCAATATGAAAGATAATTTTCTTTGATATTAAAGTGTACTCAAATATGGGAGTGTTGGCCTTTTTTCATATTTTAATTAGCCAGCATGTGCCTCAGGTTTCAGTGTTCAGGAACATTTAGTGTGTTTCTGCTTCACTTCTGCAGAAAGGTTAACGTTAGGTTTACGATCAGGGTTAGGATGTTTATCATGTTAAATTACATATGAAGAGCAACAATTCATATGGTAAAACTCTGAAGAGATTTGGATTTAGTTCTTATATTGTTTTATACATATTATTATTTTTATAGAGTAAGGGGTAGCTTTTCCATCCCCAAATGCTAAGACAAAAACCAAGCAAGCTAAAGGTAATGCCACTTCTTGTCCAGACAGATATATAAAGCGTAGAATTACCGATCAAAAAGGGTTTTATGTCGAGGTCTCTGAGTTGAAAATATGTCAGAATGTCTGTGTAAATGAAACAGCTTACAAGAAAACTAGCTAATAGGCAGAGATGTGAAAGTACAAAGATTATGTGTCTGTTTGAAGTTTCCTTACACACGACTACATATACAAGCAAAAACACATGACTGAGGCCACCACAGTGGTTTTACAACCCGAGACATATATAGGCATTCGTGCACACGCACACACAAATGCACACAAACGCGCACGTACCAACACACAATGTATAAGAGGCAGGTTAATAGCTGGCTTAATGGGCTACTTACCTGAGTCGGACATACAATAAATCTTGTCCTGTGAAAGGTCTCTCATTTTCAGCTGGAGACACTAAACACAGCATCGCTTCAGGCCGATGTCAGATAATCACAGAAGGTTACTTCCCACGGCAGTGATATGTTAATACGAACCCTCTTAGGCACTGAGCTTACATCTCTGTCCAGAAGTATATTACTGATTAATCAGTGTAAATTGTGGATCAACCTGGCAACCATTTATTTATAATACAAATCAGAAAATGAGAAAGAAAAAAAGAAAGAAATGGAAATGAATCTTGAATAATTTGGGTTGTTGAAAAAGACAAACTTGGTGAATCCAGAGACAGAAACCTCGGATCATCTTCAACAGGAATCTCTAAGAATTAAAATGTTCGTGTAGACGTTGGCTGATGACAAATGTCTAACCTCCTATTGGGGTAAGATGCATGCCATACCCCTTTATTTATTTTAAACTTTGATAAATGCTATAAAAATTAACTTCATACTACTATTACAATTATTCCCGAAGACTGTTCCAGACTGGCGCTCTTAACAGGTACTGACTTTCAATCCCATGAGAACTGTGCAAAATGTTTTGGTCTTGCATATATGGAAATACAGCATTCCCATTTATGTAGCACATATTTCAATGAATTACTCCAAATGTTTTCCATTAATATGACAAAATACAAAGAAATGACGGATGGGTCAAGACTTTGTATTTCTTTGTAGGAGTCAACTGTTGCAACCTGTTTTTAAATATATGAGATAGTTCAAAGCGTGACCTGCTGCACTTCCTGAAGCAGTAACCCATCCGATGGCATCACTCTCACCTCTCCTTATGTCAAACTTGACCAACCAACTCTCCCACAATTTGTGTACTTTTTGTGTACAGACATGTTTTGGCCACGAGCCCTTGTCTTCAAATTACTGAAAACAAATAAAAAATCCCCGAGTCTGTGTCCTCAGCTGAAATATATCGATGTATTACTAGACAGAGAGTAAAGAAGTAGATCGTTCAGACAACAAAGTTATTTTCAGCTTGAGTAATTAAGTGCCTGAGTTATTAGAGATCTTCCACTTGTGCTACAATCAGCTCCTTTCAGTGTGTGCTGGAAGAGGTAAATAGTGACCCAGTCTACAACATGGATATGGACATTACATATTACTGCACAATATATATTATATTATTGCACAAAAGGATGAGATGCTGCAAACTGCATCCATGACAGACACAACTGCATCATGTTGCTAACACAGTATAATCGTTGTAATCACCTGTAAAGACAGCAGCATAATGCAGGGTTGCTAGCCAACAAACAGGACTGATGTTAAAGTGAATGTTGACCCCAGCCCCAATCCAACACCACACACCAAAGTGGTCAGTAAGATGAAACTCATCTATTACGATGATAAATCACTGAAGCTCGTTTAGCTGCTAACGATAGCTGTGTTTCCATAAGAAGCACAGGTCGTAACTGATCTCAGAGCAGTGAAAGCTGAGCCAGTGGCAGCTTGCCTCACATGCTGGTCTCCCATCAGTTTACTGTGAAAGACCAGACATTTATCCTCACAGCGCATTGCAAATCACCAGGAAACAGCTGGTGATTTGCAATGTGCTCCACTGGAGCTGGCCTCACTTAGTTTTTCACAGGACTGCATATTCATGACTGTGTTAGTTTTCACTGTAATGTTTTAATACATTTAATGGATTTATTTATACATTTACACAAATGTAATTTAAAATTGGAACATTTTGTCTTTCATACTGAGACCTAATGAGGACACAAATGAACTGTATGACCATTTTTAGGCTACAGTCAGACCTGAATGAAGATCACAGTCACGGATTTCCTTCAGAGCTCTTGGTGCCACCAGAGATTACAAATAAACTCTGGTAAAGGGGGAAGTAACAAAGTGCAAAAACATTTTGCTCTTTACATTTAAACAAATATCTGTACTTTTTATTCCTCACATTTTCAAAACAGGCTTGTTACGCATTTGACGGGCGTTATTATTTCATGTCACTGCGAGCCTTCAAACATCAAACTGGTTTCAGCCTAAACAGTAACACATGAATGGCCAGGGCATCCACCAGGGGATTTCGCATAAAAGGAGACGAAAGATGCAAAACTTTGCCAGGATGCCATTTTTACGCAGTCTCTTTCTTACTGTTGAATCATGAACTCTGACCTTAACTGAGACATGTGAAGCCTGCAGTTTTTAATGTATTTGCGGGTTTTTTCTGACCTCCTGAACGAGTCAGCGCTCTTGGAGTAATTTTGGCAGGTCGGTCACTCCTTGGACTCCTTCCTCCATTTGTGTAAAATGGGTCTCACTGTAGTTCACTGTAGTCCCAGAGCCTTACAAATGGCTTTGTGACCCTTTCCAGACTAACAGATGTCAGTTATATTTTTTCTCGGGCGCTTCTTTGGATCGTAGCATGATGTGTTGCTTTTGGAGATCTTTTAGCCTGCTTTACTTTGTCATGTGTCTCTTGATTTAACAAGAGGGGCAATTCCTTTTTAACACAGAACCAGGTAGGTTTGGATAGTTTTTCTCCTTTATTCAAGGAAATCATCATTTAAAAACTACATTTTGTCATGGTCCTGGGTCGTTGACCCAGCGTTTTGTGTTTTGTGATTATTTTCCTCTGTTCTAGTTATTCTGTGTCCTCCCCCCTTGTGTCCGGTTCGGGTTCTAGATTTCCTGTTTTGTTCTGAAAGTCTGTGTCTATTGTCATTGTGTTCAGCTTGTGTCCTCCGCTCCTCATGTGTATTAGGTTCAGCTGTTCTTCCCTCCTGTGTGTGATTACCTGATTACCTTGCGTGTGTATATTTAGTGGGTGTCGGTCTATGTTCCTTGTCGGCTCGTCTGCGTTCATCCATGTATCACTGCGTTCCTCCGTGTAGCTCTGCATTCTATGGTGTTTCGTTCCTGTCTCTGCATCTCTCTGCCCCGCACCCCTTTTGTATGGTCTCAGGTTTGTCTTTAGTTTCTCCCAGTTTAGGTTTGTAATTGCTCATGTTGAGTTGCCTGTTTTTGCCACCACCACCACCTTGTAAATAAACATCACTCTGTCATCAGTTCGCTGCATCTTGGGTCCTCCTTTTCCTCCACACCACACGGCTCCCTCCGCCAGCCGTGACAGTACGAGCCGACCAAACATGGACCCAGCAGCATCCGCACCTTCCCAGGAGTTTCGGGAGGAATTAATTGACTCCGTTTCAAGGTTGGTCAACCTATGGCTCGAGCATGAGGGGGAAGAGTGTCTCCGCGCTGTAGAAGCCAGGCTACAGCAGCTCATCTCTGCTCACTCCTGGCTGCTCGGCTCTCTTCACCCGCTCGCACAGGACTTCATTCTTCACGAACTGCACCTTCACCCACCAGCCGCTACCGCTTCCCAACCCAGCCCGCCGGTGAGGATTTTGCCCGGCCCGCCGGAGGTTTTGCCCGGCCCGCCGGAGGTTTTGCCCGGGAAGAAGCGACGATCGCGCCGTCGGCGCGTCTCCACACAGCCGGGGAATAGGACTTCGGAACTGCCGGCTGTGGTGAGTGGGAAAGACGCTCCATCTGTTTCGCCAGCTCGTATGACGGTTTATTCCGGGGCTGTGTTTGTTGAGTCAGCTGCCCAGCAGTCGCTAACTCAGTTAGCTGCTCAGTCATCACCTCCACCACAGCCAGACTTATTAGACACTATGTTGCAGTCCATAGCCCAGTCAATAGCTCAGTTGGTAGAAGACTCATCAGCCTTGTTATCAGCTCAGCCACCTATTCAGCCATCATCTTCACCAACCCCTCCTGTACAAAAAGTTAAGTCCATCCAACCCGAAAAGAACTGTTTTTCATCTGTTCATTACAAGCAGAGAGACACACCACATAACGCAGTAGTCAGTCCCCAACAGCTGGCCAGTACAGAGACTGTGACGCACTCCAGGGCCTCCCCAGAGGCTGGGCTCCAGCCCCCAGCCGACTCTGGACCCCTGGAGGTTAAGAAGCCAGCTGAGGACTGCACCGGACTGTTGCTGCCTGAGCTGAGTCACTGCTCTGTGCAGCCGCAGTCTGCTTTGTGTTTGCCAGAGGCCCGTGTGCCTGCTGGTTCTGATCTGTGTGTTCCAGAGGCCCGTGTGCCTGCTGGTTCTGATCTGTGTGTTCCAGAGGCCCGTGTGCCTGCTGGTTCCGACCTGTCCCTGCCAGAGGCCCGTGTGCCTACTGGTTCTGATCTGTGTGTTCCAGAGGCCCGTGTGCCTACTGGTTCTGATCTGTGTGTTCCAGAGGCCCGTGTGCCTGCTGGTTCCGACCTGTCCCTGCCAGAGGCCCGTGTGCCTACTGGTGCTGATCTGTCCCTGCCAGAGGCCCGTGCGCCTGCTGGTTCTGACCTGTGTGTTCCAGGGGCCCCGGTGCCCACTGGTCCAGAGACTGTTTTCGCTGGGGGGCCCGGGGAGCACGTCCAGCCTCCTGCTTCATCTGCTGGGGGTTTAGGAGAACCCAGCCAGCCTCAGTTGTCGTCTGCTGGGGGTTCAGGAGAACCCAGCCAGCCTCAGTTGTCGTCTGCTGGGGGTTCAGGAGAACCCAGCCAGCCTCAAGTGTCGTCTGCTGGGGGTTCAGGAGAACCCAGCCAGCCTCAAGTGTCGTCTGCTGGGGGTTCAGGAGAACCCAGCCAGCCTCAAGTGTCGTCTGCTGGGGGTTCAGGAGAACCCAGCCAGCCTCAAGTGTCGTCTGCTGGAGGGCCCGAGGAGCCCACCCAGCACCACGCCTCATTAGCTGAGGGTCCTGGAGGACCCAGCCAGCACATCCTCACACCTGCTGACGGTCCTGGAGGACCCAGCCAGCACATCTCCACATCACCTCCTGCAGCATCGCTGCCGTCAGGTTTCGCAGCCGTCCTGCTGCCGTCATCCACGCCTGGTCCGGCCTCCGTGTCTTCATCCTCGCCTGGTCCAGCCTCCGCTTCAACCTCAGCTTCGTCTGGTCCGGCCTCCGCTTCAGTCTCGTCTGGTCCGGCCTCCGCTTCAGTCTCGTCTGGTCCGGCCTCCGCTTCAGTCTCGTCTGGTCCGGCCTCCGCTTCAACCTCAGTCTCGTCTGGTCCGGCCTCGTCTGATCCTGCGGTTGCCACACCACCGTCGGAGCCAGCTCGACCCGTTCTGCCTCGCCTCTGCCGGCCGTTTTCCGGGCCTCTAAGATGTCATCATGGCCTTCGGGGACGGCCTCCGGAAAGAGTTTGTCACCGCCGCTGGCATCGCGGCCGTCCTCCGGACCTGCTCGGTGGCCGCCACTACCTTCCAAGTGGTCGGCCCCCAGAACTGTTTGCCCGTTGCCGCCGTTGCTGTGTGCACGGTCGGCCCCCTGAACTGCCTCCGCTCCGCCACCGCTGCCTTCCGCTCGGTCGGCTTTTGGATCTGTGTCGCCGACGTGGCCAGCCTCAGAAGATGAACTGTCCTGGACTTCTGAGTTGTCAGCCTCCGGGCCGGCCTCCTGAACTGTGTTTTGTTCTCATACTCCAGCATGTGTGTTTTTGTTTTGGACGATTCCCTCGGTTCGCTGGAGCTTGTTTTGTTCGGTGTTGGTCCCTCCGTCCTGGGCCCCCGCCGCCCGCCCTGGGTTGGTCGTCTGTTTTTGTTGTGGGCTGTCTGGAGCCAGCCCTTGGAGGGGGGGTACTGTCATGGTCCTGGGTCGTTGACCCAGCGTTTTGTGTTTTGTGATTATTTTCCTCTGTTCTAGTTATTCTGTGTCCTCCCCCCTTGTGTCCGGTTCGGGTTCTAGATTTCCTGTTTTGTTCTGAAAGTCTGTGTCTATTGTCATTGTGTTCAGCTTGTGTCCTCCGCTCCTCATGTGTATTAGGTTCAGCTGTTCTTCCCTCCTGTGTGTGATTACCTGATTACCTTGCGTGTGTATATTTAGTGGGTGTCGGTCTATGTTCCTTGTCGGCTCGTCTGCGTTCATCCATGTATCACTGCGTTCCTCCGTGTAGCTCTGCATTCTATGGTGTTTCGTTCCTGTCTCTGCATCTCTCTGCCCCGCACCCCTTTTGTATGGTCTCAGGTTTGTCTTTAGTTTCTCCCAGTTTAGGTTTGTAATTGCTCATGTTGAGTTGCCTGTTTTTGCCACCACCACCACCTTGTAAATAAACATCACTCTGTCATCAGTTCGCTGCATCTTGGGTCCTCCTTTTCCTCCACACCACACGGCTCCCTCCGCCAGCTGTGACACATTTTGTATTTACTTGGGCTATCTTTGTCTAATACTAAGATTTCTTTGATGATCTCAACCATGTAAGTTTGACAATTATGAAAACACTGGGAAATCAGGAAGGGGGTAAACACTTTTTCACATCACTGCTATGTTTTTTTCATATTGTGAAACATGCTGCAAAACAACCTGACCTCGACTGTGTTATTTAAGGTTGCATGAAAATACTCTGCAGGTCAGTGCAGGATAAACAGGTTATTTTGCTGTATTGTGATGCATTTAAAGTGAAGAACAGTGTGTTGGACTGGTGCACAGTAGCTGTGTTGCTCATGGTCAGCAGAGATGGGCAGTAACGCGTTACTTGTAACACAGGAAGGGAACTTAAACTCAAAAGCAGGTGACACAAACAGGCGATACAACAATACGAAACTAAACTGAAAAACGAATTATAATATGCACAAGGAGACACAGGGAAAATAACACACAGCTATGAGGGTAATTACACGTGACAGGACAGGAAAGACACAGAAACTGAAAATGCTGACAGCAGACATGAACCTTCAACACAACACACAGAGGCAACCTGGAGGGAGAGAGAGAACAAGGAGCAGCACATGATGGGGTGAGGAAGACACGCAACACAAGGCACCAGAACTAACATCACAATATAAACACAGTTACACAAAGGGAGACACAGAGGGCAACTACACGAGGGAACCCTATTAAATACACAGGGAACTAAACAAGTACAAGACACTCAAACTAGGACACTAGGCTCTGAATAAACTAGGACAACAAAGAGAACTTAGAACATAAATGTATAATACAGTGAGCCATAAGAAGCTCAAAACACTGGGTCTAGAGACCCAGGACCCTGACAGTCTCCCGGATGTCTGCTTCATGTTCTGTCTCTCGTGCTTTTGCGTCCCATGCTTCACCAGTCCTGACCTGGCCTCCTCAAATAGTGCACCTCGAGCTCTACGGCACGACTGTTGGCTGGCCCTTGGCAACTTGTCCCTTAGCACTGGATTGGCTGCTGGACTGTAAAAACTAACCAATCTTAATCAAGGAAAGGATACAGTCAGCAGAATGTATATAAATGTATAAAACCACAGATCTAAAATACTAAAAAAGCTTACACAAAAATAAATCTAAAGCAAAATAAAACGTGCAAATAACAGCCAACTATACATTCTGACTTGTGACAGGTGCATGCTGACCCCAGACCAGCAGCCAAAGCTTGATCTTCAACAGGTAACAAAATCAGTCATGAGCCTCCCCTTAGGTCATCCTTCTTTTCCTTCCTGTTTGGCACCTCCATCTTCATCACCCTTTGTCCAGTATATCCACTATTCCTTCTTTGCACATGTCCAAACCATTTCAACCTTGCCCTTCTAACTTTGTCTCCAAACTGCTCGGCCTGAGCTGTCCCTCTCATATACCCAGTTTTAACCTTGTCTGTTTGGGTCACTCCCAATGAAAATCTTAGCCAAGCTGGTGGTGGCAGAGTTGAAGCTGTTGTCTTTCTGTCAGTGTCAAACTGTCCATCACCACTGCCAACAAGAAGGGGCCAAGGTCTGGTCTCTGATGCCACATCCACCACAGTTCCAGTTTTGGCACCCTGTTGTATCTTGTTTTTGTAGATCTAGAGAAAGTCTGCAACTTCATCAACACTCTCAGAGCAAACATTGCATCTGAAGAGCTCTTACTTGGCATGAAGCTATACTGTTGCTGCTCACTGATTGCCATCCCTCTTCTTAACCTAGCTTCAACAACTTGTTCTCATTGCTTCATGGTATGGCTCATCAGCTTTATCCCCCTATAGTTACTTGAAAATCTATACCAGCACAATTGTTCATCAACACTATTCCTCAGGCATCCTGTCACTCTCCAGGACTGTGTTGAATGACCTGGCCAAAAAGTCCACTGTCCTCTCCCTAGACAACTCCATACTGCCACAGGTATGTCATTCGGATTAACTCCCTGCTGTCAGTAACTCCTTACTAATCTTCTGGAGTTTCTGATTTGCTAACTGACCTCCACCATTCCTCTTGTTGCTCATATTCTATATTCATCACCTCCTTAAAGTATTTCTTTTGTCTTCTCAACAAACTCTCTTCACTTATTAGTCCATTTCCATTACCATTTAATCACCATGCTGCACATCTTTTCCAGCTCAATCTTTCTCAATCTCAAGCTTTAGAGAAAGATTATACATATTACTTGGCTTCTCACCCAGTTTTTTTTTCCAGGATAGATTATTTATTATTATTTTTATGAATACAAAACATAGAGTGTCCCTCTCCAAAAGTTGATTCTGTTCGTCTGGACGTAGCATTTTCAGTGGGAGAAACATTTTGTCACTCATCCACTTTTGTATAAGGATTGAATTGCCCATATCAATGGGCCAGACACTGCATACTCTCGAAACACCTCCCACAGGACACTCTGAAGGACACGGTCAAATGCCTTCTCCAAGTCCACAAAACACATTTAGACTGGTTGGGCAAACTCCCATGCACCCTTAAGTATCCAGGACGAAAACCGCATTGGTCCTCCTGTATCTGAGCCTTGACTAACGGATGCTCTCTCCTTTCCAGCACCCTGGCATAGACTTTCCCAGGGAGGCTGAGGAGTGTGATCCTCCTATAGTTGGAACACACACTCCGGTCACCCTTCCTAAAGATAGGAACCACCACCCTAGTTTGCCAATCCAGAGGTAATCCAAGACAGCTCTACAACATCCAGAGCCTTCAGGAACTCGGGGCAGACCTCATCCTTGGGAGCTCTGCCACCAAGGAGTTGTTTAGCTGCCTCAGTGACCTCGGCCACGAAGATAGATGATTCATCCCCCTCATCCCCAAACTTTCCTTCCTCCACGGAAGACGTGCCAGTGAGATTAAGGAGGTCCTAGAAGTATTCCTTCCACTGCCCGACAATGTTCTCAGTCGAAGTCAGCAGCGCTCCACCCCCACTATACACAACTCAGGTAGAGCACTGCTTTCCCCTCCTGAATTGCCTGATGGTTTGCTAGAATCTCTTTGCGGCAGTCCAAAAGTCTTTTTCTATGGCCTCTCTGAACTCCTCCCACACCTGTGGGCGATCGTTGCTCAAGAGTTGGGAGTTTGCCTTGTAATCGGAAGGTTGCCGGTTCGAGCCCCGGCTTGGACAGTCTCGGTCGTTGTGTCCTTGGGCAAGACACTTCACCCGTTGCCTACTTGTGGTGGTCAGAGGGCCCGGTGGCGCCAGTGTTCGGCAGCCTCGCCTCTGTCAGTGCGCCCCAGGGTGGCTGTGGCTACATGTAGCTTGCCATCACCAGTGTGTGAATGTGTGTGTGAATGGGTGGATGACTGAATGTGTAAAGCGCTTTGGGGTCCTTAGGGACTAGTAAAGCGCTATATAAATACAGGCCATTTACCATTTACCTGAGTTTTTGCCTCAGCCACTGCCCGCGCTGCGTTCCGCTTGGCCTGTCAGTACCTATCAGCTGCCTCCAATGTCCCACAGCCTAACCAAGCCCGATAGGACTCCTTCTTCACCTCTGGTGTCCACCATTTGACTCAGGGGTTACCACAACGACAGTCACCAAGCACTTTGTGGGCACAGTGCAGAGGCTTCAGCAATGGAGGAGCTGAACATGGTCCATTCGGCCTGAATCTGCCCAGTCTCCCTCGGAATACTGTTGAAGCTCTGCCAGAGGTGTGCGTTGAAGAGCTTGTGGACTGGGGCCTCTGCCAGGCATTCCCAGTGCACCCTCACTATACAGCAACTGGTCTGTCCGGTTTAATTATCTCCCATCACCTGATTCAACTCATCAACAGGTGGTGATCAGTTGACAGCTCAGCCGCTCTCTTTACCCTAGTGTCCTGAACATATGGCCGCAGGTCTGGGGATATGATTACAAAATCAGTCATCGACCTGTGACCAAGGGTGTCCGAGCACCCTCAAGCACCCCACTGCAGGGAACAAACCCTCTCGTCCACGGGGAGAAACCCAAACGTACAGGCAACAAGCTGAGTGGATACTGGGATTTCCACTACAGCCCCCCACCTCTCATCAGGGGAAACTCCAGACTGAGTCCAGCCCCTCTCCAGGAGACTGGTTCCAGAGCACCAACCCGTGTGTTGAGGTGAGTCCGACTATATCTAGCTGGTACCTCTCAACCTCATGCATTAACTCAGGCTCCTTCCCCACCAAAGAGGTGACAATCTCATGTCCCAGTTGCTTGTCTTGGTAGCCGGGGATTGATTCAGACATGGTCTTTCCCATGTAAATGGCCTCCCTGACTCCCTGCTCAAAGCAGCATTCCTGTCCAGGACGTGTAGATCCTCATCATTGAAAGAATGTCTACTCACTTGTAGGAGTCCTGGCCTGACGAGTTGGCTCTTCTGTGTTGTTGCTTGGATGAGTGATGAAACGTTTCTCCTTTGAAAACACTATGTCCCGATGAACAGAATCAACTTTTTGGGATTTTCTTACCCGAATGATTGAGGATGCACCAAGAAGTATTGTGAATCATATATAACATACATCTCTATTCTGAATGCATACTATAAAATCTTCACTTTAATTATCTCAAAATGGTTTGAAAAGTTCATTCTGGATTTGATTGATGAATATCAATCGTGTTATAAAAGGTCAGAAGACTCAGGACAATGTAAGGTGCATCATCAATATGATAGATCATACCCCCCAAAAATGATTGAAGTTGACACTAAAAAAGCCTTCAATAGTGTTGGAAACTCTTGTATCAGGTGCTGAGCAAGGATTTTATCTGTAGTGCATTCAGTTTATCCACGCCCTGTTTCAGGCCCCTACAGCAAGGATAAAAATCAATATGCACCTGACTGAAAGCTTCGTTTTATAATGAGGAATGGGTCAGGGATGCTGCCTTAGCCAAAACCTCTGATCATTTGAGCCAATGGTTCTATAAAAAAAGCAGAGTAATAACTTACAAGGAATCAAAATTGATAGTGAAGAACATACTACAGGACTCTGCAGATGATGTCATTGTGGCTCTCCAGGACCCAGATCAAACCTTCCCAGAGAACCTTTTAGCCTCAGAGACTGCTAAACTGATAATGGAGCACATCTTTAGAGTCCATGGGATCCCCTCATTATTGTGGATCCATCCGGTGTTCCATGTTTCCTTGCTCAATCCAGCGCTCTTAAGCCCCCTGTGCCCTCCGTCTGACCTCCCACCTCCCGCCCAGGTTGTCGATGGACACCCGGCCTACTTGGTCCAGCGTATCCTTGACATGCGGTGGTGGGGTAGGGGTCAGCAGTTTTTGGTTGACTGGGAGGGGTAGGGGCTGGAGGAACGGTCATGGGTTTCCAGGCTTTAATCCTTGATCCCCCTCTAATTTCTTCAGGTCACGCCGCAAGTTGGAGTCTGGTCAGTCACCAGGAGGCGATCCTTGAGGGGTGGGGTACTGTCATGGTCCGGGTGAGTGCAGGGTTTTCCATTGAGCTGGGGCTCCGAGTCTCATTCGACCTTCTCACCTGACTGCAATCAAGCTATTGGTATTTAAAACCAGCTCACTCAACACTTCGCCAAATCTTCAGCTAGCCAGTGTTAGTATTAAGTCACCAATTACTCATATTGTGCCTCGGTGACCTCGCTAGTTTTGTTTTTCTATTCTAATAACTCGCCTGGCCATCGTGTCGCTCTTGTGGACAATTCTCACCTTTGTTTTGGACGCTGGTCTTCCTGCCACCATGCAGTCAGGTCACGCTCACTTCCCCACTGCACTCCACCTGCTCGGCTCCCTGCCACAGCTTCTGGAGCCGTGCATTCTGGACTCACTCAGGATGGAAACCTCACCGGACCTTTGGACTACCCTCCTTCCACGCCCTACTCCATCTGTAACACGTAAGACATTAGAATCTTTCCCTCACGACACTTACTGTTAACAATTGGAACCCAGCTGACTCCCTTTTCTTCCCATTCCAGTGACTCCCCTCCGCCCACGCCACAGCCCCTTCAATCCCCTTTGGACCAGTTCATGGACTTTTGAATTAAGCTCCTCATTTTTGTTGATTTAGTTCATAGCTCTCAGTTCACAGTTAGCACTTAAAAGTACCTTCACAGTTCATAGCTTGTAGTTGTCACTTTAAAGCCTGACCTCAATCTGTAAATAAAGCACTGTTTTCACTTCTACTCGTGCCTCCGTCTGAATCTGCATTTGGGTCCATCTTGTGTACTGGCTTCACCAGCCGTGACACATTTGTCTGATGCTAGAAAAGATACTTTGATACAAGATCTCTAATACTGTTGGGATCTTGTACTTCTGTCTAAGCAGGGATATAGTGAAAAAAAAAAATACCGTTAGTAGCCTGCTAAAACAACAACAACAAAAAACTGGTATAAACCTGAATCACCAAGCCTCAAAAAATGGATCAACACTGACAAAGATATTTACGGGGTGGAAAAGTTGACCTTTAACCTAAGATCCAGAGGAGAAATCTTTATTAGAAAATGGAAGAATTGGACTGCATTCAAAGAACTGAGCACGCCGTCAGCGCAGGATCCTACGTGGTGAATCTAGAATCATAATATATTGTTGTATGGACTGATGTACCCCCCAGTAGCTTTGTTTGTTTTTGCCCTTTCTTTCTTCATGATTATGTAAGCAAAACTTAAAAAAAAAGAGTAAAAAAATGAATTGAGGCTGCTAGCTCTGATGAAGTTCTCTTCTGCAGCATTTTGAACTCTTGGCGGTGTTTATGTGTTATGTGCAATGGTGTATTGTGTGAATGACTGTCACCACAAGGAAGCCACCTAATCTAGTTATATTTCATGCATTCATAATGAATTAAATTCAATGACTGTAGTGTAGTGTGCGTATGTACATCTACAAATAGCCAAGTGTTCTCTCTGTGATGAAGAATTTTAGATCCCTTTAGCAGACTTTATCAACAGGTCTGGAAACTATACTGTAAGTAGCCAGCTGTTGCATTTTATAGTTATAACATTTTGTTCTAAGCATGCTTTCACTCACACTAGCATCCGTTTTGCAAAAATTACAAATGCCTGTTGTTAACCAAACAGGACAGTTAGTGGTAGCTTTAGCTTCTTCCTTATTCTTATGGTTGTGTCAAACAACAACAAAAAACAAAACAAAACAAAAACAAAGAAGCAGCCAAGATGGCAGCAGCCAAAATGACACAGTTGAGGTGATTTTACAGTGGATCAATCCATCCTTCTTGTAGACTTCTTACACTCACATTTTGAAATGAGAAGCGAGAATTTTTTAAACAAATGTCTTAATTCTTAAAATCATGTTCACATTATGTACCGTGTTGACTACTGCAACTTACAGAGTCACCTGGTAACATTTCATCTTTAAAAGAAGCTATTATCCTTAAAAATGAACTTTTATTTTGATGCTTTTTTCTGTTTTTTGTAGCTACTGAATAGGCCCGAGAGACACAGATAGTCATCCAGACCATAAACATCTGTTCAGCTGCATCTTTGACTTGAGTGTCTCTTTTATGAACCGCTGCACAATCACTCATAGGCAAACACGTCCAGAGAAAGAGGATGTGTCAATTACATCCTAACCAAATTCAGTTAACCTTTTATTTCTTAGGTCAGAGATACAGGGCCAGGGCCAAGGGCCAACCAGGATATAACAAACATGCACGCATGCACGCAAGCACATATAAACTAACAACAACATACACACACAAAGGCCTGTGGTACACATTAAATGAATTAATGGTGGTCCAGAACCTAGTCTGGACATCATCAATGAGGCATCTGTTTCTTTCCTTCTTTCTGTTGATGTCTCTCTACATCTTTCTCTGTGTCTTTTGTTTACCCACAGCTACATTCTCCAGATAACAACTTTATCTCTTGCTAATGAAGGCTAAATCTTTATTTATTTATTTATTTTTTTAAATAAAGTGAAGCTGAAACTACCCTGGCATGGTAGATCTACTGTTGTTCTCAATTTTCTTCAACTTTGCTGTGCTGACACAAAAACAGGCGTTGCACATATCGTGTGACTCTTCTTCACATAAAACGATCCCTATTATGAGATGAGGATGACAAAATTGTGACAAAAATATATAAATAGCATAAAAAATATAACAGTAAAATACAACTTTAAAGCGCCCATAAAAATAGTCAAAATACTGTTATAAAACTACTAATTGGGCTTATAATTACAAATATTTATGTTTCATTTTTGATAACTGTAATAAAGCTGTAATAAATATGTAACTTTTTATTAAATTATTGTGCAGTCATTAGATCTTTACTGTTTTGAGATAGTTTGCCATTTTAACAATAACTGAAAAATGTAAGTGTAAATAGAATAATGTTAATTAGAGATCTCATCAAGTACAAATGAATATGAACCTTCAAAGAGTTACACCTAAATATGACTTTTACTTTGTTACAGCATTACTGCAGTTTCTATATCTGTCAACGTTCTTTCGTGGTTCAGAACCGATGTCTGTCAGGTCAGTCACTCTTCTCTCCCGTCTCTGGTTCCCAGTATCACTAAAAAGGACGGAGACCTCATCAGCACAATCATCTTCACCAGCCTCCCTGGCACTGCCTGCACCACCCCTCCGCTGCAGCAGAGCCACACCCCTGCCACACTCTCTTTTACAGGTGCCAAGGCAGAAATTAGCCACAGGTGGTTGCAGCTAGTGAGTATAAAAAAACTTTTATATAGTTACTGGTTGCAACATACATCAGATGGTGCTGTCAAACTGAGATGAAGTAAAAAGAGAAAAAAAAATACACTTTATTAACTCTGTTTGTGGTGGCGGGCCTTGAATCATACATTTATGGTGGGAGCAAGGGGATGTATAAAAAATGACCTGATTGTTCAGACTTGTGGCATGCCTGCTCTAAGCACAATACTAACTGAAACCCATTTAGTGAAAACAGAGACAAAGGTCAAGAATAAATAAACTAAAAGTCCAAATGAGCATTAAATAATAAAGAATTCAAAAGTCCAAAATCAGAAATGAAGTGAATGTGCAAAATGGAAAACTTACTTGCTGTGTACATGTTCTGTCCTTCATATATTTGTGGAAGCACAACCTGCACCATTAGACTGTACACACAATGGAGTCTTTGAATTACTGACCATATAAAGTACACACTGTGTATCTGCATGTATGCATGCAATACAGACACACTGACAAGGAGGCCACATGTATACATACACTGAACAAAAATATAAACGCAACACCTTTGTTACTGCTCCCATTCCCCATGGGATGGACGTAGAGACCTAAAATTCATTCCAGATACACAATATAACCATCCCTCCCAAACAGTGGTCACAAATCAGTCCAAATGTGTGGTAGTGGGCACATCTGCTATATTGAGATAATCCATCCCACCTCACAGGTGTGCCACATCAGGATGCTGATCTGACATCATGAGTAGTGCACAGGTGTACCTCAGACTGCCCACAACAAAAGGCCACCCTGGAATGTGCAGTTTTGTCTCACAGCAAAATGCCACAGATGCCACAAGCAATGAGGGAGCGTGCAACTGGCATGCTGACAGCAGGAATGTCAACCAGATCTGTCGCCCGTGCATTGAATGTTCATTTCTCAACCATAAGCCGTCTCCACAGGCGTTTCAGAGAATATGGCAGCACATACAACCGGCCTCACAACCGCAGACCTCGTGTAACCACACCAGCCCAGGACCTCCACATCCAGCAGGTTCACCTCCAAGATCGTCTGAGACCAGCCACCCAGACAGCTGCTGGAACAATTGGTTTGCACAACCAAACAATTTCTGCACAAACTGTCAGAAACCGTCTCAGGGACGCTCAACTGCATGCCCGTCGTCCTCATCGGGGTCTTGACCTGACTCCAGCTCGTCGCCGTAACAGACTTGTGTGGGCAAATGCTCACATTCGATGGCGTCTGGCACGTTGGAGAGGTGTGCGCTTCACGGATGAATCATGGTTCACATTGTTCAGGGCAGATGGCAGCTGAGAATGTCCCAGTTCTTGCATGGCCAGCATACTCACCGGACATGTCACCCATTGAGCATGTTCGGGATGTGCTTGACCGGCGTATACGACAGCGTGTACCAGTTCCCACGAATATCCAACAACCTCGCACAGCCATTGAAGTGGAGTGGACCAACATTCCACAGGCCACAATTGACAATCTGATAGACTCCATGCGACAATGTGTTGCACTGCATGAGGCAAATGGTGGTCACACCAGATACTGACCGGTTCTGGGTCCCCAGACCCCCAATAGCGCAGAAAACTGCACATTCCAGGGTGGCCTTTTGTTGTGGGCAGTCTGAGGTACACCTGTGCACTACTCATGATGTCAGATCAGCATCCTGATGTGGCACACCTGTGAGGTGGGATGGATTATCTCAATATAGCAGATGTGCCCACTACCACACATTTGGACTGATTTGTGACCACTGTTTGGGAGGGATGGTTATATTGTGTATCTGGAATGAATTTTAGGTCTCTACGTCCATCCCATGGGGAATGGGAGCAGTAACAAAGGTGTTGCGTTTATATTTTTGTTGAGTGTATTAATAAAGGTAAACTGTCCAGTCACATCCCAATACATTTACAATGCAGAGTTTTCAAACGTATTTAGTAAAACCCAGTGAATTGCCCTGCAGAACATCAAGGTACCATTAAGAAAAAGAAGAAATGTCCCCAGGTTTCATGGTTATATAAATATAGTGTAAGACTTATTAATATGATGAAGCTAAATATGGGAACGTTTTCATCTGAGGCTGCAAGCCAAGTCTAATATTTACATGTTAATGATAAAGCTTAATAGGGAGGAGCGTGTGTGAGTGTGTGTGATGGGATTTAGGGTTAATATATTTATATGGAGAGAGGTTCTGCCAAGGTAAGAAAGTAGTGCGCGGGTTTATCCTGCCTTTACTCTCTGTCTCTACACTTTACACACCAACTGTGCCAAGTGGCAGCTAAAAGTGAGTATTTGTCCCTGTGCCAGTTTCCTTTCAGTAGAAGAACAACGCAGCTGTCACATACTAAACACGTCTGAAAGTTGTGAGATGGTCAAACACCTACCAGTAACCCAATAGAGCATTGCAATTCTGAGACCCAGATAACTTATATAGTGATAAAACTAGAGGTGAAACATTTGCTGCCCCTTTCCAGTCAGATTTTCTAAAGCAGCAACAGGTGCAGGTAATCATGTCCTAAATGACTGCTTGTTAAACTGTGCTCTTTATGCCTGCAAAGTTTGGCAGAGATTGGACAATGTGCCTTTAAGTGATAGCAGTTTGCTACTTATTGCCATGAAACACCCTTTCCTGTAACATCACTTTAGATTCCACTCACTGAAGATATGGTAAATAGACCCATTCTTATAAAGTGCTTTTCTACTCTGAGCTCTTTACACAACTTGCCTCATTCACACAAGCCCTTTTTTCTATAGTAGTGCGTTCTATCTAACATTCACACTCCAACAGAGCATGACACTAACCCCAAGTTGGGCAAGACACTAACTCTGGGTTAGTATCTTGCCCAGAGACACGTGACATGCAGACTGGAGCAGGGATCGAACCATAACCTTCCGATTAGTAGATGACCTGCTAATAAAATCCCTAGGAGGAGTTTGCTAAAGTGCCATAGACTTTGTCTGTCTTGAGCCATTTTGAAACACCCGTGTCTGAAACCAAGGAAATACAGACATTTTCAGCAAACTTGGCTCATATAAAAATGTTTGAGCATGTGAAGGACCTGAAAAAGAAGATACAATAGGGCCTTTGTGTTGTCAGTGCTTGGGCCTAATAATACCTTCCAAGCATGAACAGATCTGTGAATGAATCTGTAAATCAGTGGAACCACCACAGGACAATGGAAAATATCTCCCCACTACAGCTGTGGACTGTTGCAATGTTGCAACTTCCTCAGCATCACAGACCCTTCAGTCAAGTGCACTTCAGACATCGTTCTTATGATCACCAGCAGCTGACGGCTGACTTGAGGCAGAACAATCCCTTGAGTGACGATGGAAATCATGGGATAGAGCTTTTCTGACAGCATGTCACATCCTTCACTTAAGTTATTAGTGAATTTGTGTTGATTGGAAAATGTATTTTAGTGCCAGACACTAAGAATTGTGAAATAGCAAAATATTGAAAAAGGTCAGAAGCTATTATTTAGTTAAAGGTTGGTAAAACTGGTTTTATCTTCATATTCACTTAAATCATAAAAGTGGAAAAATAAAGTGTTTAAAATACACTTTTCTTTCATTAAAAAACCAAACTGGTCACAGTACAAAATGTTACATATATGTTGCATGAAGTACTAATTTATCTGTCACTATACAGGAATTATAATTTTTTGTTTATTAAACAAAATATCTGTTATACATTTTTTAGCAATCAAACAGAGAAACATTTATTAAACTCTTACATATAGATATTTGAAAAAATGGTAAATCAATCGATCAATCAATCTTTATTTATAAAGCACTTTTCATACAAAAAATGTAGCACAAAGTGCTTTACATAGTTAAAAGCAGCCCACCCCACCCTCCAACTCACTCCCCGCACTCTCATTAACATAAATGATGTGAATACACACATATCTCCCCCCCACCCCCCCACCCACATACACGCACACTTAAAGAGTAAAAATTGGGCTGGGCTCGCATGAGCCAAGTGAGGAAACACTATAACAGGGAGCCGTCTGCACCGGGAGCCGGTCACAGACCGCAGCCTCCGGGCTGGGCACACAGCAGGAGGGAGGCCAAGGAGCCCCCCAACCAGGCTGAGAGGACCCCAGAGACCCAGCAGCCACGGTCAATAACAGCCCCGGTGCAGAGAGCGCCCTCTGAGGAAACACTGGAGATATGACACAATAGGATATATACAGGGTAAAATGATAAAATAAATAAGAACAGGATACAATATAAATATAAATATAAATAGAGTAAGAAGATAAAAAAATGGATAAGAATAAAATCAATAAATATTAGGTAAAGCCTGAATTAATAATAAAATAACAGGATAGAATAAATAAGCATAAAATAAATAAACGCTAAGTAAAAGCTAAATTAAAAAGGTGGGTCTTGAGCCTGTTCTTAAAAACATGTACGTTCTCTGCGGCCCTGAGCTCCTCCGGCAGGCTGTTCCACAGACGAGGACCATACCACTGAAAAGCTGCCTCTCCGTGAGTATGTGTCCTGACTTTAGGGACAATCAAAAGGCCAGTACCAGAGGACCTCAGGGTCCGCGAGGGTTCGTATGGTAAAAGCAGATCTGAGAGATAGGAAGGCCCAAGACCATTAAGACATTTAAAAACCAATAAAAGAACTTTAAAATCGATCCTGAAACACACGGGGAGCCAGTGCAGCGATTCTAAAACCGGTGTAATGTGGGCCCGCCCTCTGGTCTTCGTCAGCACACGAGCTGCCGAGTTTTGCAAGAGTTGTAAAGTTGAAATATTCTTCTTAGGAAGACCAGAGAGCAGGGCATTACAGTAATCAATGCGACTGGTAATAAAAGCATGCATCAACATCTCTGTGTTGGCCCTAGAGAGAATAGGGCGGACTCTGGCTATATTTTTTAGATGATAAAATCCAATTTTGGTCACATGTTTAATATGTGGGATAAAACCAAGCTCAGAGTCAAAAATAACACCCAGGTTTTTCACTTGTAGTGAAGGACATAGTGAAAATGCCTCTAATTTAAACAAGAGTTTCTCTCTCTGAGCCTCAGGACCGACGATTAAAACTTCAGTTTTGTCCTGGTTAAGCTGTAAAAAGTTTTCTGCCATCCAAGATCGTATATCCAAGATACAGTTAAAAAGGGCATCCATTGGTCTGGTGTCATCAGGAGACACAGAGATGTACAGCTGCGTGTCATCAGCGTAACTGTGGAAGTTCACTCCATGCCTCCTGATGACACTGCCGAGAGGGAGCATATACAAATTAAAAAGTACAGGGCCTAGAACCGACCCTCGAGGCACACCACATGTCATTTTATGGATCTTAGAGGAGCATGTATCCATACTCACCATAAAAGATCTGTCAGAGAGACAGGAAGTGAACCAGTTGTGTACAGCACCAGAGAGGCCCACCATGTGTTTCAGTCTGTTTAAAAGAACAGCGTGGTCTACTGTATCAAAGGCTGCGCTTAGATCCAGTAGCACCAGGACTGAGAGCTTTTGGGCGTCCCAGTTATATCTAAGATCATTTAAAACCTTTAGGAGAGCCGTCTCTGTGCTGTGGGTCACCCTAAATCCAGACTGGAATATCTCCAGGATCTGTCTATCATTCAAAAAGTCATTAATCTGAGTAAAAACAAGTTTTTCTAAGACTTTACTTAAAAATGGTAAGTATTTGTATAGCGCATCCAAAGCGCTTTACACATCCAGTCATCCACCCATTCACACACTGGTGATGGCAGCTACATTGTAGCCACCCTGGGGCGCACTGACAGAGGCGAGGCTGCCGGACACTGGCGCCACCGGGCCCTCTGACCACCACCAGTAGGCGATCGTGGCTCAAGAGCTGGCAGTTTGTCTTGTAATTGGAAGGTTGCCGGTTCAAGCGCCGGTTCTGACAGTCTCGGTCGTCGTGTCCTTGTATGCATGTGACTGGACTGGGATGGACTGACGACTAAAAGTTTTAACTGACTTGGTACTGAGACAAAAATGGTGCCGACTTTAGGATTATTAAATGTCCACAACAATTCACCCAGCCTGTAAAAGAAGGGTGGATGTTTTGTTTTGCTTTGTTTTGTCTGCAAGAACAGAAGAATGACAGAGACTAAAGAGCTGTAGCTTCACAGCAGTGTGAACTGCAGACTGAACCGCTTGGTTGCTAATTTTGAGTTACTGATGTTTGCATTAAGAAAATTGTGTTTTAGTAGCTGTGTTTTAATTAATGTATCACATTATATTGTTGGGAATATTAAATGCTAAAGTGAAGAAAAGGTTTGATCCCACTCATGACTGAGCATGTTATTATTAACCATAGTGGGTCACTATAGAGAGTCAATTAATTTTAGAAAAAAACAAACAAACAAAAAACCCTCCACCGAGGTCTATGAATAAGAGGGGAATGATAGACAGCCACACTCAGAATGGAGATATGTAATGATAAACACTGGTCCCCGTCTTTTGGGCGCTCTCTTGAAGTAGTCAACAATTTAAAAGTAAGATAAAATAACAGGGGCATGTGCTGAGGGGTGGTGCTGCACAAGAACAAGAGTAAAATAAAGAAAATATTGTAATATTTCAAAACTGGAAAAAGGTAATCCCCAAAGGGGGTGATAATGCCATAACTTTCACTATGGTCAAATTCTCAAAATTTGACCCCGAACTCGAAAAAATTCTTCAAACATTTAGACACAAAGTGGAGATTTAGATAAATATAATGTCGTAAACCACATAAGGATGAAGTATTAGATTCAATAAGATGGTGAAATAACAAGCAGCAAAATGTTGATCATATTAATGATGTTTATTCAAGGGTGCAGAGGAGATTATTATTATTAAAGACAACAAATGAAATAACGAAAACTAGAAGTGGAAAAAATTTGCGTTAATGGTAATAAAATCAAAACAAAAAGAAATACTAACTAAAACTGTACTGAATGTTCACAAAACTAACTAAAATTAACTGGATTTATAGCAAAATGTGTTTGGTTGCATTGATGTGTGCGTGCCCTGCTGTAGTGAAATTAAGGTAGTACGTTAGTCGAGTCGTCTGTGTTGCTGCTCCGTCCACGCGCAGAATCAGGTCAGGAAAAGTCGGGAGACAGCGCCAGAATAGAATTGAGGATGATTTTAATATGACTGTTTTGTAGACATAACAAGAGTCTTGTAGTGGAGAGGGACGTAATGTCCTCCTGAGACCCAGAGAAGAAAAAACAGGGAGAAAATATTTTCGTTTTTTCTTTTTTCTTTTTTTTCTTTTTTCTTTTAAATGAATCAAGTGTTATTAAAATAACAATCTCATAAGATGAAGATCAGGGACCAACCCAGAAGTCACTGACACTTCACTAGCTGTAAACTATTGGTTCAGGAATAAGTGATGGCACTGAACTTTCTATTTCACAAAAGTCAATTTATTTAGGATATCTGAGGAAGTACTGATTTTATTTGGAGACACAAAGGAACATTTGGCACTTCCCTCATCTCACATCTGTTTCATTGTTGCACCCAATCATTCTACAACTGAAATGCCTTGGACTGTTAACCATTTCAGGCAAGTGGAGTGAACCATATTTTGCTAGACTCTCATCAGATTGGGGCTTCCTTTTATTGATCTTTGGAGAGAAGTCTTCATTACTGGTATTATTCAGGTCTTGTTCACATGTTTGCCCCAGGTTTCTCAGCCAAGAGGAGCTTAAACTCCAGATACTGTGAGTTCTTTTCACACATTGAGATCACTGATAACTCTCAGCAACGACGTGATCTCGTAGAAACAATTAGGTGTTATGGATTCAACTATAATTGCGACTCTTATTTTTTACTTTACTGGAAAAGATTTCTGCATTTTACCCATATTTTATTTTTAACTCAAAATCAAAATTCCAGATTCTACTACATGTTGGTTTTGCACCAGATAGGACGACAGATTTCAGGTGGCCCTGTGTCTTTCTCTATTACATCTGCCACTGCATCTCGATAATCTTTGTGTGGCTTTTAGTGGGTCCTGACCCTCTCATATTTTGAAAAATCTATGTTTGAATCTCCCTTAATAATTGTGTTAAGAATTCTCTCCGCCTTTGTCAAAAGTTGGGTATTAGGAAAAAGTGAAATAAATATAAATATAAAGTTCCAATGTGTAGCGCACACATTAATAAATTAGTCATGTTCCCTGTGAAAGTAAATGAGCCTAATTCTTAAAGACCCCTGAAATTATTTACTAGATGTTTATTTTTTGAATAAAATAAGAATCTGAGTTTAACAAAACATTTTAAATGTAAATATCAAGCTTACCTTTCTCTCTTCCATAAAATGTGCTTGTGGGCACGCCAGCCATTTTGAAAAGGTGGGAAAAACAATTGGCAAGGCCACACCCCCACACATGTGATATAATTTTAAAGGTACTGTTGTCCTCTCTAAGAAACATCAGGACTTAGAGGAGTGGCAAGTAGAGTATGAGAGCTACAAGCAAAAACTAAATGTGTACTACAGTGTGCAAAAATGAAATACTGGGTCATCAGGGGGTCTTGAGGGACATTTATAAAACTAAAAGTCCCACTAACCTTAAAGTGCACTTGAAAAGCTCACACAAGAAGGTTAACCTAGCTTACCTAGAAGACCTCATCAGGGGGAGCACACTCCCCCTCCTTGAAGAGCTCACCCACTCAACCCGCATCCCCAGAAAACAGCTAACCCCAGATAAGGCAGCGTGATGTATCCCGAGACAACAGGACTGGGACATCTAAATAAAGGTGTGAAACAATCGCCTTCAAAAGGTTATCAATTAACTTTAACCAAAATTAGGACCACTCGGTGCGGCAAGAGTTAATAGTCTCAACACCCAAGGATAACCAGAAGAGCATGACTGATATGATGGAACTGAGATTTTGTTACACTTAATTTTTGTAAAACACAAATAAAATTAAATTGAAACTAAGGATTTTCAGAAAATAAAAACTAGACTAAACTAGCAAAGAATTGGTAAAAACTAATTACAACTGGCAAAAAAAAATTGAAAATCTGGAGTTGAAACTAAATAAAAAATAAAACCTAATGAAAATGGCGAAACGTTTAAAACCCTGGTGCAGAGATTGGCAAATCTGACCAGGAAATGTATGAGATGGATTGTCAGGACAGTCAGCGTTAAAGCCACTTTTGACAGTCCATACTAGGATGGCGTTGGACATCTTCGGGGAGGAGGAGGGTTGATGTGACCAAGGTGTGGTTTGGCTTGTTGTATGTATATTTGAGATCATATGGCTCTGGATGGACCAGTTACCAGGGCATGGAAGGAGGACAGACTCATTAAAGGAGGAGAAGGAACTTGCTGGGATTGGAGATCCTCTGGGTGAGTGGTTGATTAAAAGCATGCATAAAATAGAAGTTATCTGTTGTTATTGATTGGTAATAGATTGATAATTGGCCACATTTACAGCTGTATTGACTTGTGGACGTAGTCGACTTCAGGTTTAAACACTCTAATTAACAGGTTGAAAATAGTGATATTAAAGGAAGAGTATGCAGCGCCACCCTGTCAGACGCCAGTGATGGTGGAGCTCACTGATGAATCAGGTGAGCTGGATTCATGGCTGATTCAAAACTAAGATCCCCCTGCTGTGGTCAGTAAGGGGAGAAAAGGGGGAAATAAAATCAAGAATTAAAGAGGCATTTATAAACGTTTAGGTGTCAAGTGAAACGGGACAAAAGGGGGTGTTATACTGTTATTTCAATGTCAGCATTATTATTGTATGAGAATCATGCAACAAGCATTGCATCGATGATCATTTATTGAAGCTTTTGACCTTATACTAACATCTGTGTTCCTGTGATTGTTATAACCTCTGATGAATCTTCTATTTACAGGTGTTAGGATAATGATATAATTTTTCATTGCAGGTGTAACCATGATCATTTTCATACATATTGCAACTTGTTGCTCATTGTGGAGTTGTGCTCAAGTTAATAAGGGTTAAAAGCTACAGTCAGCGTGAATGTCTGACTGATCTATTGAGGGGAAAGGCTTCGAGCATAGAAGGCCGCACGCGCTTACAAAACACTGATATCATGTTATTCTTTGTGATCTTTTCTTCAATTATGTCTTTAAGGTTAGTTTAAATAGTGGCAGTTAATTAAACGAGATTTATTAAAATATTAAATACCTGAGTCAGAACGTTACACGCGGATCACCTTAAGAGTCTGGGAAACTTTGTAGCTGCCTAACTTTTTTGAATGTTCTAGCTCCGTTGATTTGACACATTGGAATGTGTCAAAAAAGGGGGGGAAGGTTGAGCTTTAACATCAAACAAGGATTATTTGAACATTTTATAACTTCATTTGTGTCTTTAATAATTTAGGAATGGTAAAGCTTAAGCTAATAGCGGTCCAAGAAGACGGACCTTTTAGAGAATCAGTGAAAAAGCATAAACTATCACTTTCATGTTTAATCATTACTCATTGAAATGAACTGAATAGCGTTTAGAAGATTTGTTAATTTTTTGTCTTTTGTTAAAAAGAGGGGTTTCAATAATTTTCAGACACACCTTGCAAATGTGCTTATAATGAGTTGGCACTCGGCCTTTTGAAGGTCAGAAGCTTCGTTCGGCGTGATGGTCCGGACTGATATATTGTAGGTATTGACTTTGAGTGCAGAGGGCTAAATGCAAACACGCTTACACACACATAAGATATGATTAGAATAAGTCCCTGGGACATTCTGAATGTTTTAGACCAATTCTGAATCACTAGAAGGTCAGTAGATAACAACATTAGATTATTAGGGTTAGGAAGAGGGGTGTTTTGGTTTTCTGTCTCTTACAGAGAAAGGAACAGACACCAGACGAGGTCACAGAGATGCGAGGATCCTCCGCAGCAGAGTCAGACACAGTGACTGCCGAGACATCAACTGGGTCCAAGGGTCATGGCGTTTGGGCTCCAGCTAGTCACCACAAAAGGATGGATCCCATAAACACAGCAATAACCATGAAGGGGTTGGCGGAAATCCGGGAACACCAGACCAACGAAGTTCGAGAGGCTTTTGGGCAAAAAGGGGACACCTTCCTGTTCCTTTTTCTGGAGGATACACAGATCGTTGTTTGAAATCGGGGCAGAATAATCCCCTGATCTGTGTTACGACTGAAGGGTTGTCTAACCCCTAAGGTTGAAGAATGAAGAGCAGAGGATCACCCAACTGGACGACACTGGTAGCTGCAGCAATAGAATAAAGGCTGAAAGCAGTGGGAGACAAGGAGAGTGTCATCTGGACCTGCTACTGTTGGAATCATAGTTTTTCTTGCATCTAAATTGCGCAAACACAGAGGTCATCCCACATATGGTTCGCCCCTCAGGGGGACAAAGGACCTCAGGAGTGAGAAGAGATGAACCCGGCCACACTGAATTGAAGGGTGTTTGTGAGGTCATTATTCTAATGACCTCATCAGGGGGAATTGTTAGATTATAATATTATTTTATGCCATGTTATACCCCTAATTAAAGATTGTGAATTATTATGTAGTTTTAGTTTGCATTATTCTCCTGAATTAGAAGAAGCTGATAACTATTACATTAGTTAAACTGATTTGCATTACATTAAACTGCTGACTTGTTGTGAATGAATGATATTGTTTTATGATGCATTATACTGCTGAGTTATAAGAAATCTAATTTGTCTGAGTAGAAGAGAACAGAGTGTGCTGGAGTTTTCTGCCCCATTTCAGCAGGAGCAGATAAACAGGGAGCCAAGGTCGTAGCTTAGGCGCTGTGTGAGAGAAAGCATGTGAATGTTTAGGCTTTTTATGATAAGGTGGAGGCACCAGAGGCTATAAAAGTTTGAGCAATGCTCCACCATTTTGAGATTTTGTCTGCATCAGTGTCCATCTCCCACGCGTGTGTTCATTAAAATCATCGTTTGACTCAACCCGGCCGGACCAGTGTTGTTATTGTGGTTTTTTCTCTTGTCTCCATCCCCAATATTTTGAACCTTAACACTACATATGAATATTACCCAAATGCCTGTCTCAACAGATGTGTGTTGAGCTGTTTTTTAAAAGAAGCTACAGAGTCGTTGGTGCCTAGCAGGGGAGGTAAACTGTTCCACAATATTGGAGCCAGGGTTTGAAAAGAGCGATCCCCCTTCGTTTTCAAACGGCTCCGTGGAACCACTCTCAGTGGCTCTAAGGATCCGGTGTGGAGAGTAGGGTTGGAGGAGCTCAGTGATATAAGTGGGGGCCTCACCTTGTAGGAGCATGAATGTAAGAGTGAGGATTTTAAACTGATATCTACACCCAACTGGAAGCCAGTGCAAGGACTTTAACACAGGGTGATATGGGAGAATTTATGACTGTGGGATAAAAGCATGTTGGACCGCTTGGAGGCGATTTAAGGAAGCCTTAGACAGACAAGAAAAGAGTGTGTTACAGTAATCTAAACAAGAGGAGATGAAGGCATGCATAAGCATCTCCAGTTTGCCTTTGGATACAATAGTCCTGAGTTTGGCAATGTTTCTTAGATGAAAAAAGCAGGAGCGGGTCACAGACTAGATATGAGCTTCGACAGAGATTGATCAAAAATGATCCCAAGATTCAGAGCGGTAGCTTTTATTGAGGATGAGAAATGATCCAGACGTTGACTAATTTGGGGCTTGATGCTCTCTGGGGCAGAAATCAAACACTCAGTCTTGTCTGCATTCATCTGCAAGAAATTGTTCGTCATCCAGCCATTAATCTCTTCAAGAGAGTCCACTAGAGTGGATAATTTGTCTAATTCCCTTGGTTTAAAGGAGATGTATAATTGGATATCATCTGCATACAGATGGTAGGAATTAGTTTTGAAGCTGCTAATGATACGGCCTAAAGGAAGGATATATAATGAGAATAATAGGGGGTGTAGAACCGAACCTTGTGGGACTCCCCATGACAATTTAGCTACAGCTGAGCAAAAGTTTCCCACCGAAACTAAGAATGTTCTATCTGCCAGAAATGAGGTGAGCCATTTCAGAAGAGATCCAGATATCCCTACCATGTGATTTAAGCGGTGAATTAAGATCTGATGATCAACGGTATCAAAGGCCGAGCTAAGGTCTGAGCAATCGGCTCTGTCAGCGGCCATCAAAAGGTAATTGGTGACTTTGAGGAGAGCAGTTTCTGTGGAATATGACTTTCTAAATCTGAAGGTTATCAAGACTGTTATGTTTCTCCAGTGCTTTTCTTTCCCTGGGACCAAACGACTTTTTCTAATATTTTAGAAATGAAAGGAAGTTTTGAGATGGGTCTGTAGCTTGACTGAAGAGTCGGATTCAGGTTCAGCTTTTTCAGCAGAGGTTGAATAACACCCTGTTTAAAGCACTGGGGACCTAGCCAGACAGCAGGGAACCGTTTATCAGTGTGACCACAGAGGGCCCAATGGTGTCAAAAAAAGTTTGTTCCAAATGATTCGATCTCCCAAACATTCCAGTTCTGTCATCACTAGCAGCTTTATTGCTATACAGCAACTCAGATAAGTTAGAAATTTATGTTGTATTCATACAGCGCAAAATTGCAAGAACCGTTGCCTCAAGGTGCTTCATACTGTAAGGTAAAGATCCTACAATAATACAAAGAAAACAGAGACAACCCCAACAATCAGACGACGTCCTATGAGCAAATGCCTTGGGGACAGTGGGAAAGAAAAACACCCTTTTAACAGGAAGAAACCTCCAGCAGAACCAGGCTCAAACTTGGAAATAACAAAGGAACAATGAAAGTCACCGTACCCATGGGCAAGATGAGACGACACAACAAAGGACAGAGGAAGATGCAGACAGTATATACACACAGGAAGAGATAGGCAAAGTGCACACACCTGGGCAACATAGACAGGGTATGCAAAATGGAACATAATACACAGGAGATGGGAGACCATCAAAATAAAACAGGAAGTAATTCACACACACACACACACGTGAACTTGACACTAGGACTGGGGATAAAAGACATGGAGACATGACAGACTGGGGAGATAACAGGAAGAAACAGAGATGAACATGGGAACAGGAAGAAAACGCAGGGACTAAATTTACTAAATTAAGCAGACAAGACCAGAATCGCAGACAGTCACAGAGACAGAAAACAGTTCAGACAGCGTGTCGCGGGCTCCTTCTCCTAAACTTCCTCCGAACAAATACAGGCGTAGTTGGGAAGCATTCAGTGTGGATAATTTATTTATTTTGCCGGCCTCCCAGGTGCACAAAAAGTTATTTACAAAGAAATAGAACTGACTTAAGTCAGCACAAACAAATATCTATATACAAAACACAGTCTGCATGTTACCCTCTCTGTAACAGCTCACTGGAAAGAAAGCAAAAGCAACAGGTGGGCCCTGACCGCCTTCTCTTATACCCCATAGCCCCTCCCACTAGGCGTAATAGTCATCTCTTTATTATTATCAAACCGTCTTTCCCCCTCAGCTTATTTCCTGCTGTAGTCCTACAATACATATATGTATATACAGACATTTATGGCCACTTCCCGGCAACCTACAGTGTTTCACAATAACACCAAACAAACCAAAAGAATAATGCAGTTCACGTGACTCTTCAAGCGCGCGCGAACCCACTATTTAAACCCCGGAACCCCATACCATCGGCTTGCATAACCCCCGTATAATTCGGCGATCATAGCGAGTCTCCGCGACCGGCTTTATGGAAGGTAAGTGGGAAAATACGTTGGCCACCTTCTGCGCTGCTCAAACTATACCTCTCACCCCTTTTTGTTTATCTGCCCGGTCGCCGAAAAGCCGCGCAGCCCTGGTAATTGTAAAAACTAATGGTGGTGGTGCGTGTATGCGCCCAGATCAGCTGTCGGCGGCTCGGGACGGGGTGACTCCGTCACACAGCGACAGGAACATGGCCAGGGAGGCAACAAAACACTGAGATGAAACTTGGACAGACTGGATGGGGGAACAAACTTGAAGAAAAACAAGGATTCAAGAACTAGGAATATAAATAATAAAAACTCAGAGGCAGTGAGCACAAGATTAACTAACACATATAATATAGAACTAGAACTAGTAGAAGTGATCACAAATTTCAAAGAAATCACAAGTCCATAACAAACTCAAACACTGTGGCAAAATTAAAACCTTACAAAGACAATTCATTTATGTAGACTGGTTTAGTTCAGATGTCCATAACACTGTGTCACAAGCTGGCCCATAGCCAGAGACAAAGAGGGGAGACTAGTCAGGTTGGGTTGTAGATGATTATTTTACAAATAAAATAAATCATTGTTTTATTTTTTATTTTTAATTTGTATTGCAGCTGTTGGTATTTAATATTACTTTTTGCTATAGTATGTTGGGTAGCATATTGTTAGCTTAGCCACCACACACTCTGCAGTTCTGCACAAGGGGTGTGTTTGTTTGTCGGGTGGTTGCGTTTGCATGTGTTTGTTGTTAGGAATGGCCTTTGCAGCCCTAACTTAATACCAGTACATTGCTGCTACTATCTCTAAACAGTCGAGAGCACCCAGAAGGCATCCATATAGTTGCTGGGGACTTTAATGAGGCATGTTTGATGTCTGTACTTCCCAAATTCCACCAACATGTTAAGTGTCCTACCAAGGGGGACAGGGCACTGGACCATGTGTACAGCAACATCAAGCATGTCTACAGAGCGACACCCCTTCCCTACCTAGGACAATCTGACCACCTCTCTCTGCCCCTCATCCCCGCCTACACCCCTCAGGGAACAAACCCTCCAAGCACCCAGGTCATTGAAACATGGCCAGATGATGCTGTCCTCCAGATACTGTTTTGTCCTCCAGCACTGTTTTGTCCTCCAGATACTGTTTTGTCCTCCAGCACTGTTTTGAGCTGAAAGATTGTCCAATCTTTGAAGAGCAGGACCTGGAGACCTTCACTCAGTCCGCCCTTTTCTGCGTTAAGTGCTGTTTAGAGAATGTGACAGTGACAAAAAACAAACAAAAAAAAACATGCAGTTTTTTTCCTAACCTCAGGCTGAGGCACAGTTCTCTGTACAGCACTGCCAGAGCCAACCTGAGGTAGTGTTTATTAGCAGTCTGAGTGGACCAGGGGAAGAAGCTGTTAGTGAGTCTGGAGGTGTGGGATTGATCTGAGGTCTACCAGGTCAAGCACAGTATCCACAAGTCCACCGTCAGAGGCCATAAGAAGATCGTTTGTAACCTTGTGATGAGCTCTGACAGCTGACTGAAACTCTTCAAATAAGACATTCTTCTGCAGATAATCTGTTAGCTGTTTTGCAACTACACTTTCAAGAGTACCAAACACGCAGGCAGTAGGAGAACACGCTCTAAACTGAGTAGCAGTAGAAGGCCAGCAGAAGCTTCCAGTCCAAGTAATTCTTCCTCAGGACACGGAAGAAGTGAGACGCCAGCTGCTGCCGAGCCGTCTGCATCTAGTAGAGCTACGTCATCTCAGTGTTTTATCTTTTCAAAGTCGCCCAGTCCATAAACAAGGTCTTTTCCCCTCAAATAAGTCAAGAGATCCAACATGAAGGATTTTACTTCTAAGGCTCATATAAATAAAGTTAAGTTTGTTTGTTTTTTCCTGCAGAATAGGTCAAGCATCTTTTCCTGTTTTTGAGCAAGCAAATAAAACTTTCTGTAGTGTTTCTGAGCCTGCATATAAAAAAACTTCTTGTCCTGGTTTTATGCTGGAGAACTTAAGAACTGAGTCTTTGGATTTACAGCTTGTATTCTCTGTTCCAGAAGTATTGTAGCAGTCACAATTGTGTGGTGTCTCTTTAAGACAGCCTAAGGCAGGGGTCTCCAACTCCAGGCCTCGAGGGCCGGTGTCCTGCAGGTTTTAGATCTCACCCTGGGTCAACACACCTGAATCAAAAGATTAGTTCATTACTAGGCCTCTGCAGAACTTCAAGACATGTTGAGGAGGTCATTTAGCCATTTGAATCAGCTGTGTTGGATCAAGGACACGTCTAAAACCTGCAGGACTGCTTCTCCTCCTGATCACCCTCTTGTGTATATATTGTCTCAGTCTTCCTTTGTCAGAACGTCAAATCATTCTCTCCTTGTGTTTCCCAGCCTCAGTGCTGTTCTCAGTTCAGGTTCCAGTCAGTTTGTGTCTAGATTACCTTTTGTATCTAATGTGTTGCTTACTGCTGCATCCCTGTTTTCAGTTGGAATAAAAGTCTTGTTTTGGGTTTACCCTGTGCCTCTGCATCTGTGTTTGGGTCCTCACACTCATCCCCACAAAAACTTAACAAGGAAGCAGTGCTGAGCTTGTGCTGTGATCATGACAAACTAGAGGGTACTGAGTAGGGATGGGTACCAGTATCCGGTGCCATGATGGCACTGGTTCTGACATGATGGCAGCAGCAGCCGTTCTTCTCTGCGTGAGTAGCTTCATGTTGTTCGTGTATAATTTACGTTGAGTAGGCTAACCACATTATTACATTAATGCATGTAAGGTGAACTAGCAAACATCATCATAGCTACATGCGGCTGTCTTCTTGTTTGATGGCAGATACTCCCTTCACCCTGGCCAAAAAGGCTAAAATGACCAAAGAAAAAGTGGAAAACAGCTAAACATGAGAGGTTTTTGGACAAAGTTTGTGTTTTTTCCATTGTTTAAGCACTGCTTCCAGCCAAGAGTGATGCCATATATGCCCCATAGCTGCAGAAAAGGCTAACATTGTTATCTTTTTACAAAAACCAGCTGAACATGAGAGGTTTTTGGACCAATTTTGTGTTCTCCATTCTTTAAGCACCGGTTAGAGCACCGTTTAAGCACCGGCACCGTTTCAAAAGTACCAGTTTGGTACTGGTATTGGATAAAACCTAAACAATACCCATCCCCAGTACTGAGTAGATATTGTCACTTTTTATTTCCCCCGGACGTTATTTTATCTCTTCTTTTTATATTAAGCCTTGGACACAAACTCATTGAGCTATGATAAGGTAAGTTTTTCCTGCTTTATGTCATAGATAATATGGAGTTAATAAGAGTTAAATGGATAATGGCAAACCGTAAGATATTAGCTTACAAAATATTAAGATGAGGAATGCTAATTCCATGTTTAGCTGTTATGTAGTGTTAGAAATGCGATGGACAAGGCTGCATTATGACAGATTTCAGGATGGTGTGAAGTGTAAAACATGGGCTTACATGCTGTCCTGATTGAATTCCAGCAGATATAATGATGACATGGGTGTGACGTGGTAAACTCTGCTGGCGTGGAAAGCTCCATTGCTACAGGCCTGGTCACGTATCACAGCTGAGGAATTAGATCACACATCGTTGCTCTCCTTTAACCGAGACTTTGTCGCCTCATTAAGGGTGTATAACAGTGGGTGTGTGGTCCTGGAAATATAAAGCACATCAAACTTGAGCCATAATGTTACCACAGAACAATACACAGAACCATGGCTCATTCTAACATTTCAACAAGTGTAATTCTGACTTATTCATTTGAGAACTAATAATGCTTCCGTACTTATGTTTGTCCTACGTACGGTGTACAGCACTTCAAAATCAGGCAAAGATGTCCCAAAACACAAGTTACTCCCTAATCGTTTCTATCAAGCCACAGATACATTTTCCACTCTCTCTCTTATCTAATATTCAAATGCTAACAATCCACCTCATCACACTTGATGCTGATTGGTGGAACTCTCTACCTGTGAATGAACAGGTAATCAGAGCCGACGAAAAATTAAGAGTCCTGCCTCCCAGTTGTTTATTAGATTAATACACTAATATCTCCTGAATGGGGTACATTTGTGTTTGTGTTCATGTGTGGAACTGAATGCTGAATGACTTGACCTGAAAGACTTTAAGCCTTGAAAAGAGCACGTGGTGGCTGCAATGAAGAAAAGCCAGGATGTTAACATTCTCAGTACTGGTATTTGTGCTTTCATGCTTCCTGCTGCAGAAAATGGATGTTCTGATGATGTCGATGTTAATGATTAATGCCAATATTAATTCAGTGTCCAACAATCCTAGGTCAGTTGCTCAGAGTTTTACTTGCCCAGTATTTTGCAGGTCCAAAGGTGGAAAATAATGTTAATAAAGCTTTAAAATCAATAAAAAATGATGTCATTAACCCCATGCCCCCCTTTAGACTCTTCAGCTTGCTGCAGGAGTCACTGCAATCAAAGGCTGCCTCAGCCTTCAGTAAGCAGCATGATTTAAACATCCTGTAGTTCATCTGCATACATGCGCCTTTATTTTACTGTAGCTTTACTGTAAATCTTTCTCTGTGTAAAGCAAACAGTTTGCAATGGAAGCAACTGAATGTTTTGTTTTTCTTCATAATTCATGCTTTGTTGGACGGGTAGTTTGATCAAGAACTACCACCAGCCTGTAAAAGTTTAGATGTTGATTCACTCTACCTCAGCTTAGCACCTTGCTGACAGCTCTAGCTCTTTTCTCTGTGTCATTAATCTGCACTTATTCTTCATTTAATTACTAAGTTAAGTTACTGTGTCGTGTCGTGTTGTATTTAGTGCCGATGTGGGACAGTTTTCCAATTTCATTGTACTATTGTACTACCTATGACTGTGCAATGACAATAAAGGGTTATCTTATCTTATCTTATGACAGCATCATCACTGAGGCTGTTGTGTTATCAGTCGTTTTGTTGATAAAGCTTGTGTGGGCTTAATTTTGTGTAAACACATTTCTACTGCAGGTCTACTTTTAGTTGTAAATGTGGGTTTTACTTTTACATAGTGGGCTCTGTAGAGTGTGTATTAATCGAAGCTCAAGCACTGATGATTTTTTATAAACAATGTCTTTGAGTTGCATGATGAATGGTTGCAGCCTTACTCTCACACTGTCATACTGTCAAACATCAGTGGCCAGAAGACTTTGATTTTCCCAAGACACAGAACTTCTGTTAGAGAAAGACAATTCAGACTATTACACACTTTACCAGATGTTGACTCTTACCTCTCAAATGAACAGACTAGCTAAATAAATGTAACAATACAAGGCTTAGAGGATGTCATTTCTTGTTCCATTGCAGAGGCAAAAAAAAGGCAACTCTGTTGTACTGTAGAGTGTGTGCAAAAGGCTGTAACTATTGCAGTGTTTACAGTGAATTAGATGGAGGAGTTGCACAGGGACATGGCCACGGGCAGGAAGGATTCCCTGTGTCGTTCAGTGGTGCTTTTTAGTAATCTCAGTTTCTCACTGAGCGTGCTTGTGACTAGCCAGCACGTCATGGAGTGGGTGGGAGGTGTTATCCAGCATTGTCCTTGTCTTGGACAACATCCACCTCTCAGGCACCACCTTCAGGGAGTCCAGCTCCATCCCTACAACATTACTGGCCTATAACTTTATCAGGCTGCGTGCATGGTTGACGCATGCACACTAGTAGTTAAAAAAAAGAGACACGTGAATATTTCATTAAAAAAAAATCAGTGTCCCTAAATTCTCATTTTGCTCCTATATTTTTTCCCTTTACTCTACGAGTCCCTGTGAAAACAATTTTACTACTACTACTTTATATCTTTGCACTGCAGCTCTGTGTGAAGATATAAGGAATCCACAGCTCTGCGACATTGTGCAGAAGTGATTCAATACTTTTCTTTGATTAAGACTCTGAGGACCATTCCTGTTTGTCTACAGGATCAGACTTGGATCAGTAGAGTATGAGAGGCCGTCATCGGCATAGTGAGCACCTCATGTATCAAGTTTGATGGTTCGAGGTGCAGAAACACTGAATCGTGGATTCTTCTGGCTCTTCCTATCATCCTTTCCCATGAGCCACCCAAGTGTGATGCATGGGGAAGGATTATGACCCATGAACTGCCTTTGCCTGCTGAACTGTTTTACCACTCTATACAGAAGCCTGAAACTCTCCTTCCCATATTCTCAGTCATAACAGATCATACCTTCAGTGTGTGAGATGCAGTAGGACTTAGCACGTTAAACTTACCAAAGAAAGCTAAAGACTGCTGAGCTATGATAACACAGGGTTTTGTGGCTTTGTCCCATTCTACTTTAGGATAGACCGTGGCCGGGCAGATCTCAACAGTGAAAGTCTCACTCCACAGATTTGAGTGAACTGGATAGTAATGTCTAAGGTTTGTATGGGTTCTGGCTTCCCTCCATGCTCCTAAAGCAGGTTTATAAACCACGGTGCCTGACCTGGGTGCAGAGCAGATTCGTGTTTGTCACTGTTGCGCTCAGTGCACTTAATGTTGCTTTGACACTCCCTTGCAGGGTGCACTGAGGACTTGCAACCCCTAAAACAGTTACTATTCTCCCTGAGGAACTTTCTGTCTTGACACTTTTTTAATGTGTGGGGTTTCTTATCAGAACATCTCTTATCTGGATCCTTTTTGTGTCTGTGGAGCAGCAGCTGACAGCTCTGTTTTGTTGACGGAAACCTCCCCCGTTTGTATTTTCAAAGAGGTTTTTCTACTTTAACCATGTTGGTTTGACAATCAGAGTTGAAACTTGGATCATTCCTAATTTGTGCTTGCTGGTAGATGAAGGCAACAAAGAGGGAAAACGGGGGAAATGGTACACAATGTAACTGTTTGCAAGAGGATCCACGAGAAAGCCATTTAACTTGTATACCATATGTAAACTTTTGTGCTATTGCATTTACACCTCTGGGGGTATCAAGATAAGCAAGACCAGGCAGATCTCCCTCAGCCTTAGCAGCATCTAGTTCCATCATCACGTTACTGAGATCCTGGAGTTTGGCATGGTCTTTCTTGCCAATTTTTGGGAATACCCAGTTTTTGGAACCAAGCCTTCTCAAAAGCTTCAGATGAACTAAAACAAGCACCAGTATGCTCAGCACTTTGCTGGCTGGTGTATGTGGGTGGACTTAATGTATTTTGCATGCTCAGCTGATTGACTTCCCAGTCATTCGAAAAGAAGATCCATTTCTTCATCACTAATGGCTTTCTGGAATGAACCCCATGTAGTTTTCTGGTCTGTTATTAAACTGTGAAAGACCAGTTGTAACAAACTCACACTGTGATAGAAGTCTGACAAAAATGTGTCATGTTTGGAGTAAGTGGGCGGCTGAGAGTTACCACATGGGAGATGGGGAAGCGCTTGCTTGGCATCGTTGCAGGGTGGCTAATGTGCAGTTATGTTGCATGGAGGCATTAGAAAGTCTTCATAATCATTTTCTCTGACGAAAATAACGTGTTAAATAATCATGATCGTTCTTTATTAACTTCTTTGGACATATTCAAGAAGCCCTAGTACTTCTCATTATTGTCATGTTAAACACACTTTTGTCTTGAAGATGCAACCAGTGAGTTATCAAAAAATAAATCCTTAGTAGTCCTCAGAGTACTAAGTGAAATACTTTTACACAGTGTTCACAAAAGATGTTTCCGTGTGAGGACTTGAGAGGAACAGTTTCAGGCTACGTCCACACATAAAGGCAGAAATGAAGGAAAACGCTGCTATGAACATGCCAAAGCAGCAGGTGGCGCTATATTCCTAACCGTGTAGAAATGTTGGCCAATCAGAAGTCTAGAAGCCTCGGTGGGAAAAAGTAAACAAAGCTGGGGCATAGAAGCAGAACCGAGTCGTATGTGTGGAGGGACAGTAACTGTGTGTATATGTAAGCATTTAAACACTGCAGAGAGTAGAATTAACAGTATTGTAGAAATTCATTTCACCGAAACAATAACGTGGCGCACAGTGTGACGTCACAAAAGGCGCACACCTTTGACGCTGCGTTTTCTGCGTTTTTCTCGTCCACACGTAAACGCAAAAACTGAGTTTTCAAAAATCTCCACCCTGGCAGGCGTTTTTAGAAATCTCCGTTTTCAGTGACTGAAAACGCCGTTTACGTGTGGACGAAAGGTGCAAACGCATAGAAAAATCTGCGTTTTCAAAAATACCCGGGTACGTGTGGACGTAGCCTCAGTTTGGATGTTCCAGAAGTACAAGGAGCACGCATCTTTAGAACAGTGGTTAAAGCTCACACTAAGGACTTTGGTTTATAGGACTAAGAAGACTACAGACTTTTGGTTTATCGCTGGCTTATATGGAACAAGTAGTGGAAGGAACAGAACAACAAAAGTGACGTCAGGTAGTGAAGGCAGTATTTAACTGGAAATTATACTTAAACTATAACTAGGAAAAAAAATCCTTTTTTTTATGTCAGTTTATAAAAATGTTGTAAGTACCATAAGTGTATGTTTAACAGTAAAACAACACAAGCTTCGATATTCAGATATGGAAACTTGTTTCTGCCAAGAGCAAAACAAAAATTGCTCATTCAAAATTTTGAGTTCATTAAATATTCATTAATGTTCTTTAATATTCATATGGATGACAGTGATCATCCTGCCTCTATAGTTTTGGTTTAAACAACAACTTTGCTACGTATTAAGGGCCATACTTTGGACCTAGTTTGTTGCTCTGAACTTACTCCTTTTAATTGCAAAGCTGATGAACTGCTCACTTCTGATCACTTGCTTCTTTCTTGTCAAAATGACCTTTTCTATAACCAAGAACCTTCGTACCATTTATTTTCGGAACATTAATAAGAAAATCAATCCTGATACTCTTTCCTTTGCTTTCTGTGGTCATTTGCATTTTCATAACCTGCTCACCCAAGAGGACTTAGTTTCTTATTATAATGCTAGTCTCAACAGTAGTCTAAACTCTGTTGCCCCTCTCAAAACCAAATCTGCATCATTCTCTCAGTCAGCACCTGGTTCACAGCTGAACTCAGGCTCCTGAAAGCAAAAGGCCGATGGCTTGAACGCCTTTATCAGAAAACTGGTCTTGCTTAATAATCATATTCTGTATTATAAGGAGTGTAATCTGCCTGCTACTCCATCATTATCTGTTCAAATGATGACTCAACCAAGACACTGTTTTCACTGTTCAACTCTTCTTTTAGGTCACCAGATTTTCTACCTGCGCACCTTTACTCGTCCTCCTCTGATTCTCTAATGTTTTTTTCATCGAGAAAATTCACAAAATACACCAAGACCTGGTTTCCGATGTTCCATGTAGCTCTTCCTGTGTATTTCCTCAACCATCACGCTGTTTCTCTGCTTTCCAGCTTCCCTCTGTTACTGATATTTCAGATCTCATCTGTAAGTCAAAACTTTCTACGTGTCAGCTGGACCCCATTCTTACAGTTTTGGTTAAGGCATGTCTGCCTTCTTTGCTTCCCCTCATGTCTGCTATCGTCTGTTCTTCACTTACCACTGGAACTGTTCCTGCTTCCCTCAAAATTTGCCGCCATCACCCCAATATTGAAAAAAAAAACTGGTCTAGATCCCAATAATTTTGAGAATTTTCATCCTATTTCCAATCTACCATTCCTTTCAAATATTCTTGAGAAGATAGACGCCACACAACTGCACTCACATTTAACTAATAATAATCTGTATGAACAGTTCCAGTCCCGCAGCACTGAAAGAGCGCTTATAAAAATAACTAATGATCTTCTTATGGCAGCTGACTCTGGTTTACTTTCCATTCTTATTCTCCTCGATCTGAGCGCTGCTTTCGACACTATTTCTCACTCTATACTTCTCAGTAGGTTGGCCTCTATCGGTCTCTCCCATACTCCACTAGCCTGGTTTAAATCGTACCTGTCTGATCGCACTCAGCCCTTTCCTCTGACCACTGGCGTACCCCAGGGATCTGTCCTGGTGCCCCTTCTTTTCATTATCTACCTTCTTCCGCTTGGACATAAATATAATATCCAGTTTCACTGTTATGCCGATGACACCCAGCTGTATCTGTCCACTAAACCTGATGCTGCTCTTCCCCCATCCTCCCTCACCCTCTGCTTAGCTGAACTAAATTCATGGTTCTCTTCTTATTTTCTTAAACTCAACAGTAACAAATCCGAGCTCCTCTTGGTCGGCTCTAAATCTACATTATCCAGAACCAACAGTTTCTCTGTTACTATCAATAACTCGCTGGTCTTCGTTTCTTCCTCTGTGAAAAGCTTGGGTGTCATCCTCGACAGTACTCTATCTTTCAATTCAAACATTAATAATGTCACTTGGTCTGCATATTTTCAATTGCGCAACATTATTTGTCTCTGTCCTTTTCTCACCCCACATGCCGCTGCCATTCTTGTCCACAGCCTTGTTACTTCCAGGATCGATTACTGTAATTCACTTCTTTATGGTCTTACTCAGAAATCCGTCCACAAGCTTCAACGCGTCCAGAACTCTGCTGCCCGTATCATCACCAGGACCTCTTCTGTCCACCACATCACTCCTGTCCTGCAGCAGCTTCACTGGCTTCTGGTCAAATATTGCATCAATTTCAAAATACTCTTGTACACATTTAAGACTATTCATCATCTCTCCTCATCTGGTTCAGATCACCGCCCCATCTCGGTGTCTCAGATCTTCTTCTTCTCTTTCTCTCTCCGTCCCCTCCCCCTGTTTTGCCACCATGGGGAGCAGGGCTTTCAGCTGCTCCACTCTGGAATTCCTGACCTCCTGATTTAAGAAATATCACCTCCTTCTCTCTCTTTAGGTCCCAACTCAAAACTCGTTCAAAACAGCTTATCCCACATAACCTCTCCACTCTGCTATTTTAAATTTGTTTTATGTCTTATGCTTTTATGATTGTGTAAACTGCTGGCTTTTATGTTGCTTTTGTTATTCTGCTGTGTGCAGTGTCCTTGAGTGTTCTGAAAGGCGCTTTCAAATAAAATGTATTATTATTAATTTCAAGAAAATAACTTAATATTTTGAGTTAGCTCTGCCAGTTAGGAAGCTCTGTAAAGGTACATTGTTACCTGGAAGCAGAAGGCATGAGGCATCAGCTACCAGTGCTACCAGTACTGCAGTTACCGGTTATGACTGAGCAAACTGCGGAGTAATTTCAGTGTGGTTTTAAAAACGATAAAATCCTTGTGTTACTAGCTGAATTGCATCTGTTGCTGAGGAACTTCAAGGGAACTTCATTGTGGATTAGCAGAGCTAACTTGAAATTTCAAGTTATTTTCTCAAAACTTTGAGATGCCTAACCTAAACTTTTGAGAAAATAACTCAAAATATTGAGTTATTTTCTCAAAACTTTGAGATGCCTAACCTAAACCTTTGAGAAAATAACTCAAAATATTGAGTTATGGATGGTTTGAAGCCATTCATAAGCTTCCATACTAGAAGTGTTTCTCTTCTAGTTTTTCTCTTCTAGTGTTTCTCTTCTCTTGTTGGGCTGGCTGTAGCTCAGGTGGTGTAGCTGGTCATCTACTGATCGGAAGGTTGGTGGTTCCTGGCTTCCCCTAGTCTGCGTGCCAAATATCCTTGGGCAAGATACTAACCCCAAATTGCTCTCCGATGCATCCATCGGAGTGTGAATGTGTGTGAATGTCAGTTAGAAAGCACCTAGGAAAAATGTGCTTGTTTGAATGCACAAGTTGTATAAAGCGCTTTGAGTGTCAGAAGAGTAGAAAAGCGCTATATAAGAACCAGTACATTTACCATTTACTGGTTTGAGAGAAGCATTTCCTTGAAAGTTGGTAAATCCTTAGTTGGGCTAAATAACATAACATTTCAGAGTAAAGCTAATAATTAAGTAAAAACTTCTTAAGTGAACTTGCCTGGAATTTCAGCTAAAACAAAATTAAATCTGTTGGGTTGATCTGACTTAGGAATTTATCAATTTATTGCCAAATGACTGTAAACTTCCAGCCAGACAGGTAAACTGAACCGACAACATACTACTTCACTTTGGGGGGAGGACAAGGTTCAGAAGGGGTTTATTATGAAGAAATATACTTTTTTTATAAGTATTAAAACTCTGACTTCATTTCCAAATATCTCACTTCTTAATGTGTATTTTCATAGATTACTTCCAGGATCAAAAGCATGCATTTCACATTCCCACAGCTAATCTACACTCAACTTCCATGAGATGGTTTTACTAAGCAGTTTCAATTACAGTTCTTGCTGGGTTTGGAAATATGATTTTGAAGAAAAGAGAAAAGAAAAAATCAGAACTCTGCTTTCAGTAACAGTAACCTTTCAGTTGTACATCAAGTTTAATAATTAAACAGAACAACCTGAATTTCTTTAGATCTTATTCACACGATTCATTGTATCCCAAAGAATTGTTGCTTAACTTTTCAAAGGAAATGTTATTTACACTTTTAGCATAAGATAAGATAAGATAACCTTTATTAGTCCCACACGTGGGAAATTTGTTAGCATGTTCATATCTGTATTTTAACTTGTGCAACTTATTAAATCTTATTGAATGAGACACCTATAAAATCAAAGATCGGGCTAAAGTCTAGTAAGAAATGGCTTGAAAAGTCTGGAAAGCTTTCCTAAGCCGGGACACTCAGATGCAGTTCTAACTTTAAAAACAGACCTAGTCTCCAAGTCTGTTTCATGGTTTAACGTTTGTTTCATGTGGGTTAGGTGATCTCAGAGAGCGAAATAATAATAATAATAAATGTACATATAAATGTATATACCTTAAATGTAATATTGGGACGTGTTAGTGACATCTGCAGGGACATGACACATAAGGCTCAAACTATAGTGATTTAGCAATGACTACCCTGTTACTGTAGGGTCACCTTGAGGTGGATGCTATTGTGATTTGGCACCATTTAAATAAAAGTGAATTGAAGCTAATGTTAATGCTAGATGCTACACTGTCTGAGGGATTTCTACATATCGGCTAGAGAATAAATACTGAAATACAATGCAGATTTCACACAGGTCAAGAACACTTGTGAACACAGTTCATTGCTCATCCATAAATACAATTTAAAATTCTACTTTGCAAAGGAAAAACTGCAAAGAGAGAGAAACGCCATGTGATATGTTGGGGTGGGTGAAAGTACTGAATAGATAGATAGACATGATTTAAGGAGGTTGTCTGTGAGGACAACATTGAATTAGATTCGAAAGGGTTTGAAGCAGAGAAGGCTTTTCTTATTTTTGCAAATTTCTGCCAAAACACTTACTCCACCATCATCACTCCATGGTGACACTGATGTTCCATACCTGCAAAACACTGCACAGTTTTGACTAGAGATGGCACGATACCACTTTTCTATGTCCGATACCGATATCATAAATTTGGATATCTGCCGATACCGACATGACTCCGATATAGTGTGTTTTAATCAATAAAACTGTTTAATATCTTGCTGCATTTTGTATAAGTTCATACTCAAGTTTAAATAAATAACAACACTAAAGCTATTCTGTTATACCTGTATGCAAAAAATACACTGCACCCAAAATATTTCATAGTTCAGCAAAACTGATCAATCTAATAAACTTAAACCTGCTCCATCCTCCCTATTCTGGTATTTTAAAGAGTACTTAGCAGAAATATTAAGCAACCTAACTAATAGGGTTCCAACTCCCAGCAAAAAAAAGAGGGAACCACCCTCCACCTCATGATGCTTAATCGACGTAATCAACTTTAATTTGATGCAGTGTGAAAAAAAAATGCACAGAAATAAATAATTTTTCAAGAATAAATAAATAGATTCAACATCTTTCTTCAGCAGAACTGCAGACTGCACAGATAGTATCTTCCCAAAGGAAAAAGTACTATAGCTTACTGGGGTATATTAGACTTAACAGTTACTATATACAGTGATGGACTTCTATACATTTTACATCAGATTAAAACTTTGGGTGTCAGATAATTATTTATTAAAAGCTAGACATTTTAAATGAGAATAAGAAAGAAAAGTATGTCTTTGTGCCCCCTTTTCCCTGTTAATGCCCTGTCGGCCCCCCTGGCTAAACTTTGCTAGATCCGCCCCTGCACAGTTACAGCCGTCAGCTGTAGAAAAAGATCCTCGAGTAGAAAGTAATATTAAATAAATTCTAACAACAGATTATCAAGCTTAAACGTGCTGCTGTTGTTCAGCCGCTGGTTTCCTCTTTCTGGTGCAAAGTGTGCCAAAAACAAAGAAGAGAGACGATCAGCTGATCATTGATCAGTTTCATGATTGAAGCAGCAGCAGGAGAGAGAGAGAGGGAGGGAGAGAGAGGCAGTCGCTCCATATATCGGTTGTTAAGCTTAATGTGGGAATGCTTTACAAACATTCAGAGATGAACTTACACACTTGCTTCTCTCTGGGATCACTTCCTCGGAGTTTGGTAGCGAGGCTCCAAACACACACAGCCGCTCTATCACGTGACCACACTGCTCCCACGTGCTACGGTTATGAGCCGAGTTACGTCGTGTTGCAAGTTTTGTGAGGTGCTTTTTTGATATTTAATGGATCGGATTACATTTCTTATTTCTCTCCGATATCCGATCCAGTAATTTACGTCAGTATCGGACCGATACGATACGTAATATCGGATCGGTCCATCTCTAATTTTGACACACAAGTAAATGAAAAATGCCACAATTTTTTTAAATTTTTTTTACATTTTTGATTTCCTGCTCTCTTTATTTGACTGGCTGTGTTTTTCAGCTGCAGATTAAAGTGTATTCGTGTGCTTAGCAATGACAGCTGAGTAATGCCATCAAAGCAGCGTAAAATTAGGATATGGGACAACGTACAGATAAAGTAAAGTTTTAAGTAGGTTATGCATGAATTTCACTAAAATTATAATGATTTTATTTTTTTATTGTATATTGTCTTTGTGTGTTTGAGCATGTGTGTGTGGGGGTGGGGTAGAGAGACGACTGGACTGTGTCAGGACTGATGAGAAACATTCCTGTTAGCGTAGCATAACTTTCCTACTGCTCTGCTGATAACACTGGCTCTCTGTCACAGACGCGCGCGCACACACACACACACACACACACACACACACACACACACACACACACACACACACACACACACACACACACACACTTATATCTCCTGCACTGCACTACTCCTACTTATACCATGAGAAACAGACTCTTATCCAACTTTGTGTTAGATTATTCCACCATGCACTAACACACACAAACACACACTTGTGTGTTTGAGTGACCTCATTATGGAAAGAGTTAGTTCTGATATCCTTTCTTATCCTGTGTGCTCAAACACAAACAGTCCAGTGCGCTGAGACAAACACAGATGCACTGACATAGTGAGTTAAATTAGAAGGACACCTTGTGTGCTGTGTATGTAAATTAAGAACAAACTTAGAAACAATAAACATCATATTTATATTTTATGAAATGTTCTTTGTAGGTTACTCTCTTTACTGTTAAACAACCGTTATTAAAAAAAACCTTCTATAATGACTGTAAAAGGCAGCAAATATAATAAACTTTAATGACGAAGTCTCAAATTACAACACATTGTTACAATGTGATATTTAATTACACATTAAACAACACAAAACAAACAAAGTATCAATGTGAGGTCTTTTTGTATGTTTTTGAAATGTATGGTGATACTGAGTTTGGTGCCAAATACATTTAAAAAACTTGTGATATGCCTCACTGTGCTAAAAGCTTTAATATGCAAAAAATACCTATTTTGTGTTTATTATAAAACAAACACAAAATAGGTCAAATACCCACAACACTGAAACCAGTTTCACACCGATGAGTTTGGTTTTATGATGTAGTCATGGTTACATCATTACATGATTTAATACCAGAAATCTAAGCACCTACAAGTCAAATAAGAAAAAAACACCACAAAACCCACCAACTGATCCAGACACTGAGCTTACTTAGTGCAATAATGCTGAAACTGGTGTCTGCAGTCAAATAGACGTATCAGCTGAGCATGTGCCCTGATGCTCACACAATAGCAGGGGAGTTTAATCGTGCAGATTTGGTAGCAGTACTTCTTAAACTAAGTCAAATAAGTGACAAGGGAAGAAAACACGCTAGACAAGGTTTATATCAACATCAAACTATAGGCTACAGAGCGAGACCACTGCCCCACCTGGGCCAACCAATATAATACCTGCATATTCTCCCACGAAAACTGCTACAACAACCATAAAGGCAGTTAAGACGTGGCCAGATGGTGCCTCTCAGCTGTTCCTGGACTGCTTAAATAGGACAAATTAGAACATGAACATTCAGACCTGAAGAACTGCTACATTAAATACTGCACGGACACTGTCACAGTGGACAAAGACATCTGTATGTATCCCAGTCAGAAGCCCTGGATGTCCGGGAAGTCCAACTGCTGCTAAAGGAGAGGAAAACAGCAGTCAGGTACTGAAACCGGTCTCTCCACAGCATGGCTGGACCCAGCCTGAAGAGAAAATGGGCCTCAGCCGGTGCTAAGGACAGATTCGTCAAATCTGAACATCTCTGCTGCTAAAGAACGCCCTGCAGAGACTGCACTTCCTGAGGGTGCTCTGGAAAAACAGCATCTCCTGGAGATATTGAGCTACTGCTCCTGCTGACTGTGCCTTTGCCATTGCAGCACCCAAATTATGGAATAATCTTCCTCTTGACATTCGCGCATCAGATTCTATTCAATCTTTTAAATCACGTCTAAAAACGTACACGTTTGGCTTTAAAGGCTAATTACTGTGGTTTTTATCTGGCTCTGCATTTATATTATGTAATTATTTTACATCTGTAATTTATATTTTAGATTGTGATTTTTGTCATGGTTTTACTGGAAAGCACTTTGGTGTACTTTGGTCTTTAAATGCACAAATAAATATGATATGATATATACTCCCCAGGAGGGTGCAGATATAGGCTTGGGTGTGGCTGCAGTTCTCTACTTGTGAGACTGCAAGTTCATTGCATAGAGTCACAATAATTTTGCTCCAACCACTCCTCGCTAATATGACTTTACCAGTATGAAGTTTAGTTAAATGATGTAAGCATTCAGTGTTTTCCACTTTAACTACAAGCCACATCCATTCTCACATGGATGGATGAATTATGGCAATATATGGTTCAGTGTCTTGCTGAAGGACACATAATAAATTTTAACGTAATAACTGTCATCCTATAGGAACTGCTGTAATTGTTATTGTATGTTCTGTATGATCAATTTAGTAATTTCCACAATTCAGCTTTTTTTGTGCAAAGCTCTGCAGTCTTTAATGAAATGAGGACAGTGTGTTTTAACACACCCTGGATGTGGATCAGAGACCTACAGGGTAATAAAAGGCAACACAGTTGAGTTGTTGTGAACATTGTTTAGATCAGAATATTATTAGTAGGATCAACCAATGAAAACTACTTTTTAAAATGTCCTTTTAATGTATTTGAGAATGCTGCTATATATATTTGCATTTTCTTATATATTATTTATCTTCTCGGAGGTTGTGCTCATAAATGTATGTCTGCCTGAGTAGTTGTTGTGTTGAGGCGGAGGGGGGGGGGGGGGGGGGGGGCATACTTACCTGTTTTAGATCCGTGAAGATGATGGCATCCATCAAACCAAACACAGGAAACTGATTTGGCTTAACAGCATAATCACTGGCGCCAGACGTGGCACCGAGGGCATATGTGTGTGTGTGTGTGTGTGTGTGTGTGTGTGTGTGTGTGTGTGTGTGTGTGTAACCTGCAGTGAGCAAACAAACACTCACACATATCATTTGTTCAGTCAGATTTTTTTCCATGATGTAAATAACAAATATATTTCAGGAACACTGTAGCTGTTGGTCAGTCGATCTGAAGAAATGTTTCTGCCCAGATGAATGGGTGTAGCTTTGGGTGGATTTCAAAACTTTCATGGGTTTGCTGAAATAGAAAAGGCATTAGTAAAGAAAAATAACCTCCTCATTCATTATATGTTTTTCCTTAACACTAAAAAGGTGTGATTTGACATTTGTCTTGTGCTTTGAAAGCATGACTCAAACACTAATGCAACATTCACCCAGACTGTTCTTTTCAACTCCCAAACTGAAGTTATTTCCTTTTAAATAATATATTAATTAAAGGGCTTAGAAAAAACACAACATTTCTGTAGGTTGTGTTATTAACATGTCGCCTTTAACAACCAGCTTGTTAGGGCAGGTCATTTGACCTATTGTCATTCATTATCTAGTAATGAGCAAGATAACAAGCTTGTTTAGACTACAGAGACAAAGAGAATGGAAGAGAGAGAGAAGCAGAGAGTGAGAGACAGAGAGTATGTGCGTGTCTCTCTCTCTATGTGTGTCTGCCTATGATAATTTGCTGTGGCTCCAGTCTGACACCTTTAAATGGTTGTCATCAGTAACCATATGTTTCTCTCCCTTAAGAATCACTTAATAGGCCTCTCAGCAGTGCCCCGTCTGCAGCCAGATCCTCTGTATTGTAACAATCCCAGGACCCAAATAACCAGGAAAATTCAATTTGAGTAAAATGATGTAGATATTTTGATATTTGCCTAATCATTGAGTTTAAAAAATGTCAATGAATTTAAAATTAGTTTATCATTGTTTAACTTCAATCCCACCGACGCTCATGGGAGCAGAGTGGAGAGGTACTCTCTGTCAAAACTCTTCAAACAAACTAACAAACCGACATCATTTCATAAATTATAACCCTCAAAGTTAATGTCTATATTCTTCTACACAGTCAGAGCAAATGTATAATTAGCAACAGAAATAAAGTTAATCCCTGATTATACGATTTAAAAGATAGTAAAGAAGCTGTTAGGTAGCATACACCAGCAGATTGTCATCAGATGAAATCTACAATTTGCATTTAAAAGAAACTTTTTGTTTTACTTTTTTCTTCAAAATGTAGCTAACTTTTCTAAAAGCAAAGCATTTCACGTTGCCATGGTGCAGTTGAAAGAAATAAAGCTAGATCTCTCTGCTGACTACAGGTTTTCAGTATATTAAAAAAAGAGTAAACCAAGGGAAATATAAAAGTTTCACCACCAAATGCAAACCATTCATCGGACGTGTTACAGGATAGATGTATGTATAAAATCCTACAGGTCAGAAAAAAATGAGTGCAGAAACAGCATTGTTTAATGAAGTTAAGAGCAGCCTGCAAAAGAATGACTAAAGTAGGGTCAAGGCTGATTTCCAGCTTAGTGCACAGTGAAATGCATGGACTTACTCTATTTTTTATTGATTAGGTGATAGACGACAGCAGCAGCTGCTTGAATTTTGAAGTATATACACTACTGGTCAAAAGTTTGAGAACACGCCAATTTTTCCAGTTATTTATTGCAATTTAAGTCATTCAAGTCCAATGAATAGCTTGAAATGGTACAAAGATAAGTGGTGACATAGCTGGCCATCGGCCCCCCGGGCATTTATGGGCCAATTTTTTATTTTTTATTTTTTTATTTTTTATAACAGTATAAACAATGAGAGGTGGTGGATTGGCCAGATGCTGGCAGATGTGTAAAAATAACTCAGTTGTTTGGTGGTGGCTGTGGCGGAGCTGCCACAAGAGGCCAGCAGGTGGATGAGAGAAAGGGGAGGCAGGAGGAGAGCCCCGAGGCGGCCGAGTGTCAGGTGAACTGAACATCAGGTAAGAAGTTATGACCTGCAGTGTATCTGGGTCAGATATAAACCAAGTTCAGGTGGAGTTTATTTTCGTTGTGCTGACTTTTTACAGTCAGTTACAATAACTCGTACTGCTACTAGCTAGCTTGACGGAGTTTCTATACAGCTGGGTGGTGCTATGATGTTACTGATCCATCCATCCATCCATCCATCCATCCGCTTATCCTTTTCTGGGTCGCGGGGGGCGCTGGAGCCTATCCCAGCTGTCATAGGGCGAGAGGCGGGGTACACCCTGGACAGGTCGCCAGTCTGTCAGGGCCAACACACAGGGACAGACAACCATTCGCACTCACATTCACACCTAGTGGCAATTTGTATTATCCAATTAACCTATCCCCACAAGCTGCATGTCTTTGGACGGTGGGAGGAAGCCGGAGTACCCGGAGAGAACCCACGCAAACACGGGGAGAACATGCAAACTCCACACAGAAAGACCCCGGCCTGATGGTGGAATTGAACTCAGGACCTTCTTGCTGTGCGGCAACAGTGCTAACCACCGTGCCAACGTGCCACGTAATATTTTCTCTGAAAATATTACGTGTTTTGTGTTGAGGTGAAAAGGAACAGTTTGTCCTGGACTTCAGCTACAATGAAAAAGACACAAAGCTGGAGTTATTCTGTGTTTATGCTGCACAGCTGCCTCTTCTTCTCTCATTCTCTCCCCCTCCCTCTCCTGTTTCTACTTCAGTCATGAAACTGATCAATGATCAGCTGATCGGCTTTTCTCTCTTGTTTGTTTATCGCTCACTTTGCGCCGAAAGAGGAAACCAGCAGATGTCGCGCTAAACAACAGCAGCACGTTTAAGCTTGATCAGCTGTTGTTAGAATTTATTTAATATTAATTTCTAGTATCAGCTGATGTTTGCTGGAGCCACAGCTGTAAAGCTGCTGGTCATGATGTCGGTTTGGATATGTGGTGAGAGGGAAACATGAAGATGAAACCAGGAGATGTCCTTACTGAATCATCAGAGCTGAACAGGTGATGGAGAAACAGGTTTACCTTTTAGGTGACATGAATGAGTTGAAGTTATGAACTGTTTCTGAGAGACAAATAACACCAGGATCCTTTTCTATGTAGCTGACAGCTGGTAACTGTGCAGGGGCGGGTCTAGCAAAGTGTTGCCAGGGGGCAGGTAGGGCATTAACAGGGAGAGGGGGGCACAAAGAAATACTTTTCTTTCTTATTCTCATTTAAAATGTCTCACTTTTAATAAATAATTATCTGAATCTTACAACCAAAGTTTTTATCTGATGTACAACGTATAGAAATCTTACATATACCAACAAGACTGTACATCACTGTCACCACAGCGTCTGTTTTCATTCAAAGGCTTTATGGCTTTAATACCTGGGGGGCCGGTCTCTAGTCAAAATGCCCGGGCCGATTTTTTGTCCCAGTCCAGCCCTGAGTGGTGAACTGCCAGAGCAGAATTATACAAAAAAAGCCTTTTCAGGGAACACAAAGCGGGCTAACAAATTAAAGCTGTTCCAATGTCTTTAAAATTTATTATTGCGCTTGTTGTTGCCCCAGTCCAGAATGAAGAAAGCATTGCCGATATCGAGACTCAAAAATGTCTGAACACCGACACAGATTCCAGGATGTATTTCCTAATGAAGAGTTGATCCCAAAGCACCAGTTTTTAAAGCACCGCACTAACAAAGGCTTTTGGACCTGGGATTGCTCTCCGGACAACAAACACAGTCAGTTTAAACAGATTGTAAGGCATACTGGCAACTTTGACAACATACTCTTGTTCTGCTTTCTGACATGGTCACCTGTCAGGGAACAAGGTACTCTAAAGGCATGATTGTGACTTATGGTTCTACTGCAGGTCTTCCTGATTTTGCAGAGATTGTTTAAATGGCACTTTTAGGGGAATGAGTGCCTTTTATTGTAAGAAGACAGATGTCCTGCTCCACATCTGCCTCCAGTGTTGAGCGTCATCTCTCTGTGTGTTCTGTTTTCCAAGACATGGAACGAACTGTGAGATTCCTCATTGATCATGAAGTCAGGAAACTTAACCTCAACAGTGGCACACCATCAACTGTGGACGAGTTGGTTGTAGCTGTTAAAGAAACAAATTTCCATCCCCACAGATATAAAACTCCAATACAAAGACGAAGACTTTGATGACTTCTTCACCCCAACTTTCACAACTGAAGTAAAAGATAAAGACACGCTTAAAGTAGTGCAAGCACCACTAAGCTTAATACTGACAGCTGTTCCCCAGGAAGAAACACTTGAAGCATCTTATCTGAGCTCGCTATGCGAGTCTGTGAATCTCTCTGTGGACTCCTGAGATACTGAGTCCTTCCCCTTGTGAAAGGCAGAACCCGTGGCCTGCTGTGTTTCCCATTCCAACTTTCTCTACAACTGGAGGAGATGTGAAGTGGTTGTCCAGAATTCAAGGATAGATGGCCTGCTCTTTTCGAACCATTCCAGGTAAGCGATTTGCCATTTTATTCTGAATCCGTATCTAGTAATTTATATTTATATTTATAAAACTATAGTCCAACATTCAGTTTGTCATTGTTGTCCACTCCAAGAACAAAGTAACTCTAGAGTTAAAAAGAGCGATGGAACTCTGAGATGCCTCGTTGAGCATGTGGGAGACAGTGGACAGGCTGGATCACTCTTACGTACAAGCTTAAATCAATCCGGTTTTTGTGAACTGACTTAATTGTGAATGCCCTTTCAAGATGTTTTTATTTTATAGTTTCCATTCAGGTTTTTTTGTGCACACACTGAAAATGCAAATAAGACCAAGTGGATGGAAATTCCACCTTCATTTAATGGACAGGATCTTGTTGAGTTTTCACGGTGGTCTTCCCAGAAACTGAGATTATCTGAATTGAATGACATCATGAAACAAAACGTTTAAAAAAAACTGTCTTAATCATCGAAGGAATCCCAGTATTTACTGATGTTAGCCAAGGCTTGCAGCCTATTCCTTGGGGTGATATGTGCCCTTAATCTCTAGTATTGGCCCAAACTTTGGAGCTCTTTCAAAGTGTTTTTGTTGGACCCAAACCAAGCCCAAGGCTTATGACGCTCAAAAACAAGCTTCTAGCCTAGGCAATCAACTTGACTGCTGGCCCTGCAATGGTGAACAACTGCTTGGTTTTCTGTTCAAGGATGTTATGCAAGAACAGAACTGCATCAGTGGAATTCTTCAGGATCTTATAGAAATGGGAAGTTTTTAATGTGAAGGTTTGATAACAAGCCAAAGTTTGTAATTTCTGGTGTTTAAATCGTTTCAAAGGCCTGTTTTCTGTTATGTTTTACACACTAAAATTCTCTACTGTGAAGCTACACTTTAAATTGAATTATTAGAGTGGAGAGATTTCAATATATAAAACAGTTTTATTTGCTGTTATTTATCGTCCACTTGCGCCTTACTCACAGTTCCTGTCAGATTTATTTTTTATCTGATTTACTTCTCAGCTCAGATAAGATAATTATTGTGGATGATTTTAAGCTCCATGTAGATACTGACAGCCTCAACAAGGCATTAATCTAATATTAGACTCAACTGGCTTCTTTCAAATGTAAAAGAAGCCACGTATCACTTTAATCACAGTCACTCTTGTTCTGACATATGGCATAGATAACGATATGAAGATAAAGATTCCTTTATTGTTGCTGTTTGGACACTGCTCAGTGAAATTAGGGCAGACCTTACGTTTCAGCAGACTAGCATATATACATCCTTGTTTAAACTCATGAATTAAATAACCGTACAATAAAATAGTAAATATAATAAGATAGCAAAAATAAACCAAAATGAGCAAAATAGTAAACATAATGACATTAAAATAACAAAATATAAAAGTATAAATACACACAGTTCTGCTAAAAAGGATATTGCACTTGTTGTTAGGTAGCTGCAGCCATAGAGTGTGGGTGTCATCATGTGTTGTGTCGTGGTATGCTGGTGTTCTATTGAGCACCAGTATTTAACCTTAACTAGTAATACCTTCATTTCTTCATAATAATAAAATACTCGAAACCATCCCACAGATGTAATATTATCTACAGCTACTCTTAGTACCATCGATGTTAAGTTAGACTCTTTTTCTCCAATTGATCTTTCTGAGTTAACTTCAATAATTACTTCCTCCAAACCATTTAGACCCCATTCCTACAAAACTGCTCAGAGAAGACACATTCACTGCTAAGAAACCACGCTCATGTTTGTGTGGCCTATCATAATTCAGATGTTTTATTCTTTTCTAGACTCTCTTTAGTTTTTGAACTTGATAAATGAATAAATAAATATATATATTTTTACCCTTTCAATTTTTTATGAAATCACCTAAAGAAGAAAAATCAGCTAATGGAGACATGACTACATCCCCTTTGCTGAATTTTAAATAGGTATTTTGTGAAAGTCAAGCTGAATTACTTCAGAAATTATATGCTTCCAATTACTGAATCTGTTGGGGGCTCGAAGAGTTGGCTCATGGTTTTGGGGGATGTTCTGTGGTGCACAGAGAAATTACTTTTTCATTGTCTTCTTTGCTTGTGCATTTATACACCACTGCTGGGTTTACACTTTGTCTCCTTACCATTGCAAGTTGCTTTAGTCACAGGGGATTGTTGAACTGGTGGTTTAAAAATAAAACCTATCTGAACTCAATCTCTAAATGTCCCCATCATTATCTTTCAGCTCACCTTATTTCTGCCAACAGCCAGTAGAGGTCAAATCTCCAGCAAAACTTAGAAAGCAGAACAACTTTCCTGTATACTCAACCTTTCTTTACAATAACTTTGAATGCAAAGCATGAGGATGCTGTAACTGTGCTCCTGTCTCAGGGAGCCTTTTCCGGTATGAGCAACTCAACTCAAACAGCAACAACAAAAAAGCGATGGACGTGTCCTATTGGACCTTCTGGTTTTGTGGTTGTGTTTCTGCACATGTAAATGAGTGTTTGTGTGTGTTTGTTTGTTTAGAGAGTCACTGAGGGCATTTAGGGTCAGAATGTCAAGACGGGCCGACCGAAAGTTTGTGATCTTTGACCCTGGCTTGTGTCCAGATCAAAATATGTAGATCCTTCCTGTGCAACACACACACACACACACACACACACACACACAGTGCAGTTGTGTGGCAGATATATGGGCTGGAATGTGGCCATAAAAATAATGCAGAATCACACTGAGCTTTTATAGTTATAGAAACAAGGGTGGGAGATGGAGGTGGGAGTGGCTGAAAAACGCGAAAGGGGCATGAAGCTGGAGAGGACGATCTGTGTCAATATTTGTATAAACAAAGCAATTTTATAACTGAAGCTCCTTAGATTAGCTACAGATTTATGAATCATCAGTGCCGATGCTAAATCCTCTTTTCGTGTTACAAAGCGACAATAGGATTTGCTAAAGAGTGTGCAGTGTCCATGTTTGTGACTGAACAATGCATGCAATTTATGTAATAGTGTGAACGTATTGATAACTCTTCAAACAGTTAAACAGCAACAGATGACCTGTCGTCATCTAAATCAGCTTGTTTTCATCTAATACGTGTAAACTTGTTAAATTTGTAAGAAAAGTTTTAGTCTGAAAAATCTTTATTTCCCTGGGGAATAATGAAGTTCAAGGTCATTGGTTACTCGTTAGTCCACTCAGGAATTTGTGACAGAAAAAAGGGAAAGATGGCTTTGAGTTTCACCCAGAATGTCCTGATCAATGTGCTATATTAAAAGACAACAAAAACAAAAACCTAAAAAAACAGTTTATACCAAATACACGGGCTTTGGAAAGTTTTTAGAATCAAATAGTGTCTGCAATTACATTTCTTGATGTCATACAAAAGTAACTGAATGAAATTTGGGGGAAAAAGTCTTCGCCATCATCTGTGATGACAAATACTCCCTGTATGTCCTTTATGTTGTATAGCTTGGCAGGGGCTCCTCTTTTGTGTCCCTGTGTGTATTGCATCTGTTCCGCCTGGCTGCTAGGCTGATTATCCAGACAAGGCATAAATGCTGGGTGGCCCTCTATTGGCCTGGTGTCTCCTCTGCTTAAGATCAGGGGCCTCAGTCACCTGATTGTCATAAAAACAACTTTATTAGCTTCTCTGGAGCCAACTAGGTGTGTCTGTGTGTATGTGTATGTGCATGTATGCTGGTAGTGCTCTGTGTAGGGCCATACCAGTCACCTGATCCTCATAAAAAGATAAATGGTCCATGTTCCAGGCCATTTATTATCGTTGCTGGAAAGAGGTTTTTGAAGCATGCTGTTTGTTTATAAATCTACTTTAACTTAAAAAACACTGCACTGTATTTCCAGACAAGAATGATGCAATTCTATATCTAAATATCCAAAGAATTGATTTTTTATAAACATTTTTATTTGATAGGAATCTAAATGGATTTATACCAAAGATGGGATAAAAACAGAAACAAAGCCCAAAGCATTGAGAGGCTCAAGAAGCACAACAGGATAAGAGCACATTGTCTTAGTTTTTTGTTAAAGTCGTTTGTAGCCATATTTAACCATTAAATGAAAGTGGCTGCACCACCTGCCTGTATTCAAATTCAAATTCAAATTTTATTTGTCACGTACACAGTCATACACAGTACGATATGTAGTGAAATGCTTGGACAACTGCTCGTGACCTAAAGAGAACAAAAAAGGAAAAGGCTATGAATAAGATAGGAAATAAATATGCAAAATTAAAAAGGGTAAATTTAACTAGGAAGGAATAAAATATAAATTAAGGTTAAAAATGAAATAACTGTACAACACAAATTAGAATGAAGGGTAAATTTAACTGGGAGAATAAGATAAAATATATAAATTAAAGTTGAAAATAAAATAACTGTACAACAAAATACACAATATAGAACTATATAAGAATGTATGAAGAAATCTAAATCTAAATAAATATATACACAATAACAGCAGCTGTACAAGTATTAACCGGAAATGAAGAATATAGTGACCAGTGTTGTGCAAAACCAAAGTCCAGAAAGTCCAGTGTGTGTGTAAGAACCATATGTGTGGGTCAGTACTGTGTGGTGGTGTGATTGAGAGACCGTATCGCCTGCAGGAAGAAGCTCCTCCTCAGTCTCTCTGTGTTGGTCTTCAGGGAGCGGAATCGCTTTCCTGACCTCAACAGAGAGAACAGTCTGTTGTTGGGATGGCTGAGGTCCTTCACGATCTTCCTGGCCTTGGTCCAGCACCGCCTGCTGTAGATCGAGTGCAGGTCAGGGAGCTCGGAGCGGATGGTGCGCTCAGCTGACCGCACAACCCTCTGTAGAGCTCGTCTGTCCTGCATGGTGCTGTTCCCGAACCAGGTTAAGATGTTTCCCGTCAGGATGCTCTCTATGGTGCACGAGTAAAAGTTCCTGAGCACCTTGGAGGGCAGTTGGAAGTCTCTCAAGCGTCTGAGGTGGTAGAGACGCTGTCGGGCCTTTTTCACCACGGTGTTGATGTGACAGGACCATGACAGGTCCTGCGTGATGTGAACTCCGAGGTATTTGAAGCTGTCCACTCTCTCCACTGGGCACTCGTTGATGACGGGGGTCTGGTAGTTCCTCTCCTGCTTAGTGCTGAAGTCCACTATCAGCTCCTTTGTCTTACTGACGTTTAGAAGGAGGTTGTTCCTCTGGCACCAGTTCTCCAGATTCCTAATCTCCTTCAGGTAGGCCGTCTCGTTGTTATCAGAGATCAGGCCCACCACGACGGTGTCGTCAGCAAACTTGATGATGGTGGTGGAGCTGGTAGTGGCCACGCAGTCATATGTGTACAAAGAGTACAGCAGGGGGCTCAGAACACACCCCTGGGGGGCTCCAGTGCTGAGAGTGGTGGAGGCTGAGACATGTCCGCCCATCCTTACTGCCTGTGGTCTGCCAGTTAGGAAGTTGGAGATCCACTGACACATAGATGAGCTGAGTCCCAGATGCTCCAGCTTGGTGGTGAGTGTGGAGGGAATTATGGTGTTAAATGCAGAGCTGTAGTCTATGAAGAGCATTTTAACATAATTCCCCCTTCTAGTGTCCAAGTGAGTGAGTGATGTGTGGAGGAGATGAGAGATGGCATCGTCTGTGGAACGATTTGGACGGTAAGCGAACTGTAGTGGGTCCAGTGTGTCTGGTAGTGAAGAAATGATGAAGTCTCTGACCAGGCGTTCAAAGCACTTCATCACTACTGAGGTGAGGGCTACAGGGCGATAGTCATTGAGAGAAGTAGGGTGGGGTTTCTTCGGGACAGGAACAATGATGGACTCTTTGAAGCATGTGGGGATCACCGACTGAGATAAAGAGATGTTGAATATCTCAGTGAACACAGGAGCTAGCTGGTATGCGCAGTCTCTTAGGATACGACCTGGGATGCCGTCTGGTCCTGCTGCTTTCCTGGTGTTCACTCTCTTGAAGGCTCTCCTTACTTCATGCTCGGAGATGACGAGCACGTTTCCGGTGCTGGCAGTATCTTCCTGTCTGCAGCCGTTAGCACCGCTAACACTAGCATTGTTGGAGACCTTAGCTGCAGCCTCGAAGCGAGCATAGAAAGTGTTCAGCTCGTCTGCCAGAGTCACGGCCGCGTTCGTCATACCGGTTGTTGGTGCTTTATAGTCCGTTATTGTCCTTAGTCCCCGCCACAGGCTCCTAGAGTCACTCTGTTGGAGTTGTGACTCTAGTTTCCTCCCGTAGCGCTGCTTCGCCTCTTTCACCGCCCTCCGCACGTTATATGACGCGGCTTTGTACGGGTCCATGTCCCCCGTCGTGAGTCCCGTGTTGTAGGCAGCGGTGCGGGATCTCAGAGCGTCGCGGATGGTTTTATCCACCCACGGCTTCTGGTTGGGAAACGTTGTGATAGTCTTTGTCTCCACGGTATCATCCGCTAGTTTCCCGATGAATCCCACAACCGCTTCCGTAAACACGTTGACATCATCGTCGGAGCTGTTTCTGAACATGCCCCAGTCTGCGTCATCGAGTGTGTCCTGTAACGCGGCCACCGATAAGATGGCGCCGGTGAGGTCGGCTGCCGTCACGACTGCTTCGACCACTTTTTCTTTGTCTTTGTTTTTTAAGTTAGTTTTCAGCGTTTCTAAATCGGCAAAATCATCACCATTGGGTACATTAGGTATGACAGTGACACTCTTGTTTCTATTGGTATACAATGTACTCACAATTCGAAGTTTTTAACTCCGGATCCGAGCTGGCCGAGTGAGATCTCGAGGGAGAACAAAGGGAAGCGGCGGCGGCCTAGAAGGAAGCGAGCCGGCGTCAGGAACAGGCTGAGAGCTCGTGCACACCGCACACCTCTGCCTAGCATCCTGCTCGCCAACGTCCAGTCACTGGAGAACAAGCTTGACGACCTCAGGGCCAGGATAAAGTTCCAGAGAGACATTCGGGACTGCAATCTCCTCTGCTTCACCGAGACATGGCTGAACCCAGCGGTGCCGGACCACGCCATCCAGCCGGCCGAGTTCTTCTCGGTTCACCGCATGGACAGGACACGGGACTCGGGGAAGTCAAGGGGAGGCGGCGTGTGTTTAATGGTGAACAACAACTGGTGCAACAGTGCGAGCGTTGTTCCTCTCACACGCTCCTGCACACCAAATCTGGAACTACTGTCCATCATGTATCGTCCTTTTTATCTACCTCGGGAATTTACATCGGTCATTGTAAGTGCCGTTTATATTCCACCACAAGCGGACACGGTCACCGCCTTATGCGAGCTGCATGAGGCACTCACACAGCACCAGACACAACACCGGGACGCTGCGCTTATTGTGACGGGGGACTTTAATAGCGCCAACCTCAAACGCAAACTTTTATCAACACATCACCTGCCCCACCAGGGGTGTATTATGGGAACGGCAGTCATTTGCCAATCATTTCATTCCAGAGTGATATATATTTTAATAATATCTGAACTGCTTGTACAGAAAGCCTGGGACAGGATCTCCTTGTATTTGGCTGTATTATTCTGACCACTCTATTTGCTGCAGAGAGGTAATGCCATAGCATTTTTCATTATTTGCTGCTACAGCCATCTTTCTTCACTATGAACCTGTCAGTCAAAGCAGCAGTGCCCCTAACAATAAAGAATAAATGAATCTCCCAATATAATAAACTGTAAATATAAAGGTGCAAATCACTTACAGAAATCATACTTAATTTTATAAATGGCTGCTGAATTGATTCCTTTCTCAAGTCGTCCCTCAAAGAATTGCGATCTTTACTTTTTGGTTTCCTCTTTCAGTCTGGGAGTCTGCTGCTTGGCTCTGCTTTGTTTATATGCCACAAACAGAGTCAAGGGATGTATTGCTAATCTTCTTAAAGAGTTATCATCATACAAAAGCTATTCTTGAGAAACTGGACTGTGCTTGGTCACTCCTTTAAGGTTACAGTTCAGTTTTATTTATATACTGCCAAAGAAAGTCACCCAAAAGTGCTTCATACTGCAAAATGATACAGTACAAGAGATTGTTGGAAACCCCCAACAATCACCCTGTGAGTAAGCACCACGAAAGTGAGAAGAACAAACTCTCTTTCCCCAGGAAGAGATGTCCAGAGACAGGCTCAGGAAGGATAAACTGTTTGGCACAGCTGTTTGTGGGGGTAAGCTGTTCCTTTCTTCAGTGTGTGGTATTTGTTGATAACCGTTTGTTGTTCATCTGACAGTTATTTGTGTTCTGACTCTATACTTCTCACGTACATTGACCTGGTGTCTGGTTCTTAGACCTGGTTCTTAGAGTGACTTTTTTTTGCCTTTGCTGATTCAAATAAGGATTCATGTTAGATAAGAAAATTAACAGTTTTGGATAAGAAAGTTAACTGTTTTTGTTCAGCATCAGGATGTGGGAAAGCTATAAAGGAATGTTAGTGTGTTTAGTATTTGTTTTGTGGAGCAAATGCTGAACAGGAAACTAAATAATGTGGATATATCTTGATTTAAAAACAAAAGTAAAAGAAACCCTAACAAGCAGAAAAAGAACACGGTGTAATGCCCCTTTATGCAGGCTTAAGAAAGAATCCATCTCAGTGTCAAATCCTACATTGTTTCTTGTGTTATCTTTTCTCACTGACAGTTGGGAGGACAATGCAGACAGCTGGAGGAGAGCCAGTCATATAAATGAATGTCTTCCTTCATTTGGAGATATACCAAAAGCAAAAGAAGATACATGGGAAATGCAAGATGAAGCGTCAGAAAACAGCCAGAGTAACAGATGAAAGCATGATGCAATGCAGGAATTTAGTGATTCTGGAATTCCAGAAAAGTCAACTAATATTCTGTCAGCAGCTGACAGAAGCACAGAGCTCTGTATATATCTGTACTGGGAGATATTGTTTTCATTTCTATACACTTCCTGTTCCTGCTGCATGAATAACTGCCATGCACTATAAACCTCTCAGTTTTCTGTAAGCTCAGTAAGACAACACCTGCTCTATTAGTAGTTATTGTTATATGTAAATTGATCTTGGGAGGAGGAATGATTTGAAGACTGTCCATCTGCCAGATTTAATTGTGTAGAATTTACAGCCACAGACAGATACACAGAAGGGGTAGGGAGAAAAAATTAATACAACATAATATCGCAATAGCTTGCATGGTAATAATATATTGATACTGAGGCAATAAATATTAATGTTGCCAATTCAACTTTATTAATATAGAGCCAAATGACAACAACAGTTGCCTCAAGATGCTTTTTTAAAGGTAAAAAGACAATGCAATAATACAAAGAAAACAGAGAAAACTACAACAATCATATGACCTCATATGAGCAAGCGCTTTGGAGACAGTGGCAAGGAAAAATTCCCTTTTAGCAGGAAGAGACCTTCCAGCAGACAAGGCTCAGGGAGAGGCGGCCATCTGCTGCGACTGGTTGGGGGTGAGCGGAAGAAGAAAGGACAAAGTTAAATTCATGGAGCTGTATAAACACATAGTGAGTAAAAAACTGACTGAAGAAGAAATACTCAGTGCATCATGGGAATTCCCCAACAGCCATCAACATAGCAGTGTAAATGTATGCTCCGTCTTCTAATGATGCTTCCTAAGGGAAGCATGTATAATGTAAACAGAATTGGTCCTAGCACTGAACCCTGTGGAACTCCATAATTAACCTCAGTGTTCATTTACATGAACAAACTGCAGTCTATTAGATAGATATGATGGTTTGGAGGAAGTAATTATTGAAGAAGTCAGTTGAGTCCACCCTGAAATTCCCTAGACTGGCTGTAACTGAGAATTTTACATCCATATTGATACTGACTCTGACCTCTTTGCTTGGAGTTTTATGAGTACCACATTTAGTTTTATCCAGCATGTGTCTGGCCCAACTTACACCAAAGGGCACCCTTTGCACATTGTTCTTACTTTGGCTCTGAATGTTGATTCTATTTGTTCTAAGGACATTTTTATTATTGACCACAGCTGTGTTATTTTTTAATTTATCTGCAACTGTTACGTCCCTCTGCAGCGTCTAATCGTCTCAGTGTTTTCAGCTGGTGCTAATTGGCCACACCTAGTCAGGTGTGGATAAAAGCATACCTGAGGCAAGCTTTCCGGCAGTGCACTAGTCTTTGCCTTGGTGGCACCAGCCATTTTAGCCAACCTGGTTTTCCATTTTAGGATGAAACCTCTTCTCACCCACACTCTGTTGTTCGTCTCCTTTTTTTATGTTGCGGCTTTTGAGCCGGGTCGTAACATAAGTGGGGGCTCGTCCGGGATATTTGGACATTTTAGTGGAGACTGAATGTCAGTTTGTTTTGCTTTTAAGTGGGTGGGTGATGGTGGTCACTGTAATTGAGCAAACTCCCTTTAGTTAGTGTGTTTCAGCTGGGTGGCTGTGCTGCCCTTCCATTGAAGCACTTGTTTGTTGTTTTGCTTTATTGTTTTAGTTTATTGTGTTTGGTGGCTATCCTGGGTGGGGGTACGCTTCAGAGTTTGGTAGGAGACTATATCTCTGGTCTGCTGCCTGCTCTCGAGTTCGCGTTTAAAGTTGCCTCGAGCCTGGTACACCACTGAAGACTAGGGTAGGAAAAGTAAGGGTTTTGTTGTTTTTAGTGTTTTAGGCTGGGAGTTGCACATAGTAAATCAGTGGCACCAAACTTGGTAGGAGGTTTGAGACCATTCTTGATTATGGTCTGTAGCTGAGGCAGGTAGGCTGTTTTTAGGTTGGCATTGTGTGTACACCATGTGTGTGCATATGTCAGTGTGGATGGATGCTAATGAGATCCTTGTGAGGTGAGTGTTTTGTGCTGTGACCTTTAGTGTTGTGGGGAATATGGCTATTTTGTTGGATCACTTGTGAGTGTTGTTGGCCAGGTGATGGCAATAACACTGTGGGGTGCTGAGCCACCCTTGATGTGATCATTGTGTGGCCATAGCTCTCCAGTTTGTGGTTGGTCACTAGTGTGCTTGATTTACTGAACTTTTTGGATTAAAGTAACTTGTTGTGGTATAGGGCCACTTGTATGTGACTGTTTGTGTGGTGGAGACAACAGATCACTTGTGATTATTTGTTGCTACTTTTGGTTTTGTGTTGTAGCAGATCAGGTAATCATTTTGGGTTTGACTGTTGTGCTCCTTTGTGTTGGTCACATGTTACTTTTTGTCTGTTCAGTGTGGCAACTTCAAATCCTCATGCCCATCCATGCTTAGAGATGCCAACTATAACGTGAACACTGTGCTTCTGTTAGCTTTAACTTTTATTCCAGGTTTGTGGGTCAAGGAACTGAAGGCTTCAGAGGGGCTTTTAATAAATTTAAGGGTCCTAGAGGAACCCTTTTAAGGGAGGAGGTGTTACGTCCCTCTGCAGCTTCTAATCGTCTCAGTGTTTTCAGCTGGTGCTAATTGGCCACACCTAGTCAGGTGTGGATAAAAGCATACCTGAGGCAAGCTTTCCGGCAGTGCACTAGTCTTTGCCTTGGTGGCACCAGCCATTTTAGCCAACCTGGTTTTCCATTTTAGGATGAAACCTCTTCTCACCCACACTCTGTTATTCATCTCCTTTTTTTTATGTTGCGGCTTTTGAGCCGGGTCGTAACAGCAACTGTGACGAGGTTTTCAGCCTGCCATGAGGTCTGCTCTTGCTTCTTAAAATTCTCCACTGCCGGCATGTTTTCTAAGGCTTTTATTTCATTTTTATCCCCTTATAATGATGTTGGTGTCCCAACAGATCCTTTTAAGAACATTGCCTTTCTATCTGTCCTTGTAAACGAGTCCCAATTGTACAGTCTTCACCATGTAAAACACCACTTATCGATTCTGTTTTGGTGTACCCCAAGGTTCTCTTATGGGGCCTGTGTTGTTCTTGTTATATTTGCTCCCCCTTGTGCTCATTCTATCCCCCTTAAAGGACATCTCTTATCACTGCTATGCAGATGATGTTCAGTTGTGACCTTGTTTCACCCAAATGAAATGTCTGAACTCCATAGTTAATTAAAGTGCCTAGACACTGTTAAACATTGAACGGCAGACAGTTTTCTTGAATTAAATCAAGATAAAACTGAAATAATTCACTGTGCACCAGAAAAGTGCCCCCTTGAGTGCCCCCTAGACTCTTTAACTGTCTCTCGGATTTGCGTTGTGGCTTCGAAAGGCTTGGTTGTATATCTTGAGAAATTACCAGACTCATAGAAATGTAGTGTGTGGACTTTAAAAAAAAATTTGTAGGCAGTGTTTTGGAGCCATTTTGCAGTGTTCAATGACCAGAGCAATAAAACATGAAAGCTCTCATCATGTCAAATTTCATGAATTTAAAAGCTTTCCAAACCTGTTAAAAACTAGCCTGTGTTTCATGACTGCCATTCTACCAGGGTTTGCTGGTAAATGAAAAATTTTCCACTGAAGAATCATCAAGGTCTATTCTTTTTTTATTTATTTGTTTGCCTGTGCCATTTGGTTCTTTAGCCGTCAGAATTGTTGTCTGAAGACCAACATGGAGACCCAATGGATTTACTTTGCCATCACAGCCTTGCCATATTGGTCCATTTGATCTACCTTTGTTGTTATTATTTATTTTATTTTATTTTATTTTGAGTTGTTACAGACGGGACAGACATGACTGAGGGATAGGAAAGGGAGAAAGAAAGAGGAAGGAAAAGAAAAACAGAAGGGAAGAGGGACAGTGAGAAAGGAAACTTAAAAAGAGAAAGAAGAGAAAAAAAATCTGCAAAACAGCGAGGCCGTGAAAGGTGAACTGCGTTATAGTGAGGGACCACTGTAATATTATAACAAATATGATATAGAGCGCTACACAGTCCATCCTTCAGTTCATCCTTAAGAACTTTAAAGTGCTTTACCTCTTTTTATGGTATGGTAAACAGAAAAAAGGTAAATTTAGTAAATTTCATCCATACGAATGAAGCACATTGCAGTTGTCTTAAATGCAATGCTATTTTAAAGAAACTGTATGTGATTACACTGTGATTTGGGTCACACATCAACAAGGTAACTCCTACTTAATCCATTTAATACTACTAGCTAGACAAGTCTGAATATTTCTGTGTATTAATCGACACACTGTTGTCCAGTTAGAGTTAGGGCTAGGAAGAGGATGATGCATAGACAATCTGGCAGTGCAATTACAATGATCACACTACTACTTTTCCATGTACAGTGGTTTGCAAAAGTATTCGGCCCCCTTGAACTTTCCCACATTTTGTCACATTACAGCCACAAACATGAATCAATTTTATTGGATTTCCACATGAAAGACCAACACAACGTGGTGCACACGTGAGAAGTGGAACGAAAATCATTCATGATTCCAAACATGTTTTACAAATAAATAACTGCAAAGTGGGGTGTGCGTAATTATTCAGCCCCCTGAGTCAATACTTTGTAGAACCAGCTTTTGCTGCAGTTCCAGCTGCCAGTCTTTTAGGGTCTGTCTCTACCAGCTTTGAAGATCTACAGACTGAAATCTTTGCTCATTCTTCTTTGCAAAACAGCTCCAGCTCAGTCAGATTAGATGGGCAGCGTTTGTGAACAGCAGTTTTCAGATCTTGCCACAGATTCTCGATTGGATTTAGATCTGGACTTTGACTGGGCCGTTCTAACACATGGATATGTTTTGTTTTAAACCATCCCATTGTTGCCCTGGCTTTATGTTTAGGGTCGAGGTCCTGCTGGAAGGTGAACCTCTGCCCCAGTCTCAAGTCTTTTGCAGACTCCAAGAGGTTTTCTTCCAAGATCGCCCTGTATTTGGCTCCATCCATCTTCCCATCAACTCTGACCAGCTTCCCTGTCCTGCTGAAGAGAAGCACCCCCAGAGCATGATGCTGCCTCCACCATATCTGACAGTGGGGATGGTGTGTTCAGAGTGATGTGCAGGGTTAGTTTTCCTCCACACACAGCGTTTTGCATTTTGGCCTCATCTGACCAGAGCACCTTCCACATGTTTGCTTTGTCCCCCACATGGTTTATGGCAAACTGCAAACGGGACTTCTTCTGGTTTTCTGTTAACAATGGCTTTCTTCTTGCCACTCTTCCATAAAGGCCAACGTTGTGCAGTGCACGACTAATAGTTGTCCTATGGACAGATTCCCCCACCTGAGCTGTAGATCTCTGCAGCTCGTCCAGAGTCACCATGGGCCTCTTGGCTGCATTTCTGATCAGCGCTCTCCTTGTTCAGCCTGTGAGTTTAGGTGGACGGCCTTGTCTTGGTAGGTTTACAGTTGTGCCATACTCCTTCCATTTCTGAATGATGGCTTGAACAGTGCTCTGTGGGATGTTCAAGGCTTGGGAAATCTTTTTGTAGCCTAAGCCTGCTTTGAATTTCTCAATAACTTTATCCCTGACCTGTCTGGTGTGTTCTTTGGACTTCATGGTGTTGTTGCTCCCAATATTCTCTTAGACAACCTCTGAGGCCGTCACAGAGCAGCTGTATTTGTACTGACATTAGATCACACACAGGTGCACTCTGTTTAGTCATTAGCACTCATCAGGCAACGTCTATGTGCAACTGACTGCACTCAGACCAAAGGGGGCTGAATAATTACACACACCCCACTTTGCAGTTATTGATTTGTAACAAATGTTTGGAATCATGTATGATTTTCGTTCCACTTCTCACGTGTGCACCACTTTGTGTTGGTCTTTCACCTGGAATTCCAATAAAATTGATTCATGTTTGTGGCTGTAATGTGACAAAATGTGGAAAAGTTCAAGGGGGCCGAATACTTTTGCAAGCCACTGTGTGTGTGTGTGTGTGTGTGTGTGTGTGTGTGTGTGTGTGTGTGTGTGTGTGTAAGAGAGAGAGGACGGAACAGCTTTTTTGTACAAGTCCAGGATGGTTATAACATCACATTGCATGTAAAACAAAACTTTTAATCAGATTTATGTTTTTTTATGAAAAAAAATATGTGCAGAAAACTGCTGGTAATGAAAAGATGTCTGTGAACCCACAAGAAAAGGTGTAGCTTAGTTTGACAAGGCGTGTTATACTGTAAGGTAAAGCCCTACAATGATACAGAGAAAACTGAAAATCCCAACAATCAGGTGACCCCCTATGAGCAGCACTTTGGCGACAGTGGGAAGGAAAAACTCCCTTTCAACGGGAAGAAACCTCCGGCAGAACCAGGCTCAGGGAGGGGCGGCCATCTGCCTCAGTTGGTTTGGGGTGAGGGGAGGAAGACAGGGCAAAGACATGCTGTGGAAGAGAGCCACAGAAAAATAATAACTAATGATTAAATGCAGAGAGTATTTAAACACGAGTAAGTGCGTGAGTGGGGGTGAGTGAAGGAGAAACTCTGTGCCATGGAAAGCCTGAAGGAGCCTAGGCCTATTGCAGCATAACTAAGCGTCACCCAACCCAGTCCTAACTATATGCTCTGTTAAAAAGGAAAGTTTTAAGCCCTTTATCTTAAAAGCAACAGTAGGGCATCTGTCACAGAAGAGTGGTCTGAAAGCTGAAGGCTCTGCCTCCCATTCTGCTTTTAAATATCTAGAAACCACAAGTAAGCCTGCAGTGAGAGCAAAGTACTCTATTGGGGTGATATGGTACTATGAGGTCTCTATAATAAGATGGAGCCTGATTATTCAAGACCTCGTATGCAATGAGAATATTTTTAATTAGATCCTGGATTTAACAGGGAGCTAGTGAAGAGAAGCCAGTATGGGTGAAATATTTCTAAATATTGCTATTTCTTGATTAAGAGATGATTAACTTGGGAAGACCACGTGGCGCTAACTGCTTGCAGTAATATCTATTTGCACAAACTTATTTGCAGCAAGGATATGGATGCATTAACAGGCATTGCAAGCAATTGTTCTTTCCCATTTTTAATTTCTAGGGTAAGGAGTAGTCTGCAAGGATACATTCAAGATCTCGCTGCTGTCAGAAAGCAACAGAATCACATGCTGTGAATGTTCCTCTATTGGGCTACATAGAACTAGCTTGGCATATTATCCCATGCTACAGTGCCTTGTACAGCAAGTTCTTGTGTGTCTTATTTGTCTGCAGGCTACATGTTCATAACGAACACTAACGAAGAGAAATTACCCTTTTAGCTTTAAGTTCTCTGTGTGGGCTACACAAAGACACATACATCTGACATGTAACTTAGCAGTGGAAATGGCTTCTCAGCTACATTTTAGGTCTTTCTTTGTCAAAAGCTTAACAGACATGGACACTAATGCTGCCACACAGCACAAAAGGCTGCAGTGTGCTTGTGTGTCTGTGTGTGATGGTGATCTGGCAAATCTTTAACGGCTTAATGAGGTAAGCAACAACATGCCTGGGGCCATGTTGGAGACAGAACACACACACACACACAGTCACAAAAGCTTGTGAGCTAAAGATAGTTGCTATTTGAGTTGTCAAACGTCAGTGAATCATAGGGTCACACAGAGTTGACCTTAGGGTGGCAAGACACTGATGAGTAAATTTCTTTATTACCTCTAGCATTTATTCTGCTGTATGACACAGTTGCAAAACAATAGCATGATATTCAGTTGTACATTATAAAGCAGAGCTCATGCAAATTGTCAGACTCATTTTTTCAGGTTTTTAGGAAACGACCATGTCTGTACAAAAAAGCAAGAAAAACATGCACCTCTTTCTGCTCTAGCCAGCTGTCTGCAGAATCAGACGTTGTGATATCTTTATTGTAAAAAAAATGACAATGAGATCAAAACACACTCATGTTTTAGCTATTTTTTGTTATTTACTGGCTATCGTAGCGTCCATAAACTTGGTAATACTGACAGAAAACCATTTAAGGATGTGGAATATACTCACTGACTTTGAGCTATGAGGTCATTAGGGGTCATTAGCAGTGCTGGCGCTGTCCTGTACCATGAGGTCACTGCTAATTACGTTGGCCTTAAGATTAGACAGTACAACACACACACACACAGGCCCCATACAGTAGGCCCATACAGCAGGATAGAATGGATAATGTGATTGTACTAATGGCTGGACATCAAACATGAAACATGAGTTAATGGATGGGACCACCATGGCAGGCACACAAAGTCAAAAAAGAGGAAGAAAGGACACAGAGACAGGCATGTGCTTATACAGATACTGTACTTTGCATGAATATTGCTTTTCACTCGTTTTTTAAACGGAGTGACACTGAATTAAACTTTTTTTGGTGTAATTGATTCTAGATTTTTGTAGTTGACTGTAGACTTTAAGTTTGAACAGAAATTTGCAATTGCAGTATTTTAAAACATGCCATTGAGGCTTTTGAATTTTTTTAAATTATTTTTTTATCCCTTTATATAAATTGTTAAGACTGTTAATTGCTAAGTCTTCGAGCCAGGGAAACAATTCCCATTTGGGCTTGTGTCAGGAAGGACATCCACCAAATCAAACATGTGGAGCTACTCACTGTGGCGGTCCCTGGTGACAAGGGAGCAGCTGCAAGTAGCATGTATAAATTAAGTTCTAGTCAAGTTAATGCAAATATTAAGGTTAATATTCATACATTCAGCTGTGCAAGTGCTTTTAAACTGATATGAGAGGAAAATGCATGCACAAGACGATAAAAAAAAATCAATCAAACACTAATGCCAAGAATGGAGAGTGTGACTTCACTCAGACTTGTGCAGGCGCAGTGAGAACACGTAAACTTTACATAGAAACAGGGAGATTCTGACCCAGACCCTGCTCTGAGCCAACATGTCACCTGTTTATGTTGGCAAAGTTACAGTAGTGCCAGCTGAGTTGGAACGTTTCACCCAATAAAGCTGCAAAGAGGTTTGGTCTGACTGAATACGGGATATCAGTGTTGCTGAATATGGAGGACTAACTTTAACTGAGTATTGCCCGATCGACCGATCACTGTGAAGTATGCTTTTCAGTAGATATAGAATTATTTGTACTTCATGAGACAAGAAAATGTTAAACACTGATTTAAAGCATAGACTAACATTCTGTCAGAACTCTATTGCCCTGTCTATAATGCAGCATAGTTATCAGAGCAGGAGGAAACCAGGCTTGACCCACTATCCTTTTGGATCACTTCAGTGCTGTCTTAACTCCAGTTCTTGCTGAACTGAAGCAAAATGCCAAATCCCTCCTTGCAGCAAAATCAGTGTTATTGCTGGCTGTGACCCAGCTGCACTCTGACAGTACAGTTCATTTGTACTAGTAGACTAGAAGGTCCAGGATGGGACAGGTTAGTGTCCCAAACTGCCTATGGAAAAAACTTTTCATTTGTTAAAATATCAGGTGCAGATCTTTCAGAGTCACAACCTGGTAAAGGGAAAACCCAAAGAAGCAAGAGCAAAGACGTGCAAAAGAGGCCACTGGAGCATGGTGTAAACTAGAGCGTTTACTAATTTAACCCTGATAAAGATTTTGTTAGGGTAGCAGGGTGGCAGGGTGGTTAGCACTGTTGCCGCACAGCAAGAAGGTCCTGCGTTCAATTCCACCATCAGGCTCCAGTGGGAGTGAATATAAGTGCGAATGGTTGTCTGTCTCTGCGTGTTAGCCCTGCGACAGACTGGCGACCGCTCCAGGGTGTACCCCGCCTCCTGCCCTATGACAGCTGGGGTAGGCTCCAGCGCCCCTACGCGAGCCTGAAAAGGATAAGCAGATGGATGGAAGATTTTGTTTAAAAATAGGCATGCTTAAGAAAAAAAATGAAATACTGTTAAGGCTGCAGCTTTTTTTGCTCTACAAGCATGTATGAGATGGAGAAGTAGTGCTAGCCAAAGATAGAGAGGGAGAGAAGAACAGTGTTAACAAACCGTGTTGGACTGCAGCAATTTATCAGAGTGTCAGACTGTTTATTGAAAAGACTGCTGCTGGAACGAGAATTATAAACATTGTCTGTACTGTGTCTAACCAAAAGGAAATAAATCTATTTTATTCTATTCTTGTCCATAGGTAGGCAATATAAGTGGCTTTTACAATAAACAAATAATAAACTGGAAAAGGTGAACCCTAGTTTTCTGGCAGTAAGCTCAAGAAAAGCATGACCTGATACGAGTAATTTTAGTAGTTTTACTGCAAATAAATAAATAAAATAGTAATAATAAAAGTCTCATTTGCATCAAGTGCTTTAAGGCAACTGAAAACTGAAGTAAATCTTTATTATTTGCCCTTCAGCAAAGAACCAGCTTTAAATGGCAGCTTTAGGAACTTTTCACTAGCAGCCTATTGCAAAAACTGATAACTTTTTCCGGTTTGACATCATAAAATCATATTTTTATACAAAGATAATCTCAGCATGGCACGCAGTACATGCTTAAAAGACTTTATGAGGAAAGTAGATGAAAGTCATGTCCTTAAGATACAGATAACATTTTTGCTGGATAAAATCCTGCAAAATCCTGACACTGAGAGATGCATCTAGTCCTTAAATTGATGCATCTGCTGTTGGCCAAAAAACCCCAGACATGTTTCCTTTTAACAGATTTAAATAAAATAAGACTTTTTATTGCTACTGTATGTGTATGAACTGAAATATCATTCCAAATGAAACCAGGAGCTGCTGGTTTTACACACAAATGTCCTCCGGTGATGTACGAGACTTTCATAATAATTTTTTAACGTGAAGGCTCACTGTTATGAATGATCCCAAACCATACATTTTTCCTAAGCAAGTAGTTTTTAAGTGTTTAAACCAACCAGCAAGTAAAACCAAAAAGAAAAGGCAAAAAAGATATTATTCAAAACAACAACTAAAGAGTAGCAATTGATGCAGGGCACAACATTCCCAACTAGACTTCTGGCTGACAAACCTGCAACTGACTACTCAACCAGTGTGCAGACTTGTAGAGCTTCATATGGATCTTCATCATTTTAGCTAACCGGAGAGTCTCATTGCCCCTTTGTTGGGGTACATCAGAACATAGTTGACTTAATACTGATTTAAATCAACTTAATGCTGAGTTGACTTAACACCAGTGATACCAAGAATCTTAAACAATGCTTAAAAATGCTCTTGGCAGAAATTCCGAAAATATACAGTCTCCATTTACTACTACTACCTCCCCCCCCTCCCTCCCCCCCCCTCTCTCTCTACCAGCAGACAAATGAGATTTCCATTTTTTTAGAGCTTTATTTATGGTCAGTTGGCTCTGTGCCAGAAACTCCAGCATCACTCACGCACTTATCCACACATCCATACGCACATGCTACTCTATCTGTAGCACTGCTTTAAGAATGGCTTCCTGTAGTCCAAACAAAATGTAAACACAGGGACAAGAAAAAAAGAGGGCGAGGGAAAGAAAAAAGGGAAGGAGACAAGGAATCCAAATTGTACTTTTCACTGGTTGACTCATTCAGTTTATAATCAGTTAACATGTCTTTGTATTGTTGATAGTTCACTTGTATTCCTGACATTTATCCTACATTAAAGTATAACAATTCTGAATGTATATATATTTAATATCATATAAAATGAAAGTCAGATCAACATGTACTGAGTCAGGCACATAATCCTAAATAATTATTTGAATAATAAATTGATGAACATGTTCAGTGTATAGTGTGAGCGCTGTGAGCTGGTTTTGTTCAGGCTTGTTTCTGTTGATCTCCATGGAGACAAGTGTTTCCAAATAAAAAATAATCAAAATAATTTCCATCAAAGTAAAATTGTAAAGACTTCCTCTAAAGGACATATCACTAAAAGATGAAGAGAATTTGGACAAGTATCTGTGTACAAGGGACAAGACACACACATCGACGCTCACACTAGACGGGATAACAGAAGGCCAAGAACTGATCTCCTGAGTTCCCAGAATCGCGCAGACAAAAAGGATTCAACTCTGTGAGATGTGCTGCTGCTTGAAAAGGGCACATTTTCTTGGTTTAAACCTTTGATATTTTCTCTGTTCTTCTGTTCTGTTGTATGAATTTTACAGAGCATACCAACTTTTTTGAATGTTGGGTTGTAAACCCACTATTCCCATATCAAGACTTACTTTGGAAAAAACAGACTTTGTCTTCAATGACAATACTTTTTTGGTCATGGTTTTTGATGGTTTTTATACTGTCAGGTCCAACTAATATCACAGAGCTCAAAGGAATGAAAAATGTTAAAAATGGCTCCCAAGTAAGGGACAAGGTCTCAAGGAGTTACAGATAGCTTGTGATAAATTCAAATAAGATGTTTTTTTGGAATATGAGATTTTTAAAAAATGTGAATGTGAAGGAAACTAGTTTGTTTTTCCACATCTTTGTGACTTGTGCTGCTGCTCCTAGTACCAGATGCTTTGTTCTCCATGTAGTAACTTAACACACAAAATAGTGCATTTTTTGCAGAATGCGTTGCCAGGCATGAATCATAAAGCAGACTATGGGATATGATCGACAGAGGCACTTAGCTGGGTGAACACACTGTGGCAGCAATAAAAGTGAATTTGAACCATACTGTTTGCCTGGTAGTCACGCTTTGCAGAACACATCTGCATTGCACCAAAATCCACTCTCTGGACCAGTGTGAGACGGTCATCACAAAGGAGGGAGGATGAAATGGATGAATTTGGCACCTCAAGCCCTAACTGATGTCTATCCTTTACCAGGCTCACCAAAGAAGCAGAGTCTGCCTCTCTCCATGCTTTGATAAGGTTTAGGTAGTATGTTTGTGTGGCTCCAGTTCTGCTCCATGGCACAAGTTCATAGTAAATGATAAATGGATGGTAAATGGACTGGTTATATAGCTTTTCTACTCTACCTGAGCACTCCAAGTGCTTTATAAAGTATAGTGTATGTCCCGGACTCACTGGGTGACCACAAAGGGTGAGTACAGACTACTTGGTGAGTAGTTTGGAGCTGGAAGAAAGACTGTCTCCTGGTATCAATTGTCTCAGTCTAGCCCTTCTGTTGTATAGGTGCTGCTGGCATTCCTGGAGCAAATCCTCCCATAGTAGTCTCCCCAGCATGTGTAGTGTTGCTTCATGTCCAAGACGAACTGAATCTTGGATATTCTTCCCAGCTTTCCTTAAATAATACAATGATCGACCGTGCGTCCTGCCAAACAATAATGGTACAAAGGGAGAAAAGATCGGTCTGAGGAGGTAGACGTTTAGTCAGACTTATTTAAAGCCTAGTAATTTGCACGGTTGTTTTATCAAGCGAGACATGAACAATGTGCCCTGACAGTCAGTACCTCTTTCAGGATGCTGATTTAGGAGATGACCTGAAACAGCCCCTGACTACACTCTTTGCAGAGACTCTGTTTTGGGATACTGTGTTGCATAAATAATACAAAGTGATATCCCAACACACTCTGGTGAAATGGCATGATCGAGTCCATGCTCAAACTGGACCTCCATTAAAGGTAATGTGTTGCCAGCTGACATTCCAGGCAACATGTGCACCACCAGCACACATCCCCCCAGTTGCAGGAACAATAAAATTCACTACAATTTTGCTGTATCTCATGTGACCAGCCATTATTATAACTCCTCTCTGGAGCAATTGGCGGACTGCATGCAGCACAAGAATCACATTTGCCTATCTGTCGTCAGTAAACCCTTACACATTGTCCCACCAAGTTTTTAACCCACTGGACCAATCGGTATCGAGAAGTAAAGAGAGCTAATCAAAGCCTTAACTCTATACTTTTTGCCCTTGTATTTAATTTCTACGGACACTATGGGATATTTATGCCTGCATCTCCAGCACTCCTGCCCTGACATCTGCATGACTCCCTGTGACCTGGATGCAGTCCCTGAGTTGCCAGGACCTGATGAGATGAGGCAGAGAGAAAATGCTTAGTATGGTGTGTCTCTGATGGACGTTCTAAGGAGCCCAACAGACATCCTTGAGCTTGTCTCACGACGCATGGCCTCTCTGGAAAGCAGGGGCGTTATCCACTGTGAACACTCTTCCGTGGCCACTGGCATGCCTGCACCAAGAACTAAGGGAGAGAGAGCTTTTGTCTCTGTGGCCCCCAGACTCTGGGACTGTCTTTATCTGAGCTTGAGGTCTGTGGACTCAATAGTCTCTTTAAAAAAAAAAAATTAAAAACTCATGTTTTTGGAATTGTGTTTGTTAACTTTTTTTGTTTTTATTTGTTTTAAATGCTCTGGTATTTTTCTATGATGCACTTTGTGATTTCTATCTTGAAAGGTGCTATATAAATAACATTTTGCTTACTTAACTCCGTGGCCTCGAACATATCCAGAAAGGATTCAGGATCATCCCACTCCGCATCTTGTGCAACGTGATCACTGGTAGCGGCAGCGCTTGATGAAATGACTCAGACAGAGCTAGAGTCTCCAACAACTGCACTGTCACTCCGTTTGCACCAGCATCTTACGCTGTTGCTGGTGCACCACCACCTACTTGGGATGAGTGGTGGCTAGCTCTGTCACATCTGTGCCACAGCCTGGCTGCAGGTCCTATGGGTCTGACATGTGTGTCAGGAGGGTGGATGCCACTGTAGCAGGACTTATGTTACTGGGATACCCAACATGACCCTGGAGGTGCTTGGTTCATATTCAGTTTTATTGCACGTACACTGGGTTTGCTCAGCTATTTCCATTGCTGGTCTTCCTCCATCTGCACTGTTCTCTGCACACTAGCTCAGTCCTTATCTTCTGGTTCTAGCCTGCTTCCCTGTAGAAAGGGAAGGCATCATGACTCATCATTTGCCACTATGGAGATAATTTTCAGAATAGATACTTTAACTCAGTGAGAATCAGGCCAGGTGCAAATTATATGCAGTACAATTGGGCATCTCACTGCTGCCAATATAAGTTACAATATTCTTGAGTCTATTTGAGTCTGGCATGTTTTTGGGCAAATTTTCTACCAGTCTCTAAAAGAACTGGTCCAAGTGTATGGCTCAAAGCTGTGCAGTGCCAAAACAACATATTTCTCTTCTCCATTACTTCTTGCAGTCTGATGAACAACATCCAGAGCCTTCAGGAACTCGGGGCGGACCTCATCCACACCAGGGGGTCTACCGCCAAGAAGTTGTTTAACTGCCTCAGTGATCTCATCCCCAGACTCTGCTTCCTCCTCGGAAGACGTGTCAGTGTGATTAAGGAGGTCCTCGAAATATACCTTCCACCCGCCCGTCAATTTTCTCAGTCGAAGTCAGCAGCGCTCCGCCAGCACTATACACAGTGCAGGTAGAGCACCGCTTTCCCCTCCTGAGACGTCTGACGGTTTGCCAGAATCTCTTCGAGGCAGTCCGAAAGTCTTTTTCCATGGCCTCTCCGAACTCCTCCCACACCCGAGTTTTTGCTTCAGCCACTGCCCGAGCTGCATTCCGCTTGGCCTGTCGGTACCTGTCGGCTGCCTCCGGAGTCCCACAGGCTAACCAAGCCCGATAGGACTCCTTCTTCAGCCTGGTGGCTCCCTTCACCTCTGGTGTCCACCATTTGGTTCGGGGATTACCACCACGGCAGGCACCAACCACCTTGCAGCTGCAGCTCAATGCAGCAGCTTCGGCAATGGAGACGCTGAACATGGTCCATTCGGACTCAATGTCCCCAGTCTCCCTCGGAATGCTGTTGAAGCTCTGCCGGAGGTGTGCGTTGAAGATCTCGCGGACTGGGGCCTCTGCTAGACGTTCCCAGCACACCCTCACTACACGTTTAGGTGCACCAGGTCTGTCCAGCGTCCTCCCCCGCCACCTGATCCAACTCACCACCAGGTGTTGATCAGTTGACAGCTCAGCCCCTGTCTTTACCCGGGTGTCCAGAACATATGGTCGCAGGTCTGGTGATACGATTACAAAATCGATCATCGACCTACGGCCTACTACGGCCTACAGCCTACTACGGCCTACAGCCTACTACGGCCTACCTACTCACATCCCCAGGCTTCTACCTTTCTACCTATAAAACCCGGAGAGCAGCCAAATGGCTGGTAGGCTTTTAGCTAAGCTTTAGCTTCAGCCAAGTGGAAGCTAAATTGGCTAGTCATTCATATGTAAATTAGGTTGTTACCTGGGAATTCTGGAGGGAGGGGAGTGGGGGTGTGTGATTGAGGGGGTGGGGGAGCTGCTAAAAGCTGTGCACTTCCTTTTGTGTTTCATCTTGATGCATTCTCAATCATCCAGGGAAATAAATCTCCAAAAGTCACCAACTTGGATTGTTTCAGTTTGCCGTCTTAGGGAGAAATCAACACACATGGGTGTATGTCCTTTGTTGCTGAGATTTATTGATAAAAACAGTACAAAAAACCAACCATTTGTACACATTTTTACAAATAATAATAAAAAGTGAGTGAGTACATTTCAACATTTTCAGCATAAGCGCAGATGACAGTCAGGACCCGTTCCCCGACCCTAAGGCGCAGGGAACAAACCCTTTCATCCACCAGGAAGATCCCCAACGTACCGGCAGCAAGCTGCCTCTCACCAGGGGCAACTCCAGACTGAGACAGAGTCCAGCCCCTCTTCAGGAGACTGGTTCCAGAGCCCAAGCCATGCATAGAGGTGAGTCCGACTATATCTAGCCAGTACCTCTCAACCTCACGCACTAACTCAGGCTCCTTCCCCACCAGAGAGGTGACATTCCATGTCCCAATTGTTTTATTTCTGTTTTATTGAGACATGTGTCCTAGCGTCTGTAAAAAACTGTAAGATATTAATAAATAAAATGTTAGTTTTTATATAGTTTAGTAGCACCAGCAACTCACTTTGCTTTCTGTATTTACTTTATCTGCCATCTTCACCTTTGGAGCATAATGCAACTGCATGGTGCAACGTAAATATAAAGTGGTTGGAGTGAACAAGTGTTTAAACATTTACTTTTTTTCTTCTTTATGAGGTGTTTTGCACCAACAATTTGTGATCAGATGCTGGCAAATAGAGAGTGGAATATTAGGCCTGTTACTGTGTACAAATTTATGTGGGAGCTGGAAACGAGCATGTGTACAATCTGATTCTGTTTTTTCTGTTGCCTTGGGTTGTTTTTTTTGACACATACACTTTCAGTTATTACCGTGTACACAATTATTATTCTTGCTACACCTCTCTGAGTTGGCACCCTCATTTGATACAGGCCATTCACTGCTTTCAGATGAGAAAGACTGCTGGGTCTTTATGCGCAGTGTTGTCTGTCTGAATGCAGCCTCACTCTCTTCACAAGTGTTTGCAGAGTACTCCTGGCTCTGGCTTTGGAAAATCTGCTGTGAAACATAAACATGTTGAAGAGTTTTAGATAGGCTTGTAGGTCAGACACCAGTACAGTTACAAAGAAAATGCAAAACAGAGTTTATTTAATTCTGTGGTGGATTACAGACAATTTCCAAAGCATAGAAATGATTAGCGGTGCTGTACGACCAATCAAGAATATTATTCACTGCATTTCCCTTCACTAACTGAATTAGTAGTGAGTATGTAGTACATAGAGTATATAAACCACTGCAGATTAGTGTTTAAATTATGATACGATGCCCAACTTTGCTTGGATGAAGGATTCATGTTACTTTCAGATATCTCTGATATCCCCCCATGAGAATTATACATCCCATTTAATATTAATATTGTAGACTTGTTTGTCTTTTACATCAACTATCAGTGCACATGAAAATCCCATACATTCTATATGCATTTAAACTCAAAGTACAGGGGTCTCTCTGTGGATTCTGAGTGAAAAATGAAACTTCTCAGTGGGTGACATGGAAACCCTTCATGGGCTAACCCACTAAAGGGTCATAATTCTCTGGTCTAGGGGGAAGACCAGTTTTATTTAGCATATATTTCCTTAGAACATTTTCCTACTGCACTTATCCTACTTGTCCTCTGTTGGAACTCATTATAAGACCTAAGGATAAGTTGACACTGGAGATTTTAAGATCTAGCACTCTGGTTGCTTTGTAGGTTCTTGCAACAGTCAATTAATCAGAATCAGAATCATCTTTATTGGGCTCTGGTTATTTCTTTGCTCTCAGCGTACACAGCAGAGTAGACAAGAGACAATTCTGACAAGATGACACAGAACCAAATAACATATAAACCATATTTATGTTGCAAACATGCCAGAATAAATAAGGAATGGATGAGTTGTTAGTCCCCTTCGTGAATCGCTACCTTATCGTGGTGGAGGACTTTTTGTGTCTCAGGGATCCAAGGAACTATGTTGCCTGAAGGTCTCCCATTGCAAATTGGTCCTGGTTGAGGGACCAGACAAAGAGCGATTCAAAAGACCCCTATGAATATACAATCAAGGGAAGAGTTTACGCTGCCCGGGATAGGGTTACTGGGGCCCCGCCCTGGAGCCAGGCCCGTGGAGGGTGCCTGAGGGTGAACGTCTGGTGGCTGGGCCTTAGTCCATGTGGTCTGGGTGGGCACAGCCCGAAAAAGTGACATGGGCCCAACCTCCTGCAGGCCCACCACCTGCTGGAGGCACCATAAGGGTTGGGTGCAACGTGTGCCTGGTGGCGGTCAGGGCGGCAGCGGATCGACCTCCGGCTACAAAGGTAAGCAATTGGGTGATTGAATGTCACCCTTCTGCTGGGGAAGGAGCCTGGTGGTAACCCCCGAACCACATGGTGGACAGCTGAGTTGAAGGGAGTCACTAGGATGAAGAAGGAGTCCTATCAGGCTTGGTTAGCCTATGGGACTTCGGAGGCAGCTGATAGTTACCGACAGGCCAAGTAGAAAAACTCCAGAGTGGGAGAAGTTCAGAGAGTCCACGGAAAAAGACTTTTGGACTGCCTCGAAGAGATTCTTGCAAACCATCAGGCGACTTAGGAGGGGAAAGCAGTGCTCTACCTGCACTGTGTATAGAGCGGGTGGAGCGCTGCTGACTTCGACTGAGAACATTGTTGTGCGGTGGAAGGAATACTTCGAGGACCTTCTTAATGCCACTAGCTCATCTTCCGTGGAGGAAGGAGAGTCTGGGGAGGAGGGGGACGACTCACCTATCTCTGGGTGCGAGATCACGTAAACAACTCCTATCTATCTATCTATCTATCTATCTATCTATCTATCTATCTATCTATCTATCTATCTATCTATCTATCTATCTATCTATCTATCTATCTATCTATCTATCTATCTATCTATCTATCTATCTATCTATCTATCTATCTATCTTTGTTTGTATAAGACTGTATACACAGCTTGCCTTGATTCAGCAGCAGATGTTTTAAGTACAAACTCTATGTGACTGTCCTAAGTGGGCTTTGGAGAGAAGCTGTACAGATCTCTGCTTGTTTTGGTGTGCCCTGTAGCGCCTACCAGGGGGAAGGTGTTGGAAAAGGTTTTATTTGAGTTTTTCTACAATATTAAATAGGTCTTTCATTGCCTACAATATTACACCCTACAATATCAGAAAGACACATCCAAGAATTCCCTTTTGACAGGAATAGAACCTTGCTGGCTGTCTCTTCTTACATCTCCTTCACATTAGAGTGGAAACTATGTTAGAGCTTTGCCATTAAGACAGATGACCACAGAGGGCGTTTGAGAACACACCATCAACTATAGACTATGTAATCTCCCTGTCCTAATTTAAAGACCGGTGACCACTTCACCCTGTAAAACAAACAGATCAGAGAAAAGAGTGAACTGGTTTTCACAAAAAAAATAAAGTGCAGAATGTATCACTGAAGTCTATGAACTGATTTGTAAACTTGGTTAATTAATTAAAAAAGCCCTACGAATAATATATGAGAACCTGGGGACAAAGGACAGTGGACAGACTTTAATAACTCATAAAAACACAAAATCAGCGTTAAAGACGTCTTTGGTGCCTAATCCAATGAAATTTTCCAATAAATCTTGTTCTTTTATCTTATAGTTAGTTCTGTTAATCAATCCATCCATTGCACCTGGTTTATCTCATGTTATGGTTTCCACCTGCATGAATGCAGTACTCTGACAGCTATAACAGTAAATGTTTACATGTACTTGCATGATTGGATTAGCCTATGTTTAATAAGGATATTGTATCAAATCAAGAAAAATCTGGCTTACAGAGCTCCTTCGTAATTTTAAATAAAAACACTTAAATGTGTATTTGGATTAGCGCTGAGCCAGAACTGAAAGATAGGATTACCCACACACTGAGGCCCCTGTTTGTCAACAATATAAAACCTCACACACACACACACACACACACACACACACACACACACACGTGTACAAACTACGTGACTGATTATTTGAGTTTAGGAAAATATGATAAAACATACAGTGTGTGTGTTTGAGTGTGTGTGTGTGTGTGTGTGTGTGTGTGTGTGTGTGTGTGTGTGTGTGTGTGTGTGTGTGTGTGTGTGTGTGCACGCGCGCTCAGTAAAATGTGGGAACAGACCAACTTATGAAAACTGAAAGCGTAGTTTGGACTACTTCTTAATGACCACCTAATTACCTGCACACAGACAGCTGATGTGATGCATTAATCATGGCACTGTTTGCATTTTTCTCTTAATTGTAGCTGTTTTCTAGCGGTGGTGATTTCAGACTTTCTAACTGTTGGAACAGTATTCCTCTATAGCAAGAGTAATAAACGAAGCACATGGGATTACTTGAAGCTTGTGACTAACATGCAGCATTAGTGCATGCAGTCTTCAAATTAAATTCAAATTCAAATTTTATTTGTCACGTACACAGTCATACACAGTACGATATGTAGTGAAATGCTTGGACAACTGCTCGTGACCTAAAGAAAACAAAAAAGGAAAAGGCTATGAATAAGATAGGAAATAAATATGAAAAATTAAAAAGGGTAAATTTAACTAGGAAGGAATAAAATATAAATTAAGGTTAAAAATGAAATAACTGTACAACACAAATTAGAATGAAGGGTAAATTTAACTGGGAGAATAAGATAAAATATATAAATTAAAGTTGAAAATAAAATAACTGTACAACAAAATACACAATATAGAACTATATAAGAATGTATGAAGAAATATAAATAAATATATATACAATAACAGCAGCTGTACAAGTATTAACCGGAAATGAAGAATATAGTGACCAGTGTTGTGCAAAACCAAAGTCCAGAAAGTCCAGTGTGTGTGTAAGAACCATATGTGTGGGTCAGTACTGTGTGGTGGTGTGATTGAGAGACCGTATCGCCTGCGGGAAGAAGCTCCTCCTCAGTCTCTCTGTGTTGGTCTTCAATAGCAAGTAGCTGGTATTTAAAATAATTTATTCTAAAACAGCATAAGATAATATTTAGTAACACTTTGTAATAACTGGTTTGAAATGGTAAGTAGACTTTAGTACTTAATAAGGTTAATTCATCGGTTTATAGAACATTAGATAGATCTTTCCAAGTTTCTACTAACATTTATGCAACTTTGTAACAGGTAAATAAATATTGCGCATATATTAATTTATTCTTTACTTACTTACTTTTATATTTGGATGTCTACCATAAAGTTGATGTTTAAAATAGTTGTTTTAGTATATCAGTAGCTTACCAGTAGGCAGGTAGCGTAGTAGGGTGGTAAATGTGTATTCACCAGCAGTTTGGTTTGTTTAAAGAGCTGACTGAAGATATTACTAAGGGTTAAAATACTTTCATTCACAATATTACTATGCAAGCTGAAAAAATGCTTCAGTTTACCAAGCAGGTGGGTGTTCTGCCAAAGTATCTATATGTAATATAATATATACAATTTTATTTGTGCTAATGTTAATATTAATGCTAATATTTGTAAGTCTAATTTTTGAGCCAGCTAGTGTAAAAGAACTAGTAGTGACAGTAAGCATGACAGTAAAAAAATGAATATTTGATAAAGTGGCTACAACACATTTTTAAATGTGGTTTTAAATACTTTCTGAAAAAATTAAAGGTAATAATTTGTATTTATTGCTTAATAGTTTGTATAAAAGCAATACATGGCTTCAACACAGTCTGGTGGTAGGTTGTGAAATTATATAGCAAAGTCCTAGTTATGAGTCCCTGCCACGTAAGTCCCACACCAGACCAATTCTTTTACACTTCCTTTGTAACTTTTTCTATTGTTTTCAAATTACTTTCTGATTATGTTTCAGCAACAAATCTACAAAAAGATGATGCTTGGATCTAAAGTATGCTCATCACAAGTTCAATGGCTCGGTGTCTTTTGGATTTGAAGTCTAAGATGAGGCAGTCGATGCTAGTCCCAGAGCTGGGACATCGAGGATGATATTTATCACCACAGCTGATCCACAGGAGAAGTGTACAAGCAGTTCTTTAAAAACAAAGTAGGATATGAAGCAGGTGCCTCAAAGACTAACTACCTTTTTATTTTTAAAGATACAGGGAGACAAAGGTTACACATATGTTAGTGATTATTATCAATCTATTGATGTGGTGATTTGCATCTCTGCCTACCTATCAAACAAGACCCTGTTATTTATTTATTTATTTATTGACCATGTGAGTGTACGTAAAAAGTGTATCATGATGTTTTTTGCTGTTTTCTCACATGACTGAGAATGCCCCTGCTCTGTTTTCATATCACGTCCTTTTCACAGTTTCAACCTGTGCAGTTTTACAAAACCTGTAATCCTTTAGATTAACCATCTCTTTGTTCTCTATGGCGCTGACAACATGGGGAGGACTTTCTGCGTGAAGTCTTCTCTTTATGGTCCACTTCAACAGTGTGTCAACCTCTTAAAAAGCATAATCCTTGTTTGGTTGAATGTTGTTTATTTGTTGCACCTTAAGGATGGTCTGTTTCACTGGCACTGAGAGTGAATTTGGATGTTTTGGGTTTCAAATGTAAATACTTTAAATCATCAGACCACTGAAGAATTAAGAAATAGTCTCCTTGTCTCCAAAAAAGGCCTTTGCTTGATTGTCCAAGAGATGCTGAAAAGTTAACTGTGGCTAAAAAATAAAAAAAATAATACAATATACAATATTTTTGGTCAGTCTGTCAAGTTAAAGCTTTAAGCCAGTTTTAATCATATTAACAATAATTTGAAAATGTATTGTTACACAGCTAAGATTTTAGAAAATCACGTCTAAAATATGCATCTAAATATATCTTGATTAAATAAAGATGTCTTTATTTTCATTAGCAGCTGTGTGAGTCTGTCTTGTTATGAAATTTGCATTTTTGTCCTATTAATTTTAAATGAGAATTCATGTTGTTGTACCGCAACATTATATTCATCTGTGCAAAGCTCAGCACACGGTTACCTACAGAACTGCATGTAGGTGTGAGCCCAGGTAACAACAACACTTTACTCTGAAAAGGAACTTCCGCTGCTCTGGAATGTACCTGCACATCATCAGCCTGACACACACACATAGCTTTACTCTCTCTCCGTCTTCCTCTCTGCCCCTTCCCCCTCCCTGCCTCCACCTCGCTCTCTTTCTTTCACACACAGACACATAACCCTGCTACTCTGTCAGATTTATTTATACAAAGGAGGAATGACTAAGATCAGAGAAGAGGGCATATAGGGGGATAGATGTGTGCATGTGTGCATGGTTGCATGTGTCTGTGTGTGAAAGAGAGAGAGAGAGAAGGATGTATAGAGAGGGAGAGATCAGGAGTCTGACCGACTGACCTACAGTCTAATTATGTATCATTATCAGGAGACAAACTGATCTAAATTACTGCAACAGCTCCCATTCACATAGATGGATTACACAGAGCAGGACGATGCACACGCACACACTCACGCACACACATAGAATCAGCTCCATTCAGCACTTAAACAAATATAAATCATATGCCTTCCTCACAGAGAATTCCTCTGCACATTCTGCAACCCCCATTTTCTCCTTAACTCTGTCTTCTGCACAGTCTAGCAGAGATACAACCGTTGGCAAAGATCTTTTACTCTGAAGCAGACATTAGTTTGAAGTATCTTTTCATAAAATTACACTTTTGTTACCATTAATAATAGTTTCATATAATCAGAATCAAACGATCAAATCCTTCATACAACATTTGCACTTTCAACTCATTTGCACAGTAAGACTGGAAACATTGTAACACTCCATTTCACATACCAAATGGCACACCTGTTGCTACGCTGCTGACAGGAAAGACTACAGCAAACATATTACAGTGTTTCCCAAGTTGTCCAGTCTTATAGCCTCATCGCCAACACTGATTCCTGTTTAGCCTCTAAAACCTCGTCTCTGCCACCAGAACACATCATTTTTATCCTGTATGGCTTTCTCTCCAACGCTGTTGTAGAGAGTTGGGGAAATGAAAAGTTATGCTAGACTGTAAATGACTGGCTTTACAAAGAAACTAATAAAAACTATAAAACGCTAAACTGATAAGCAAAACTTACTGAACCTTGAAATAAACTACAAACTTGCCCTTAAAGTGTCATATAGATGGAATTACCTCCATGAAAGTCAAATCAATGGAGCAATAGCTGTGTTTTTAGAAATTCTTTTTTTAAAACCTCATCGTTTTTATGTTTTTCTCAAATGGAATTTAGTTTTCTCAGGCTCATTGGTTCAACTGCTTGGTTACATTTATGAAAGGTCATAGTTTGGGTTAAATAAGGAAAGTTATTGTCACAACTCAGCGTTTTCCATTTTATGAGGTTGCCAAGAAGCAAGCATGGGCAACTCCTAATTTCACAGCCATTGTTCACACTCGTGAAATGAACCTGAGCAACAGTATCGAATCGCGACTGTCAAAAAAAGAGTGTGCTAGTGTGTTATATGCATATTAGACACACACAGTTCTTGTGTCTGTTTACTTTATGGTCACAAAGAAGGAAAAGACCTTCACTGCAACATGTTGCTGCGCAGTGCCGCTGCTATTTTCTTACTGTGTTGCTGGGACCCCAAAACATTTCATTTTACAGCGCCAGAAATCATTAACAACGACCTTACTTCAACTAAGTAAGTAGTGGTCTAGTGGAGGTTAACGTTTAAGCATTCAGGCACACACGCATGAAGTCAGTGGATTTCAATGATGTGTATGTGTCTGCATCACAGTCCTTGAGTGAGATGCTGCAGGTCTTGAAAATGTTGTTAGAGATCTTACAGTTACAATCTTACAATTATCTCAAGTTGCTTCCAAATTTATATTGCCAGCAAGATTTTCCAAGTATTTTAAATTAATCATTTGACAGTAGCCCCACCCAGTTAACCAGTTCATTTTATTTCAGGTGTTTATTTCACGCGTTTCCACAGCCTGGAGTACTGAACGCACACACAAAGCCCCCACCCCCACTGTCTCTCTTCAGATAAAGTAAATAAATAAATAACTATTTAAAAAATAGCGGTAAATTGCGTGTACATATTCAGATGTTGTATATAGCGTTTTCTTTAAATGATTGATGAACGGCAGCGAAGTTCAGATTCATTGATGACTCTGAACTTCGCTGGCAAATAAAGAGAATTAATAAAGATGTGGACCTCGTAGAGCCCAACTCACAACCAAAAAAGTTTGTTGTTTATTGATCTTTCCATTTGTATTCTTTGGGAAAGGCCGCGTCTTTGGGTCCAGTCAGTCACCTCGCCCTGATATTTTACCGGCTGTTTATTTACAATGAGATACATTCAGAGATTACTGTTAATTAATTAATTACTTACTTAATTAATAATAATAATATTGAGACCTTCAGTGGTTCGGTAAACGAAATGAATTTCTTTAATTATAGATCTGAAAAAATATGAGCTTAAATGCATTTCAGTGTGTTTAAATTTAACTATATCGCTTTAACGTTTTATTCATATACGATAAAAAAAACGGTTATTTGCGTAATAAAGAAATAAATATATAAATAAATACATTTTCAGTAAGCAGTGAGGACTGAACTTTTTAAACACTTGCAACCAAAATGTGGGTGCAATGTTTCCTGCTTTAATAAATCTAGACCTGAATAAAACCCACACAAAACTATAATGTTGAGATTTATATGCATATGTGGAGATGCGGACCGCTGCTTCGTTAGCCGAAGCATGCGCTGCGTCGTATTATAAAACTACGAATACACAACTCAAATGAGCTCTGTCAGAAATATAGGCTGTAAGCAGGTACTCCCGAACGCTTAGTGTTGCTGAGTGTTGGAATAAATTTGAATTCAAAGGAGATGAAAGATACTTTAACTCGTCTAGATTCACTATAATAGCTGCGTAATTGAATTAAAACTAGTATGAACATGAACACCAATCATGTTCAAAATTATTATTATTATTTTTATAAACAGGACCTATGAAGCTAGTCTCGTACACCCCCAAAGCATATTAAAGAATAGTAGAGGCCTCTTAATCTGATGTCAGCAGCAGAGACTTTCAGCGTGCTGTCACTGCTGACATGTTTCCTTAAATACGTTTTAAATGCATTAACAGTCTAAATAGTGAATTAAAATGCATATATGGTCCATAGAGTTTGGGCTATCTCGTCTGCATATTGCAGCCTTACTCTTGATAACAGAAACAAGAACTGGATCAGCATCGCTGTATTCTTGACTTTGGAGTGGTTTCTGCACGCGTGAACGTAAACCGCGCGCGCGCATCTGTGTATGCCAGCATATCTACTTAGCAGACCCACTGACATAAAAGTGAAGTAAACAGAGCCTGCAGACGGGGCCAGAGCAAGGGGCGGAGGCTCGCCATTGGTTGACTGAGGCAGTGAAATCCGTTTCTCCTCCCCGGTAGTGAAGATGACGTGGTGAATGAACCCCACTCTCCCTCTCTCTCACCGACAAGCTGGCTTTAGAATAGTTCAGTATCAACTAGCCACTTGTGACCCTGTGCCTGAACAGACCAGTCTTGCATTGCCAAACTGCCCTGAGCCTGACAGCTGACAACTGTCTCGAGAAAGATTAAATGGCGTGCAGGGTGGGGTGGGGGGGTGAAGAAGAGGAATACGCACTGAGTGGCCAGTAAAAGAAGAGACCTAAAAAGTTCTGCTGTGACTTTTTAAAGAGAAGATAAATGAGGAAAATGTCTTAGGAGGAGTCGTTTCAACACAACTGACAGGCCTCGCGACAGGTCGCTAGGACGGGTCCGGTGTACTGTCGCACGGAATACCGACCCGTATGGTCGGAAGTGATTGGCTTCGACCGCGGGGAATGAACTGAGGATGCAGACATCTACTCTGAGCGCTGCTGACTAACGAAGGTGCGATTGCTGCTGCAGCATCTGACAAGGACTTGTTCGCGCGCGCTGTGTGTGTGTGTGTGTGTGTGTGTGTGTGTGTGTGTGTGTGTGTGTGTGTGTGTGTGTGTGTGTGTGTGTGTGCGCGCGTTGGGGTGGGGGGCGCTCACGCGTGCCCGAGTGCGTATTTTTGTGTGTCACTATGAGTCTTGTCTCGGGCTTCCCTCACCACCCGGTCATGCACCATCACGACAGCCACCACTATTCGCTGCATGCGGCGGCGGCCGGTCGGTGTCACGAAGACACCGGTGCTCCACCGTACTTCACAAGCTGGTTGATAAGTCACGCGGATATGTCACCTACAGAGTATAGCCTTGCGCCCGGCTACAGCCCGGAGTACCATGGCAACAGCGGCAGTGGGTCAACCGTCGGACTGGACCCACACCATCACCACTACTATGGCCCTGGAGGGTTAGTTCCAGGACCCGGCACCATCTCGATGAACGGAACCACGGTCGGTATGCACCATCATCACCACACTCATCCTCGGACCGTGAAGCGAAGACCAACGGCCAATCGCAAGGAAAGGCGGCGGACCCAGAGCATTAACTCAGCTTTCGCGGAGCTGAGGGAATGTATCCCTAACGTCCCGGCCGACACCAAGCTGTCCAAGATCAAGACGCTGCGCTTGGCCACCAGCTACATCTCTTACTTAATGGACATCCTAGACAAGGACGAACAACACGGAGACACCCAGGCTTTCAAGGCCGAGCTAAAAAAGACGGAGGCTCGGGAAGAACGGCGGAAAAGAGAGGCGGTAAGATGTGCTCTACGGCCACTATTTGTTGTGAAAATGAGGTTAAAAGGTATTCATTATAATAATCGCTTAACGCAAACAGTACACATATAGTATTGTCTCTGGTTAGCTGGTTCATTAGTAAAGGAGTTATTAAAGGAAGGTTCTAACGCTGGAGTGGGCAGGATGGATTTAGAGTTACTTTCGAAGAAAAGTAACAACAGTTTAAAATCGGATTATAATTACAGGCAATTACAGATTTAGAATTCTGTACTGTATATCTGGCAAAGCAAGACACTCTTTTTTCCAAACCAAATGGATAAATCATTTCCAATGGTGACCTTATATTTAAGACGAATTAAATGAGTTTATTTTTACTCGACTCAACAAATTACCTAAGTTCACAAATTTGATTCACTCCTAACACTGAATTATTTCATATCGATTTATTTGACAAAGACGAATCATTGAAGGAGACATTTCAACACGTTGTTGGTAGGCAGCGTCTGACAGGAGACAATAAACATTCATTTTGTGCATCGTGGGATTTACTGAAGGTTCATAGTTCTTTTAAAACACTGAGTCACGCCGTTTACTTTCCACAAAATAAAAAATTGTGTAAAATGAACTTCCGAATAGTCTGGAATTTATAGAATACGGGGCATCTTTTCGTATCTAACTGCGGGTTGTTTTACATGATGTGAAGTAAAATCGACACATTTAAAATTGTACTTTTTGCTTTTGCACGAGTGCCCATATGTTTTTCCACAGCAGCCTATTCATAAAGCGGCATCAGCACACAGTTACTATATTTTACGGCTATTAGGTTTAATGTTCTCTACAATAATAGTGATAAATTCAGTTAACAACAACAGTAGTGGCACCGTAAATAAAGTTTTAACCAATTGTCTGCTGCAATTTGACCGAGATTCACCAACAAGCCGCGAATCTTCTGCATATTGAATGAAAACTAATGGACTGAATAGATAGAGCTGTTATCAGCTCGGTGTATATTAATTTGCACTGAATTTAAATTCCAGCATTAAGACGCATCCCTTATCCACGCAGACGTGATACTTATACTACTGTATAAGTGTGTAGACCTTTAGACATCCAAAACAGTCTCTACAGTGCTGTGCTGAGTGAGTGGGGTGGGGAACAGGCAGAGACCAAGCCAAAATCTACTGTGGTAGGGGAAAGGGGAAACAGCAGCACGGGCTTATGGTGTGCTAGAATTACACAGTACACAAATGGGGGGTAATCAGAGAGCAACATTTATTTGGAGATGGGCTGCTGAAATAGCCAATAAACTGAGAGCAAATAGTAAAATTGAAGAGTGTTTCCCTATTTTTGTAATAGTCACATGACTTCTTTTGCACTGATCACTCAAGCAAAAACATATATCATCATAAACATACAAAAAGATTACAAATACATGAAATAAGTCTACAGAAAGCTGGCTGCCATTCTCTGACGGTTTGGAGCCAGGAGGGCCAGGTGCTGCCATACAGACCGACCACTATTATGCCTGGAACACTATCATCCTTACAGCCAGTAACGCTATGTACTTTTGGTCACTTTTGGTACTTTTAGCTCTGGCTGCACTGCCAGATGTGTAATGTGGAAGCCATGGCTCCAGCTTTAGAGGGCTGTGTAGTTGTTTGCTATTTATTTGTTTGGCTAATCCAACAGTTGAAATTCCATTTCAACGGATTCTTACCTGCCTTTTGCATTCAGCTGACCCCCGCACACACTAGCATTTATCTGGCCAAAACATAGTAATATCAAACGGAGGCCATATTTATATTTATATGGTCATAGCTTATGTCACCGGTTCATGCTTCTGCATTTTCTTTATAATGCTTATTTATGTCAGAATAAATATTATCAGCACAACAAGTTGCCTTTCTTAGAGGGACCACTGAGCTTTGTCCTGCAGAGAAGATGAGTGTGGATGATGGCCATGTGTGGTATTGTTTGTTCAGCAGACAAACAATACCACAGCAGAGACTGGAGGAGAATAATCATTTCCTGTCTATTGTCTATAGGAAGTGTGGTGCATAATTGAAGCCAGAGAGCTTTCTTTTTTCCCTCATATTTCAAAAAGAGAATGTAGTCCACTTCATAACTCATGTCAGCTCTCTCATGAGACTCCTGGCTTGGGCTGAATGCACATTTTCACAGCCCAACAGAGACACTACAGCTGAATAAAATTATATCCTACGTGTCAACAGAATCCATTGATTAGTTTTAAAAAATCCGCAAAATAATTAATAAGAAGAAGCATCACTATGTTACATCAGTGAACTAACATAATGGCGCTTCTGTTCCTCAGCCTGGTCTTCCATTAATAATAAAGTGGGAAACCCAGAGGACAACTTACAGCGTCCTTAAGAGGACAGACCTCTAAGCTTGCAAATAAGGGGGAGGGGTGCGTGGCCGGTCTCGAGGAAATAAACTCAGTTTTGTTGTTGTTGTTTTGTAAGTTTACATCGCAGTGCGTAAAATAGGGAATTAAGATCTGGATATAACGCAATTCACAGAAGGTTTTTTTCCAGTTCAGTTTGTGTTTCGCTAGTTTCAAGGATACAGTCTGTTAACAATAAAATCCCTGGATGCTGGATTAACTTTTTTCAGGCCTTTGCTTTCACGTATTAGGTCATTGTATGACACACACACACACACACACACACACACACACACACACACACACACACACACACACACACACACACACACACACAGAGCATAAACAAAATATTTCGTAAACATTTTCCCCTAAACTCAGAGTTGGAGACAAATTCTGATGTTTTGTTAGCGTAAGTTTTGCTGGTTGGAAATACGAATTCTCTTTTTTTTAACTTATCTAATATAAAAAATTCATAGTCATAGTTGCATATTAAAATTTGTCACTTTGCCTGAAGAATAAAATCACTTCCTCTATTTCAGCTCGGGGGGGTTGCAGGTGGCCTGTCCTCTTTGACTTGTACTTTATATTCTCTGCGTTTTAAAGCCGTTCAAAAAGGTCTGAACGCCACGGCTTCAGGTAATCACTCGAGTTCAGAACTAGTTACTTTGTTTCTTTTCCCCTCTTGTGTAGGATGGATCGAGGTTGGTGGATTATGTGTGCACTAAAGCTGCAGAGTGGTTTACCGCTGCAGAATTAGAGCAGGCTGTCTTCGCTCAAAGCGTAGTGTCGCGTTTTTATGGAGTTTGATGTAAGAAGGAAAACATTAAGCCGGACTGAGGAGTCGTCAGCGCTCATTGCTACAGATAGAGTCAATTTATCATTCGCACTGGATTCTTTCCCCTGACATGTACAGTATCCCAATTACATAGACGCCGTTCATTCATTAAAAATGATTATCTCATTTGGCCTGTTAAGGAGGTCTATTATTATTATTATTATTATTATTATTATTATTATTATTATTATTATTATTATTGTCGTCGTTGTTAAAGAAAAACAGACAACAAAGACCCTAAGGCCTGGGTAAGGGATGAACGAAACCTCGAAACGAAAGTTTCTCTCTGTTGTTCCCCACGTTGTGCCTGCATTTGCGCGAACGTGGTTATTTATTTATTTATTTATTTTTACCAACATAGCAAAGTCTATTCTTCTAACTGCTCTTCTGTTTACTATATTGCTGATGTACTCTGAATATATATATTCTAACTTATTTTGATCAGGCCTAATACGTCATAACGGGCAGCGTTTGGGGCTTTTGAAAACGCAAGCTTAGTTGGAAAAAACAAAAATAAAAAATAAATATGAATTCCTATTCAAATGTATTTATTTTATTTTATTTTATTTTATTTTATTTTATTTTATTTTATTCATGTTAACAGTGGCTATTCCACCCATTCGTTAATACTGCGTGGTACACAGTAGCTGGGGTATTTCTCATCGTTGTCATTATTTTACACAGTGACACAGGCTGCCTACAATTTAAGACATTCAAGACATCAATAAAATTTAGGTGCGTTCGGTATTGTAGTAGTAGTCTGAAGTATTGCGCATTCAAAGAAAGAGTAGATGTATCAATAAATAAAATAATAAGGATAAATTTCATGTTTTTACAGGTGGAGATCTCGAAGACTTCGTCCTCCAACTCCTCGTCGTCCTCCTCGTCAGCGGGCGATAAGAAAAGTAAGGGGCGGACGGGATGGCCTCAGCATGTCTGGGCTCTGGAACTGAAGCAGTAGTCCGTCTCTGCCTCAATGTCTCCTGTCGCAGGTTGACAGCACTCCTTCCTTTCTCAAGCTCGGCCGTCGAACTGCGAATAGGAGAGAGCGTCCAGGCGAACTGAAACGGGAGTCGGCCTGGCTTCCTAAGGTTGTCGAGGCTTCCCTCACAAACAGTAGCTACAGAGACGCTGCGTGAGGCTCTGTTCAGGTGTGACGCGAAGGCAATGACAGTTTGCTGTAATTTAGGATTAACACACACACACACACACACACACACACACACACACACACACACACACACACACACACACACACACACACACACACACACACACACACACCATCAATCAGCAAAATCCCACTTTATATTCTAACTTAAGGTCCAGAAACGAAACACAGACTGCTTTGTCAGTGGTCATGTTTGATGTCCGTGAAAGGTCATCTGTTGGACTCGGTGTGGTGGAAGGAACGAGTGGTCCATCTGCGCAGACCGCTGAGTTATGTTCTACCAGATCATACCAGGACGTGTGCGACTCCCACACACAGAATTACACAAAATTACAAACACATACACAGATTCACACACAGGGTCTTGAGGTGTTTGCTTTATTTAAGGAAAAATATTTATGTGCAATGTGACCTCTGGAAGGATACAAACAGCCATTGTGTCTGATATTACAGAGTATCTGTGGTTACAGGACCAGGTGTATGTGAAGATCTCTTCTGTTTCTCCGTCTTTCTCTTACAGTTTATTGTTGTAAATGTAATGTCGTCACGGCAGATGACGACGTGTCCACGTTGTGGTGTCAAAATGTCTCGGGAGCTAAGTAATGCTTTATGTGTCATGAAAACAGTGTCACGATTTGAATAAACCGCCACCTGGTAACTGGGTTGATTGTTGACTCTCAGTTGGTCAGACTGCACAAAGGTTTTAATGAAAGTAACACTAAAAGCAAAATTGGAAATTCAGTGTTGCTAATTTAATAATATGTCAACCGGTTTATTGAAAGGTAAAAACAAGAAATGTTCTCTCACATAATAAATGTTTTTATTACATTTCAAATCTAGCTTTGTCAGTGGTTTAAAGGTGACATGACTATGAAAACTTGTGTTTTGCCTTTTCTCACTCTGAGCTTAGTAGCATTGCATTTGGGTAAATGCCCTTTTTATTTACAAAATACATTTACACTGCAGTTGGCTTCAAGTTTGAGTGCTCTTCATCAGGCCAGAAGGTTAAATCCTGTGAGGGCTACGTAATCATAACCCTTGACCCCATGCTGTTAAGAGTACTCATGTTTTGACATTTGAAAAATGTTCTTGGAGCAAATAATAAAAAACAACTTATGTCTGAGTTAGGTGCTGATTGGGTAGTGAAAACAATAATTGCATCCTCACATTTTTACATTAAAGGAACAAACACAGAAAAGAAAAGATAGGAAGAAAAATATCCTCTGATAGTTGAACAAGTACTATTTCGAATTTCTGCATAAATAACTGCTCTATAATAAGGATCAATATGAGAAATGGAGAAGCAATTAAAGCTAAGAGCATGTTCATGGCCAGGAGTGAACATTGTTTAATCCCACTACCAAGACGGTGTTTAGTAAAGTTATGTCAAAATTAGCCTCCAAAGAGAACAAGTTTAGCTCTCTTTGGAGGCTATGTTGTTTTAATTGCATGACTGTCATATTTCACTGGACAGCTGATTGATTTGTTGCTGTGTTTTCAGCCTGCTGTGACAAACTATGCTTTTTTGATCAGGCAGTAGCAGGAAGTTGTGAAGAACAGAGCACATTCATTTTTTAAAATGCAACATTTCATTTAAAGCTAAGGCGGGGCTTTAATCCGTTTTTTAGCTTCTTGCGCTCTGCATAATAAAATGCTGCTGCTAGAAATGCTTTAACAAACAACAGGCTGAAATGCTTGTTAATCATTAAAGCCAGAAAAACGTTTACCTTTTGCTGCTGAACAATCGCAGTACTGCGGAGGCTGATGAACTTCCTGAAAGGCGGAGACTCATGTGAAACTGAGCATCATTCTTCATCATTCTGGCATTTATTGTTGTTCCAATCATCAAGAAATCATTCAGATCTCATACAAGACAGCTTGATTTATATTTTGGAATTTTTCAACGTAGCCTTGCTCTGCTAATGGAAGCAGACTGCATCTACCACACGCTGACCTTTAATGAACAAGAAGTAACATAAAGCCCCAGGTGGAGTATTACAAGAAGTACCATGGAAGCTGTTTGGAAAAAGACGCTTTCAAGAAAACTTGGTCCATTTATCAACTTGAATGGTAAATGGACTGATTCCTATATAGCGCTTTTCTACTCTCCAGGAGCACTCCAATCACTTTATGCACATTCACCCATTCACACAAGCACTTTCTGCTATGTTTAAGTGCTTACTAGTCGGGGTATCATGCCGGAGGATATTTGGCACGTCCACTCACAGATAACTGCCACGTTAGCAGGTAAAAGACATGATGCCATATGACACGGTTCCTACTCTTCACATTTTGATCTGATAGAGCTGTGAGTTAGCCATCTACTGACAAGACTTTATCTGGTATGCTGGTTAGTGTGTGTATCGGGCCATAAAAAAGAGGATTTTTCTGGTCCTGATGAAAACTAATACAAACTCTAATGGCCTGAGTCTGGCCTTGGGTGAAAACAGGAGAATGCAAAGAGCGTAATTAGTGAGCATCAGACAGAAATGACCCTGCAGTGACCTGGGCACAAACAAACACACACTCCCACCCCCTGAAAACCGTACAACTTTTGATATTCCTTCTGTGCTGATGCTATTATATGAAACAAGTATTGTAAGGACTTTATGATGAAGCACTGAAGTTTTCACAATGATTTTTACACCAGCTATAAGAGATAAAACACAATAAGTTTGGGTTTGGCACATTTTCACCTCCAGCTTTGATTGTTTTTGTAAGTTTTTCAGTTTAAGTGCACAAGTATTTGAAAAACAACAAAGGAATCACATTTCTGCCACCATGACACCATGCATTGGTACAGTGCTGTGACAAAGTCTTTGTCACCCTCCTAATTTTGTTGCATATTTGTCACAAATACATGTTCATTTGAACAAATGTTTATATTTGACAAACATAACCAGATTAAATACAAGGTGCATTTTTAAATGATGAGTTCATTTATTAAGGACCTTCCAAAAATGTGGTCAATCACAGTTCGATCACTGCTGGGCAGATACTTCTTAACATATGCCAAGGCCCTTGAAAAACATTTCTGATAAATAATCACAGCAATGAAAAAAATGCAATGAAGGACGGGAAATGAAACATTTTTGGCACCGACCATGACGTGGCGTGCTTTTGAAATTTTCATTTTTATTATGTCCACTTCCTCAGTGTGTCACATTCTACAGTGCATCCGTCCTCAGCAGTAGACATCACACCCTCCTGTAAGATCTGCTGTTCTGAGATGGTCACATCAGCCTGGACCAACAATTCTAATTTCCCTAACTGTCTGAATCATACTTTAAAAACGTGAACGTGAACAGGTGCCATGTGTCCTCCTCCCTGAAAGCAGTTTCTCACCCAAACCACATGAAATATTTTGAGGATAAAATTCAGTTTATTCACCAAGCATGAGCTACAGCTACCTGTTAGGAGCTTTTTAGGTTATGTATTCTGACTTTAGTGACTTTGGATTTATATTTTCAGCTTGAAATAAGTTGGGCTCTAGCTCTGACATTTAGCCTTCATAGTTTAATGTCATTCTCATTTCTGCTTCTGAGTTTTGTTATTTATATTCTTAGTCATTGGTTTGTAACAGTTTTAGTCCCCTCTCATGTCACCCTCCATGTTACCTCTGGTCTGATAGCTTACAGTTCCATATTAGGTTCATAGTCTGTGGTCTATTAGTTTTTTCTGTGTTCTCAGTTAGTGATATCTAATTACCTTCATCTTTGGTTCCTGTCATGTCTCCATGTCTCTCTTTCCTTGTGCTCTGTCTCCTAGTTAGTTGTTTAAGCTTTTGTGTCCTCTTTCAGTCATGTGTTTGTGTTCTGTTACTTTGTTGCTGTTTCCAGTTGGTGTCTCGAGCCTGAGTCTCTGAGTTTGTTATGTTTCCTGTCTTAGTTTGATAGTCTCTTGTCCCGTGTGCATTATGTTCAGTTTTGCTTCCCGTCCCTTGTCAGTTAGATTCCGTTCAGCCATGTTCCCCAGGTGTTTCCTCTCTGCCCTGATTCCTTCCTGTGTGGTTACTGCCTGCATCTCCCTCTGGTCTTTGTCAAATCGTCGTCATACTTTCCCCGTGTGTTCCCTGTTCAGCAGCTTTTTAACCAGTAAGAGCTTAAATCCTGTTTAGTCTTTCTTTTATTTTGCTCCTCGAGCTGCAGCAATAAAGCTGTTCTGAGTTCAGTCCTGCCTGGGTGTCTGCATGTGGGTGCAGCCACACATTGACACATGACACAAAGCTTTCTGATTGCTGTTCCCACAAGACCTGGTGTGTTGCTAGACATAAACAGTTACTGAGTACAACAGAATAAATTCATTTAACAACATAACTGTTAAAGAAGATCATTGTTTTCTCCTGCTACTTCTTCAAACTGGACAAACTGGAACAATATATTGTTGGGTGTGATGACCAACTCCCCACACAGGGCAAGAAAAAATGACACAGAGTTACAACAAGCTCCACTCTCTCTTCAAACACCTGCTTCATCAGACTCATCTACCAGTTCACCCACTCAGACAGAACCATCAAACTTTTCTTCAGAGGTCAGTGATATTCTTTTATCCATCGACAAGAACCTGAAAACTCTAAACGCAAGAATCCCTGTTTTCAAGTTGCTACTCAAAGAATTCCAAGAAATAAAACATTTGTCATAAGCAAATACTGACTGTAACTGAAGACAACAAGCAGTTAGAAGCTTTGGTCAAAACTCCCACAGACAAAATAACCACAGCATCCAAAGACACAATTTAAACAAATGGTTCTTGACCTACCAATTTGCTCAGCGAGAGACAATCTCGTCTTCTCTGATATCGTGGAATCCTGCCATCACTCTTCTATCGAACATGAGAGCATTTTATTTTATTTTTTATTTTTATTTTTTTCTAATTTCACCTGCTGAGAAAGAAAAAAGAAAACAAGCAGAAGAGAACAAGAGTAATAGAATAAACAACATCACAATGATATATGGGAATATGACAGTAAATACTAAATATTAAACATTATTGTGCAGCACATAAGATCAACAGAACACAGTGTGCTTTGAGGTAGGAGCCAAAAAGGGTGTAGTTTGTGGGTGTGATCACCCGTGTGTACACCTGTGAGCATGGACGCGCTTGTTTTTTAAAAGGTTCCTTCATGTAATAATCTGCTAGAGGGTGTGGGGGGGCCACAGCCCCGTCCTCCAGGGCATGAAGCAGGTGTGGAGGAGATCAAAACTCCAGACATCCAGAGGCCCCCAGAACACAAGAGACCAAGGAAGACCAACAGAGGGGCAGCCGCGCCACTGTCCCAGAAAGAGCTGAGGAGAGTCCCAGATGAGGGCTCACTCAGCAGCCGCGGAGCAGAAGCCAGGGGGAGTTGCAGTGACGCGCCCGTGAGCTCCGCCGGCAGCCAGCCGTGCCTGAGTGACCGAGCCCCAGGCCGAGAGGCCGGGGGCACCCCACCTCCGAAGTGGCCCGAGCGAGCCCCAGGCTCCAGGCTCCAGGCCCCGATAAGTGGCCACCAAGGAGTGAGCCGGTGTGTACCTGGACGCCCATCCCCGGACACAAAGAACCACCAATGCACCGACGTCTGAGGGAGTCCGCCACTGGCAGGGGAAGTGGTGGTGGGTGGAGATAGGCCTCCAAACCTTGGAGGGCCTGAGATGTCCACAGAGAGGTGGCGCCTGATACCCAACCTGACATATAGACACAGACATACAGGCACACACATATACAAACATCCATTCCCACCCTCATGCTCTCATGCACATGAGAGCATTTTAAATGACTTGATCTGAAGATCTCACCCAATACAGCCTCAAAGGTTACATTTGACTGAATCCACTGCAAACCCAAAAAAGACTGAAAGATCCCGAGCCCAAATATTGCAAAAGTCTAACATTTTAAACACCAGGAGTTGGTGAAAAAACAAGGAAAAGAAAAAAGGAACAATGTTGGATAAATGATCAATTCCCATTCTGCAATTCTGGAACATTCTGGAACAGTGCAAATGCCTTTTCCCTGTACCTTGATAAGAAAATGAAAGCTGTCATTTCATTTGATGAACTTTATATTAATGGGTGCTTTGACCCCTCGGTTGGTTTGATGTACACTCTATACCATAGTCTCCATTTGTCAGCTACATTGTAAAAGTCTTTCTTTTTGATCATGCTCAGTGTTTATGTGTTGTTATGTATTTCTGTTACCTTCTTTATGTTCACTTTTATTTCTTACTACATATTATGTGTTTTCTCTACCCTCCATTCAGCCACTTTTAACTCATTCACTGCCAATGGCTGGCAGTGAATGAGTTAAATCTGTCCAACTAACTTTCAGTCATGTCATACTGTCTCTCACTTGGACAAGCATACCCACGCTACATATTCTCTTCCCTATAAGGAATGCTGTCACGTAAGCTGGTCAGCCGGAACGTTTGTGGTATGGGAAACCAGGCAAAAAGCATTCAAGTGATAAACTACCTTAGCAAACCTCAAGCAGATATATGTGTATTAAAAAAACCATTTAACTGATGCAAAAGGTACAGTATAGAAGTGTCCTCTGTTTAAGTATAACGCCAGGATAAAAGCAGCTGATGTCTTCATTAATAACAGAATTAAATTCACCGCTCGTGATAGCACAATCACAGACCCAGAAAGATGTTTCGTAATCATCAGCATCTTTATTGAAATCTTCCCCTGACGACAGCGAATTTATATGGTCCCAATAAAGATGCCCCCCCCCCTTCCCCCCCGTAAATTCTTCTTAATAATTGGAGTTAATTAATAACCTACCTAGCTTAGCAGTACCAGAACATCGCAGTCAACATTCATTTTAAAACAACATATGTCTGATTTTGGACTTGGTGATAGTTGGGAGCTTCATCATCCACATAAACAACAATATTCATACATTTCTCGGCACATCAGTCATTCACTAGAACAGATTTTTCATCGTTAGCAGCACACTCCCTTTCAGAAAGGTGAATTCGCTCAAAGATGATTAGCAATCATTCCCCAGTTTTTGGTCATTTTAAGAAAAACTACCAACCGCGATTACCGGATGAATTTTCAAGAAGTCTGTGCTTAGCAACCAAGTTTTTATTGATGCTTTAGAAACGGATTGGGAATCTATTCTGGAAATAACTGATTCTCCAAACATCTTTCCAGCTCTTCCTTGAGAAATCGGCAAGGGGTCCGATCATTTCATATTGTGCATATGAAAAAACGACTGACATTGAACAGGAAGTGAAATTAAAAACCAGAATTAGAAAACTCATTCTCACTAATCAATCTAAAAATGGTACTTTGTGAATTAAGAAAATCTAAAATGAAATTTAATGATCTAATAAATCAAAAGACAACTTTCCTCACTGGGCGACTCAGACATGACGAGTTCCAGAACAAAAATAAATCAAGCAAATAGCTTGATCACTTAAGAGAATAAAGAAAAAACAACAGTAAAAGTTGTGAGCTATATTGATAATAAGCAAAGTTCTATCATCTAGACTAATTAAAGTCATAGCTGTTCTTATTCACCCTGACCAGTCTGGCTTTATTACAATTAGACATTCATCCAGCTATACTCACAAGCTTTTTAACTGAATTCAGGTGTCACTTATCAATCAATCTAACACCTTAATCTTACCATTAGATGCAGAAAAAGCATTTGACAGACTTAACTGGAAATTTCTCTTTGAATCATTTATTAACTGGATTGAGGCACTCTACATTACACCCACAGTAATGGGTTGGTTTCATCAAGCTTCACTCTCCACAGTGACACTAGACTGTATCTCTTTCCATTATTCAGTGAACCACTAGGAGCTGCAGTAGCAAAGTATCAGAGGCATAAACCATTCTTTATGTAGATGATGTGTTATTATTAATGCAAGACCCACACTCTTTCATTCCAGAATCTTTTACAGCCATTGATGCTTTTTCAAAGGTTTCCAACTACTACATGAATTGTTCAAACTTAGCCTTGCCACTCTGTATAGACGAGCAGGCTGTGGGACCTCTGGAATCAGCACTCCTGCAACGTTAAATATCTTGGAATCAATATTTCTCCCAAGCTGTCAAAAAGCCTCATTTTGCTCCTCTTATTAAAAAAGGTCTGAGACAATCTAAATCAATGGTCTAAGCTCCCTGTTTCACTCTATGAGTGAATAGCAATAATCAAAATGTCAGTTCTACTAAAAATGAATTGTCTATTTTCCATCATTCCCATTTCTCCAAATAATACTTGGTTTCAGTCTCTCAACTCCACTTCATCAAAATTCTGTTGGAAAAATAAAACGTCTCATATAAAGCTTATATGAGCAATGCAAAAATCTAAATCCCAAAGGGAATTAGAAGCTCCGAACTCAGAACTATATTATTGTTAATGAGAGTGTGGGGAGTGAGTTGGAGGGTGGGATGGGGTGGGCTGCTTTTAACCATGTAAAGCACTTTGTGCTACTTTTTTTTTTGTATGAAAAGTGCTTTATAAATAAAGATTGATTGATTGATTGATTGATTGATTATTTAGCTGGCTTAAGTTCTCCCAATCTGACACCGCCTGCGTAGATACAGAACAAGAAGTTGTTAAAGATATATATTTATCAGATCTACTGTTTATCACATAAATGTTTCCAAAGCTTCAACCCTGGCAGCTTGGTGGAAGGCACTTCAAATGACACGCTCCATAGTTACTCCATCCTTTCAGTCACCAATCTCGAATAACTTTATAACCAATAACAGCAGCTGCAATTTAACTACTTGGAAAGAAAAAGGAATTACTCATTGGTGTCATTTCATTAACTCATTTATCAATTTTCAATATTTACTGCAGAAGTTCAGTATCAGAATTCACAATTTGTTTTTAATCGTAATACTTGCTATTAAAATCAGCTACGCTATCCAAACCTAAAATAACTCCTATTAAATGTAATTAATCAGTACTCGTAGCACTTGCGAATTGCAACTGGGATCATCTTATAAAAACAGATGATTTGGAGTTGTGTTGCAATTCCATGACTAGCTCTTAGACTGAAGTAATATCTAAATATACCAAAAGTATCAAATCTAAGCAAAGGAAGCAAAATCTACCACGGTTAAATAGTGAAATACATAAACTTGTGAAAAAACGAGATTTGGCTTTAAAAACAGCCTTAACTACTAAAGGTAGTGCGGATTATATGATCTATAAAGGCTTAAGAAATAAAGTAGTTATGGAACTGCATAAAGCTAAGGCTTTGTATTACACTCACATTATAGAAAAAGCTAAAGGTCATAATGTCTCCCTTTGGAAGCATTTAAACGATTTAATTAACAGATCATCTAGCAGGAAGGAAATTGAGCAAGTCAATATAAATGGCACAATTATTATCGACGAGGGTTCCATGGCATACGACTTTAACAAATATTTGATACAATCTGTAGAAGAACTCATGCAAAATTTCAGCTCTCCAGTTGTAACTATTAAAAATAGCCCTATCGATTCATCAGACTCATTTTTTATTGAAGAGGTTAATGAAGCAGAGATCACAGAGGCTATTAAGAAATTATCAGATTCTAGGGCAAAGGATATTTATGGCTTGGATACTTGTTTTATTAAAAAATATAGAGATTTCTTGACAAAACCATTAACACATCTTATAAATTTATCGATAAGAAACAGGATGTTCCCAAATGACTGGAAAAGGGCTGCAGTTACTCTGGTCTTTAAAGGAGGCGAGCGTGATTTGATATGTAATTATCGTCCAGTTTCCATACTCCCTGTTCTTTCAAAGGTGCTTGAGAAGGTTGTGGCAGCACAGTTAATTGATTACTTAGAGACTAATCTACGGCTTCATCCAATGCAGTTTGGTTTTCCACAGAAATGGCAAATTGCTATTGTGTGAGGGTTGATAAAGACAAGTCGTCCATGTTGGAAAACAGAATGGGTATTCCCCAAGGATCTGTTCTTGGCCCATTGCTGTTTAGTTTGTTTATAAATGATTTGCCTGCCAGTTGTCCAAAAGCTAACTGCCAGCTTTGTGCAGATGATGCAGTTATACATGTAGCAGCTAAGTCACCTGGTGAAGCAGCAGACACCTTAACGGTACATCTAAATGATGTCCAACAATGGCTGGAACAAAATCATCTTCTATTGAACTTAAAAAAGTTCATCTGATGATTTTAAAATCAACCCAGGGAACGAAGAAATAAAGGAGGTCAAAGATTTTAAGTTTTTAGGAATAATCTTAGATTCACATCTTAAATTTGACAAGCATGTAAAGAAGATCTCTAAGACGGTCAAGGCTAATCTGAATTGTTTTAAGTTAATTCGGCACTATATACCCACTTCAGGAGCTCAGATATTTATGCATTCTATGATATTCTCTCATTTTTCATATTGTATGACAGTTTGGACCCAAGCAGCACCATCTACACTTCAGCCTGTGGTGTCCTTATATAACCAATCTTTAAAAATAATGGTTAAAAACTCTGTTCAGTGGCATCATTGTCTCATTTTAAAGAAATATAATCTCCTTAGCTTTAAGAGTATTAATCATTTGTGTTTTCTTAAATTGGTCTTTAAATGTATGAATAGGATGGCCCCAGAGTGTCTCAATAGAAACATCCAGAGACAAGATAGTAATCGTATTACTAGGAGTAAGGTGAACGGCAACTGCAAGATATTTTAACTAATGATTTTAATTTTATTTTAAATTATTGTCTATTAATTGTAATTGTATTTATGATGTAATTTGGTTTTATGAAAATATATGTTTTATTGTAAAATGTATCTATTTAGATTGTGAGCCCAACAAGGGACAACTGTTGAAAATTAGCAGCAGCTATGAACCTGTGTGCGGCACATCAGCTTCATGTCTTGCACTTGAACTATGTAAACTGCACTTTCCCTTTTAAATAAATAAATTCAAATATCTGAGTTGTGAACAATGCTGAAATATCATCCCTGTATTACAATGGGATAAAGATCTGTACTGACACAGACTTCTGGATTCAAGTTTCTTATATATGTACAATGAAAATAAGGGGCTATGCTGTTTTAATCTATTCTAAGTCTGTAATAATATTGTCAGAAAATAATGACAATACACTATATGAAGGAACAATTATACAAAATGGGATTTAGTGAAACAGATACCTGCACACCATGCTCTTAGAACACCACAGGCACCTACTTACATGCTCTCTGGCCCTGCACCTCTCAGTCAAGCACTTTTGAACTTAGATCATTCTTTGGGCTGCCGCATCTCCACAACTCTGCATCCCAGGTGACTTGTTGTCCATTCATCTACAAGAGTCCAATGCCAGTATTCTCCCTATAGCCTGAACTATCAGCAAGAAGGTTATATTTTTAAACTGGAAATGAAAGAATTGTATAAACACTGTGCAATGGAAAAATCTTCTAGCAGATCATATATCCCTGGAAAAAAATCAGCCTCCCTTTATAGGAAAACCTCTGAATTTAATTAGATCCGCCCTTAAAAATCCATAAACTAAAGTAGCGAAATATGACACAGCACTTTTAAACAATCTATCATACTGATTGAAATACCTGGAGGTACTTATTAGCTGGTTGAGTCACAAAAATAACTGCCTGAGGCCTTTGAGTGTCCAAGCTTAAAAATAATATTTTAAGGCATTGTAGCTACTCTTTTTAACAATTAAAGTCTAATGGCATTACAACCGATGATGCAAAGCCCAATGCTATCATTTGTGTAGAGTCTTGGAAACCACCCATATTCTGCATAATCTGTAAAAAAGAAAAGGAAAAACCCTGTACAGGATGCTGTACACACGTTATGTATAGCATCCACACAGGCAATAGAGCAGATTCTTCCTTCTTTACTTTTTTCTGTTTGTTTTTTGTTTCTTTTGCACTTTAAACCAATTTTAGTAGATTAAAGTAAAACTAAATAGTTTTAAAGGGAGCTCCTAAAACATTTATTAGACCTCCAAGAGAAAATTGGACCCCTGCTAGAACATTTTTTTTTTCATGTGTGAATCATTTCATGTCTGCTTTCAAGTTGATTTTCCTTTTATTATATTTTTGCTATACTAGTAAAGCAGTGCTCTAAGAGCTTCTCAGTGTTTTAGACTCCTCACGACCATACAAGCTAAAAGTTACTCATTCAACATGTGTGTACCTGCTAGAGGGT